>NC_057851.1:180121770-180445936 GCF_015237465.2 Chelonia mydas
GGTATGGGTCTCTGTTGTGTCTACATTGAACTCTGAAGGATATTATTGTTTCCAATATCCATTGTATCTTAAAGTGGAGTTCAATTATTTAGGAAAGGGCGCTGCTTGCCCACTATTGAAAGAACCAGGAAATAAAGAAGAGAGACTTTGTTTAAAATATATGTTTGTGTCAGCTGGATAATATAGGTAACCAGCTGTCATCTCTCTTATGGAAAAGTCCTGTATAATGTAAGAGAAAATTATAGCCTTTGTCTAGAATTTTGGAAGCCTCCAGTAGCGTTTAATACAGGACTTAATCCCTGTTTATAGAAAAGGTACAAAAAAAGGTACACAGTAAAACCTAGAGAAGCCAGAATGGAAATCATTTTGTCATAAATTTTATAGGTTTAAGAGTAATTTCGGTAGAATCCTACTGACTTAATCCCCATTGAATTAAATTGCACTTTTCCATAAGGGATTGAGAAGGTGTTCGAGACCAACTCACCAGTTCTCAGTAGGTAGCAATGTACCACGGTTCGGAAAGCTTTCAACAGAAACAGCTCATTGCAGACAGATGGTACAGTCAGAAATTGTTAGCTGCGTTATTTTTGGCTGGGCATTACAACAAAGTATGTACTGACAGATCTGTATTTATGTATCAGTTCATAGTCATTTATTTAGAGTCATCTCCTATGCAGTACATGATATAGCTTAGAGGGATTGTTTAGATAAACTATTGGCCGCTGAATAGTAAGGAGGAGGAGATGATCGTCTGTGTTAAAGAACCTGGGGTTTTGGTTGGGTTTGATAGATGGCTGGCAGAGAGACGCAGCAGCAGGATGGCTTCTAGGGGAAGACGTAGTGCTGACATAAGGTGGCCGCAGCCTCCCCCGGCTGGGAGGTATGTGGTCTGTAGTGAGCCAGTGCAGCCTGAAAAGTGGGTGGTGCTGGCCAAGAAATGGGCATGGCTGGGGGACATGTGAGTCAGCATATCCATCTCAGCAACCTCTGCTATGTGGAAATTAAAGCTGCTACAACCAACAGACAAACAGAGGGAGGGCAGGCGACAGAATCACCACCTGCTCTCCCTTGGGATGAATTCCCCTAGTGTGCAGAGGCCATGTCTAGCTCAGGGAGGTGCAATTTACATCCCTCCTGTGCCAGCTTCAATAAATCTTCCCCTCTAGCTGCTCTACAATTTGAAATTATACATAGAAGAGAAACATAGCTGTGTTTTATTTATGACTGATCTCATTTGCCTTTGGATCTGTACCAAACTATTTCTGATTAAATCATGACACTGCAGAGAAAACTGCACAAGGGTCTGTAATTTGGATTTAAGGTTTACAGAGGTGGCAAACTAAAAGGTTATACTGATATCTCAGTCTGCTTAATAAAGTGCTATCACTGACTGGACTGGCTGGTGAACAAGATTTATTCATTGAGGGGTCAGATCTTGAGCTGGTGTAAATCAGCATAGCTGTATTGACATCAGTGGAGTAATGCTGATTTAACCAGCAGAGGATCTGGCCTCAAGCACTTGGTAAAAAATATACTTGCCAGCTCTCATATTCTGGCATGGAGCTCCTATATTTAGGACTCCCTCCCTGTCTCTTGTGTATTTTGAAGAGCCTTATGTTTCTATTACCACCAAATATAGCTCTAAGTCAGATGGAAGTTTCTTCTGTTTGTTTATTTTTTTTTACTCACTCTCCAGAAATAGGGATAGGATACAGAGGGACCTAGACAAATCAGAGGATTGGGCCAAAAGAAATCTGATGAGGTTCAACAAGGACAAGTGCAGAGTCCTGCACTTAGGACGGAAGAATCCCATGCACTGGTACAGACTAGGGACTGAGTGGCTAGGCAGCAATTCTGCAGAAAAGGACCTAGGGGTTACAGTGGATGAGAAGCTGGATATGAGTCAACAGTGTGCCCTTGTTGCCAAGAAGGCCAATGGCATTTTGGGCTGTATAAGTAGGGGCATTGCCAGCAGATTGAGGGACGTGATCGTTCCCCTCTATTCGACATTGGTGAGGCCTCATCTGGAGTACTGTGTTCAGTTTTTTCCAGAAGGACGTGGAAAAATTGGAAAGAGTCCAGCGGAGGGCAACAAAAATGATTAGGGGACTGGAACACATGACTTATGAGGAGAGGCTGAGGGAACTGGGATTGTTTAGTCTGCGGAAGAGAAGAATGAGGGGGGATTTGATAGCTGCTTTCAACTACCTGAAAGGGAGTTCCAGCCTGTTTGCGCCCCGACCCTGCAGGCTCCACAGCTGCCTCCCAGGCAAGGGCTTAGCACCCTTTTCACCCACTCAGTCCCCTAGGCACCCTCCCCTGCTAAGCCACCTCTCTGGCTGGGTTCACTGAAGCCCCTGCAGTCAGGTTCCCTGGGCCCTGGTGCACAATGCATCCTTAGGGCTTAACCCCTTCTTGCCCATGCTGTAGTTGGAGGACAGGAGGCGGCTAGGTTTTGTCGGTGGCTACGTTAGCTGCCTTTCGACACTGTGTGGGAAGGAAGGAAGAAGCTGCTTCCAGCCAGCGGGGAGTGTGTGTGGGGGGAAGAGATGAGCTCTGCAAAGACATGGGCCAGGTCATCCTTTACTACCCACCACCCACCCCATGGCTGGAAGTAGGTCCCATCCCTTCTGTTCTGCACAGTGCCGAAAGGCTGCTGCTGGTCACATTCTGATATGCAGCGGGGAGGGCACGCAGGGTCACATGCCTCCCCCATGGCAGAAATCGGCAGAGGGGAGGCATTCAGTCCCGTATTCAGCATAGGGAAATATGGTCACCCTAGTCATCATAGCAAGCACTTGGGCACAGAAGAGTAGGTGGAGGGTGCAGATCATCTCCCTTTTGGACACCATTGGAAAAACAGGTGAGTTAGATTCTGATCCAACAAAGCAGATAAAAGCACTTGCTATCTGCTTTGCTGAATCAGGGCCTTAACACAGCCTGAACCTCTGATTGTATTAGCTTTTTCACAATCCTCTTTGTGCTGGGAAATCCCTTTGAAGGATATATCCATGGGGGTGATGGCAACTAGGGGAATCCATGACAGCATGCCCCCCATGGAGGCTGCTGGAGGTATGTTATGAGTGCAGCAGGGTGGTTCAAACTATTCTGACTCCATTAGCTGGATACGCAGACATTCAGTCATAGGCCCTGGCAGAGCATATGGAAATCATTGGCTCATGGACAGGACAAGCCAAAATCACAAAATTTCATCTATGTACCCCTACCTGAACACCAAAGACTTCAGTTGGACTCAAGCATTTCACTCCTCAGGAGACTAAACTGTGTGCCACAGACAGAGAATGGGAGACACTGACATTCCATCAATCCTGAGGCCCCTGTATTGGCAGGGAATTGACTAGGTGAGATATGCCCAGTTGATCCCAGTTGGTGAACTACCATATGCTGTTGAGGAAGACGAAAAATCCTCAAGGTCTCTGCCAGTCTGACTTGGGGAAAAATTCCTTCTCAGTCCCAAATCTGGCAGTCAGCATGATCCTGAGCATGTGAACAAGGCTAACGGGAGTGGGAAAGAATCCATTGATTATCCTTCATGTGGAAACAAATGATACGGCTAGATTCTTGCTGGAACGTATCAAGGGAGACTATGCCAGGCTGGGGAAGACGCTAAAGGAAATCGAGGCTCAGGTGATCTTCAGTGGGATTCTGCCTGTTCCTAGAGAAGGGCAACAAAGGTGTGACAAGATTATGATGCTCAACAGATGGCTGAGGCAGTGGTGCTATAATGAGGGCTTTGGGAAGCATTCCACTAGGAAGCATTCATGGACAGAGGACTGTTCTCTCGGGATGGACTTCACCTGAGTAGGGAGGGAAATAGACTTCTGGGATGGAGGATGGCACAACTGATCAAGAGAGCTTTAAACTAGGAATTTTGGGGAGATGGTTGGGAGATGTCCAGGTAATCTCCACACCAGTTATTCTCTTTGAGAGGGAAGAAAATGAAGTAAGAAAGGATACAACCATGGGTAGGAGAATGGACATAAGCCAGAAGGGCAGTGTACATACCAATCTAACAGGTAATATTGGCTGTAGAATGTCTGTGCCCAATTGGGTAAAGAATGTGAGCGAAGCCAAACGGCAAAAATGTTTGTACGCTAATGCGAGGAGCCTAGATAATAAAATGGAGGAACTAGAGCTACTGGTGCAGGAAGTGAAACCAGATATTATAGGGATAACAGAAACATGGTTGAATAGTAGTCATGACTGGAGCACAGGTATTGAAGGGTATGTGCTATTTAGGAAAGACAGAAATAAAAGCAAAGTTGGTGGTGTAGCATTGTATATCAATGATGAGGTAGACTGTAAAGCAATAAGAAGTGATGGAATGGATACGACAGAGTCTGTCTGGGCAAAAATCACAATTGGGGAAGAAAGCTACTAGAGCCTGTCCTGGGATAGTGCTTGGGGTGTGCTATAGACTGCCGGGATCCGATGTGGATATGGACAGAGACCTCTTTAATGTTTTTAAAGAAGTAAATACTAATGAGAATTGTGTGATCATGGGGGACTTTAATTTCCCAGATACAGACTGGAGGACAAGTGCTAGTAATAATAATAGGGCTCAGATTTTCCTGGATATGATAGCTGATGGATTCCTTCACCAAGTAGTTGCTGACCTGACAAGAGAGGACGCCATTTTAGATTTGGTTTTGGTGAGCAGTGAGGACCTCATAGAAGAAATGATTGTAGGGGCAACCTTGGTTCAAGCGATCATGAGCTAATTCAGTTCAAACTAAATGGAAGGATAAACAAAAATAGATCTGTGACTAGAGTTTGATTTCAAAAAGGCTAACTTTAAAAAATTAAGGAAATTAGTTAGGGAAGTGGATTGGATTGAAAAACTTGTGGATCTAAAGGTGGAGGAGGCCTGGAATTACTTCAAGTCAAAGTTGCAGAAACTATCAGAAGCCTGCGTCCCAAGAAAGGGGAACAATTCATAGGCAGGAGTTGTAGACCAAGCTGGATGAGCAAGCATCTCAGAGAGGTGATTAATAAAAGGAAAACACCTACAAGGAGTGGAAGATGGGAGGAATTAGCAAGGAAAGCTACCTTACTGAGGTCAGAACATGTAGGGATAAAGTGAGAAAGGCCAAAAGCCATGTAGAGTTGGAGCTTGCAAAGGGAATTAAAACCAATAGTAAAAGGTCCTATAGCCATATAAATAAGAAGAAAACAAAGAAAGAAGTGGAACCGCTTAACACTGAGGATGGCGTGGAGGTTAAGGATAATCTAGGCATGGCCCAATATCTAAAGAAATACTTTGCCTCGGTCTTTAATGAGGAGCTTAGGGATAATGGTAGGACAACAAATGGGAATGAGGATATGGAGGGAGATATTACCACATCCGAGGTAGAAGCCAAACGCGAACAGCTTAATGGGACTAAATCGGGGGGCCTGGGATAATCTTCATCCAAGAATGTTAAAGGAACTGGCACATGAAATTGCAAGCCCGTTAGCAAGAATTTTTAATGAATCTGTAAACTCAGGGGTTGTACCATATGACTGGAGAATTGCTAACATAGTTCCTATTTTTAAGAAAGCTAAAAAAAAGCGATCCGGGTAACTACAGGCCTGTTAGTTTGACATCTGTAGTATGCAAGGTCTTGGAAAAAATTTTGAAGGAGAAAGTAGTTAAAGACATTGAGGTAATGGTAATTGGGACAAAATACAACATGGCTTTACAAAAGGTAGATCGTGTCAAACCAAACTGATCTCCTTCTTTGAGAAGGTAACATATTTTTTAGACAAAGGGAACACAGTAGATCTAATGTACCTCCATTTCAGTAAGGCATTTGATACGGTTCCACATGGAGATTTATTAGCTAAATTGGAAAAGATGGGGTCAATATGAAAACTGAAAGGTGGATAAGGAACTGGTTAAAGGAGAGACTACAGCGGGTCGCACTGAAAGGTGAACTGTCAGACTGGAGGGAGGTTACTAGTGGAGTTCCTCAGGGATCGGTTTTGTGACCAATCTTATTTAATCTTTTTATTACTGACCTTGGCACAAAAAGCGGGAATGTGCTAATAAAGTTTGCGGATGACACAAAGCTGGGAGGTATTGCCAATACAAAGAAGGACCGGGATATCATACAGGAAGAACTGGATGACCTTGTAAATTGGAGTAATAGTAATAGGATGAAATTTAATAGTGAAAAGTGCAAGGTCATGCATTTAGGGATTAATAACAAGACTTTGTTATAAACTGGGGATGCATTACTTGGAAGTAACAGAGGAGGAGAAGGACCTCGGAGTATTGGTCGATCACAGGATGACTATGAGCCGCCAATGTGATATGGCTGTCAAAAAAGCTAATGCAGTCTTGGGATGCATCAGGCGAGGTATTTCCAGTAGAGATAAGGAGGTGTTAGTACCGTTATACAAGGTACTGGTGAGACCTCATCTGGAATATTGTGTGCAGTTCTGGTCTCCCATGCTTAAGAAGGATGAATTCAAACTGGAACAGGTACAGAGAAGGGCTACTAGGATGATCCGAGGAATGGAAAACCTGCATTATGAAAGGGGACTCATAGATTCATAGATATTTAGGTCAGAAGGGACCATTATGATCATTTAGTCTGACCTCCTGCACAACGCAGGCCACAGAATTTCACCCACCACTCCTACAAAAAAAAAACAAACCTCTCACCTATATCTGTGCTATTGAAGTCCTCAAATCGTAGTTTAAAGACTTCAAGGAGCAGAGAATCCTCCAGCAAGTGACCCGTGCCCCATGCTACAGAGGAAGGCGAAAAACCTCCAGGGCCTCTTCCAATCTGCCCTGGAGGAAAATTCCTTCCCGACCCCAAACCCTGAGCATATGGGCAAGATTCATCAGCCAGGTAGTACAATGAGCTTGGCTTGTTTAGCCTAACTAAAAGAAGACTGAGAGGAGATATGATTGCTATCTATAAATATATCAGAGGGATAAACACCATGGAGGGAGAAGAATTATTTAAGCTCAGTACCAATGTGGACACAAGAACAAATGGATATAAACTGGCCATCAGGAAGTTTAGACTTGAAATTAGATGAAGGTTTCTAACCATCAGAGGAGTGAAGTTCTGGAACAGCCTTCCAAGGGAAGCAGTGGGGGCAAAAGACATATCTGGTTTCAAGACGAAGCTTGATAAGTTTATAGAGGAGATGATATGATGGGATAGCCTAATTTTGGCAATTAATTGATCTTTGACTACTAGCGGTAGATATGCCCAATGGCCTGTGATGGGATGTTAGATGGGGTGGGATCTGAGTTACTACAGAGAATTCTCTGCGTGTCTGGCTCATGAGTCTTGCCCACATCCTCTAAATTTTTGAAGCAATGTCTTAATCAGCACCACAGTAATAAAACAGCAACATATTACAGTATCACTGAGATATCTCTCTGTGAAAGCAGGCCAGGAAACCCAGCTAGCTAATATTTATGTTATATATTTTGTTTTCCCGTAAGGTGCTGATTTTGTGCAGCTCCATGTGGCATTTATGCAAATTGCTTAATTACTTAATTTGCATATTCACTTATTTGCACATAATACAATTTGGCTTATGATCAACACACTCTGTCCTAAGCAGTGGCAGGGTCAGAACAAGGAGCTGTGGAAAATTTGGTAGTGGCTGTTCGGGTGGTACGAAGGGAGAAGTTGGGTGGGTGCTGGGGTAGCTGGTAATGGGAGGGATGATGTTTGCTGGTTTCCTGTGACTGCTGGGGTGTCGAGGGTTGGTTGTTGTTTGAGGGTGGGCAGGAGGTCCTTGGTGTTAGGTGGCTGGCTGGGGTTGGGGTTGGTGCCAGTACGGAAGTGGTGATGGCTGTTGCAGTATGGTTTTGGAGGGCAGGGGAAGACAAGGGATATACCTTGTTGAGCTGCTGACACCCCTTCCTCCAGGTGCTGCCTGGACCCAGCAGGGAGAGTAAAGAGGGAGAAGTGGGGCAGGGTGTGCCACAGTGGTCTCTAGCTGCCGTAGCGGCTGTAGTTTCTGCCTGCAGCTGAGCCAAATGCATGAAATTCTGCAGCTGAGCTGAAGGTCGGCATGACAGGGCTGCCAAATGAATAAGTGTCATATGCAATGCTTGACATTGGGTGCTCATGATTAAATCCATTGCTTTATCAATGCCCAGCTTTCAGGGCATAAGTGTGTAGTTGTGTTGAAGGCACAGGGAGCTTGCATTTAACACAGAAGTTATTTTATTTTTATTAAGTTTATTATAGTTGCACTCTTGTATACTTTATTTAACATGCTTCCTGTAATATGGCACTTCACACTAATTGTATTGTACAAAGTTGTGTCTTGTTGGTTCTTTGTATGATACCATCAAGTGGTCTTCTGATTTGTGCTTTGATCCTCCATTGATATATCTCACCTATCCTGTTTGCTTAGGGTCAGATGGTATTTTCATGGACTCAGGATGGATATGAACTTGAGTGATTAAACAGTGAGTTACCCTTTGTAGAATGAGTGAATAAACCAGACCAGCAAACATCGCTTGAACAAATCTACTCTGTAACTGTCTGAAAAGATGTGAGTGTACAAAGTGCACTGTACAAAGTGCAAGCTGGTCTCCATACTGGAAGAGAAAATTCAAGGTCTTGAGCAACAGGTATCGACCCTGCGTTGCATAAGAGAAACTGAAGATTTCCTGGACAGATGTCAGGATAGGCTTCTATGGGCACAAGGTTCTGAAGATTCAGAGCAGGCTGCACATCGGGGACAGAAGGATGGTGAAGAAATTTGGCAACATGTGACCTCCAGAAGAAAAAAGGGGAATGTCCATGTACCAGCAGGGCAGATACAGGTAAGTAACCGTTTTCATGTTCTCTCCACAGGTAGGAGGGTGGACCAGATGATACGTCTGAGGGAAGGGAGCAGAAGGAGACTCTGCCGATTGGAAGGCATGGGATGCACTGTCCTAGGGTTGGGGGTTCCACGACCACCGCTTCCAAGAGAAGGAGGCAGGTGGTGGTGGTCGGGGACTCTCTCCTCCGGGGGACTGAGTCATCTATCTGCCCCCCTGACCGGGAAAACCGAGAAGTCTGCTGCTTGCCAGGGGCTAAGATTCGCGATCTGACGGAGAGACTGCCGAGACTCATCAAGCCCTCAGATCGCTACCCCTTCCTGCTTCTTCACGTGGGCACCAATGATACTGCCAAGAATGACCTTGAGCGGATCACTGCAGACTACATGGCTCTGGGAAGAAGGATAAAGGAGTTTGAGGTGCAAGTGGTGTTCTCGTCCATCCTCCCCGTGGAAGGAAAAGGCCTGGGTAGAGACCGTCGAATTATGGAAGTCAATGAATGGCTACGCAGGTGGTGTCGGAGAGAAGGCTTTGGATTCTTTGACCATGGGATGGTGTTCCAAGAAGGAGTGCTAGGCAGAGACGGGCTCCACCTCACAAAGAGAGGGAAGAGCATCTTCGCAAGCAGGCTGGCTAACCTAGTGAGGAGGGCTTTAAACTAGGTTCACCAGGGGAAGGAGACCAAAGCCCTGAGGTAAGTGGGGAAGTGGGATACCAGGAGGAGGCACGAGCAGGAGCGCGTGAGAGGGGAGGGCTCCTGCCTCATACTGAGAAAGAGAGGCGATCAGCAGGTTACCTCAAGTGCCTTATACAAATGCATGAAGCCTGGGAAACAAGCAGGGAGAACTGGAAGTCCTGGCACAGTCAAGGAATTATGATGTGATTGGAATAACAGAGACTTGGTGGGATAACTCACATGACTGGAGTACTGTCATGGATGGATATAAGCTGTTCAGGAAGGACAGGAAGGGCAGAAAAGGTGGGGGAGTTGCACTGTATGTAAGAGAGCAGTATGACTGCTCAGAGCTCAAGTATGAAACTGCGGAAAAACCTGAGAGTCTCTGGATTAAGTTTAGAAGTGTGAGCAACAAGGGTGATGTCGTGGTGGGAGTCTGCTGTAGACCACCAGACCAGGGGGATGAGGTGGACAAGGCTTTCTTCCGGCAACTCGCAGAAGTTACTAGATCACAGGCCCTGGTTCTCATGGGAGACTTCAATCACCCTGATATCTGCTGGGAGAGCAATACAGCGGTGCACAGGCAATCCAGGAAGTTTTTGGAAAATGTAGGGGACAATTTCCTGGTGCAAGTGCTGGAGGAACCAACTAGGGGCGGAGCTCTTCTTGACCTGCTGCTCACAAACCGGGAAGAATTGGTAGGGGAAGCAATGGATGAATGAGAACCTGGGAGGCAGTGACCATGAAATGGTCGAGTTCAGGATCCTAACACAAGGAAGAAAGGAGAGCAGCAGAATATAGTCCCTGGACTTCAGAAAAGCAGACTTTGACTCCCTCAGGGAACTGATGGGCAAGATCCCCTGGGAGAATAACATGAGGGGGAAAGGAGTCCAGGAGAGCTGGCTGTATTTTAAAGAATCCTTATTGAGGTTACAGGGACAAACCATCCCGATGTGTCGAAAGAATAGTAAATATGGCAGGCGACCAGCTTGGCTTAACAGTGAAATCCTTGCTGATCTTAAATACAAAAAAGAAGCTTACAAGAAGTGGAAGATTGGACAAATGACCAGGGAAGAGTATAAAAATATTGCTCGGGTATGCAGGAGTGAAATCAGGAAGGCCAAATCACACCTGGAGTTGCAGCTAGCAAGAGATGTTAAGAGTAACAAGAAGGGTTTCTTCAGGTATGTTGGCAACAAGAAGAAAGTCAAGGAAAGTGTGGGCCCCTTACTGAATGAGGGAGGCAACCTAGTGACAGAGGATGTGGAAAAAGCTAATGTACTCAATGCTTTTTTTGCCTCTGTCTTCATGAACAAGGTCAGCTCCCAGACTACTGCACTGGTCAGCACAGCATGGGGAGGAGGTGACCAGCCCTCTGTGGAGAAAGAAGTGGTTTGGGACTATTTAGAAAAGCTGGACGAGCACAAGTCCATGGGGCCGGATGCGTTGCATCCGAGAGTGCTAAAGGAGTTGGCGGATGTGATTGCAGAGCCATTGGCCATTATCTTTGAAAACTCATGGCGATCGGGGGAGGTCCCAGATGACTGGAAAAAGGCTAATGTAGTGCCCATCTTTAAAAAAGGGAAGGAGGAGGATCCTGGGAACTACAGGCCAGTCAGCCTCACCTCAGTCCCTGGAAAAATCATGGAGCAGGTCCTCAAGGAATCAATTCTGAAGCACTTACAGGAGAGGAAAGTGATCAGGAACAGTCAGCATGGATTCACCAAGGGCAAGTCATGCCTGACTAATCTAATTGCCTTCTATGACGAGATAACTGGCTCTGTGGATGAAGGGAAAGCAGTGGACATGTTGTTCCTTGACTAGCAAAGCTTTTGACACAGTCTCTTACAGTATTCTTGCCAGCAAGTTAAAGAAGTATGGGCTGGATGAATGGACTATAAGGTGGATAGAAAGCTGGCTAGATTGTCGGGCTCAACGGGTAGTGATCAATGGCTCCATGTCTAGTTGGCAGCTGGTATCAAGTGGAGTGCCCCAGGGGTCGGTCCTGGGGCCGGTTTTGTTCAATATCTTCATAAATGATCTGGAGGATGGTGTGGATTGTACCCTCAGTAAGTTTGCAGATGACACTAAACTGGGAGGAGTGGTAGATACACTGGAGGCTAGGGATAGGATACAGAGGGACCTAGACAAATTGGAGGATTGGGCCAAAAGAAATCTGATGAGGTTCAACAAGGACAAGTGCAGAGTCCTGCACTTAGGACGGAAGAATCCCATGCACCGCTACAGACTAGGAACCGAATGGCTCGGCAGCAGTTTTGCAGAAAAGGACCTAGGGGTTACAGTGGACGAGAAGTTGGATATGAGTCAGTGTGCCCTTGTTGCCAAGAAGGTCAATGGCATTTTGGGTTGTATAAGTAGGGGCATTGCCAGCAGATCGAGGGACGTGATCGTTCCCCTCTATTCGACATTGGTGAGGCCTCATCTGGAGTACTGTGTCCAGTTTTGGGCCCCACACTACAAGAAGGATGTGGAAAAATTGGAAAGAGTCCAGCTGAGGGCAACAAAAATGATTAGGGGACTGGAACACATGACTTATGAGGAGAGGCTGAGGGAACTGGGGATGTTTAGTCTTCAGAAGAAAAGAATGAGGGGGGATTTGATAGCTGCTTTCAACTACCTGAAAGGGAGTTCCAAAGAGGATGGATCTAGACTGTTCTCAGTGGTAGCAGATGACAGAACAAGGAGTAATGGTCTCAAGTTGCAGTGGGGGAGATTTAGGTTGGATATTAGGAAAAACTTTTTCACTAGGAGGGTGGTGAAACACTGGAAAGCGTTACCTAGGGAGGTGGTGGAATCTCCTTCCCTAGAAGTTTTTAAGGTCAGGCTTGACAAAGCCCTGTCTGGGATGATTTAGTTGGGGATTTGTCCTGCTTTGAGCAGGGGGTTAGACTAGATGACCTCCTGAGGTCCCTTCCAACCCTGATATTCTATGATTCTTTTAATGACACTAGAAGCCACATTTTTGAAGTAATTTAGGCATCTAATGGATGCAGATAGGCACCTAGTGGGATTTTCAAAAATGCCTAGATGCCTAATTCCCACTGAAATCATTAGGAGTTAAATAATACAACCCCGCCTAGTGTGGATGCAGTTATATCACTATCTACCTTCTTATAGCAGTATAGCTTATTCCTATATGAGAAGGGGAATAAGCTGTATTGGTATGAGTACTTTTATGCTGATATACCTCTGTTCACTCCAGAGCTTGAACAAGTACTAAATGTTTTGGTCAAAATAAATAAAAAATCACCCCCGCCCCCCAACCTCCTTGACTGAAATAGTCATACTGGTACAAAATTGTGTGGATATATGGGGCCTGAGACAGTGGTTTTAAGTTTCATTTCACAACCACATTCTGATTCTTTCTGTTAAGAGTGTTTTGTAGCATGTGATCCATTAGGATTGAATTATTTCTCCCTTTTATGACCCAGTGTGTGTCACTTTGTTAATTACATGAACTGCTTTTCAGCCAGTATCCTCATTTTGCCCCTTGGACTCTTTCCAGTGGATTTAATGGGCATTAGATTAGGCCTTTTATACAGATAAGGGGGCACACTGCTAGTGCAATGTAAAGGAGCATTGGTGTAAATGAGATCCAATAATGCTTTACACTTTGAACTTTCTGTATGTGCATATCTCTATTTATTAATTCAGTCTCATCCAAAACACACTGAAGTCAATGGAAAGACTTTTGGGGCCTGATTTTTGTTTGCACTAAGTTCCCTCTGTACTGTTCTGGCACTACCATAATGGTATGAAGGGACCTTAGTGTAAATGAGAATCAGGCCCATTGACTTCAGTGGGGTGTGGCTGAAGCCCTGGTAGGGTATTAAAAAATAAAAACAAAGTTATTAGTATAACTCATCATTACCACTTGGTCCTCTGTCACAGATGCCAATGTATTACATTTTATATGTCAAAACCTCAGTGTTTGAATTTTTATATGCTAGCACTTTACTTGTTTTCATGTGATTAAAATCACTGGACATGTGCAATGCTTATAAAAGCCTTATAATTTAGCTAAATTTAACACCAGACCATGTCTGTGAGCTATGGAATTACTTATGGTAAACTTTAAGTTTCTATCCCCAAAATGCTGAAGCACTAGATTTGATTTTTTTAAAAAATATTTTTTTATAATGGTAAAAGTGTTTGTTTATTCCACTCATTTGTTAAAATGGCTACATCATTTTTGCTCAGTGTTTTTTAAAAAAAATTCTGGGACTAAGAACAAACTTGGAAAATTAAATCCAAAAGGTAAAAAAAGTCGGAGGGAGTCTGAACAGTCTTTTCCTGTTAAGAATAGAGATGTCTGTGCAACTTTAACTAAAGGAGTCGTTTTGAGGTCCTCCAATCAACTCATCTTTTGTAACCCAAAGCTTTGGGGGAAATGAAGCACAAATCTGAAATTCAGAGTTAATTTTTACTGCTCTTTAGAAAGTCTGATTCATTATTTCAATACAAAATTGTGTATTGGCAATGTTTGTAATGCAGCTAGTAAGAAACTCTTGGAAATGTCTGACCATAAAGCAGAATAGCTTTTCTTTTTACTACTAATGGTCTGTGTTTCCATGAGTGAATGTTCTATGTTTCCATGATTGAGAATTGAGATAAGGATTTAAAATGTCACAGAAGGAACATCCCTGCAAATTCTGTGAGCAAGCGCTACCATTGTCAAATAAGGTAATTAAGCAAGAAAAGCAATCCAGGAGTGATCTCCCTCAACCACCTACCCATCACTTGTCTAATAGTGATATGATTATTTAAAAACTACAACATCATATAATTGTTTTAGGTCATTGACTACAAATAAAATGTAAACATTCTACAAACATGGCAAATAAATAATGTACTGGCTTGGTTTATTGAATGAAGGATTCTATGCTTGCGGTGGGTTAGCGTTAGAGGGTGGGTGTATGATGGATAGGCATAAGAGGATTTTTGATCTGGAAGTTGAGTCGTGGTCAGAATCATGGGGAAGAATATAAGGTTGTTGTTTGAATGTGTTTTATGATATTTTATAACTGTACATTTTGGTTAGAGATTATATGAACTATATGGATATTTTGGAATATTTCTCTTTTTTAACTGGGTCCTTTTAGGTAGCTAAGTGGGTGGTGTTCTTTGTAGGGTTTGTTTGTTACTGTGAGATTCCTTGGTGTCCAGGACATATATTTTAATTGTAATGGTAAGTTTGAACTGTAACTTAAATTACAAAAGGTTTTTTGTCTGTTGCATGAACAAGATCAGATCTAACTAGTCTCTTTGGTGTTCTGCTCGTCATTTTCTTTCTACCCATCCCAGTATCTTTCTTTGACCTCAGTTGCTAAGATGATTTTTTTATTCAGATGAAAATTTTACCATCAATATTCTACTTAATACATTTATATACTAGTTTCTTTTATGTGGTACGATCTGTGTTTGAAAGCCCTCTTCAAGTCCCAGGAGATTACTTTACTGTTGTATGGTTTAGAATGCCAGCAGATGTATTTAATTCACCTAAGAAGGCATTTTCCACAGTGTGTTTTAATCTATTTAATGGGTATTTTCAGCCACACCCAAACACTTTTTCTTGTTCTGGATCAGATGGCATACGTTAATTTACAAAACTCTGTTCAGAAGTGAATGTTTGGGATTCCTGTCCCTTTCAAAAGCTTATTACAAAGGAGAGTTTTTGGCACACAAAATAATTGCATTGGGCCCAAGTTTCCTTGCCCAAGTTATTCTTATATTGGAGTGAAATTTTGCCTTTAAGGGTCGGGTTGTTTATCTGCCCCTCTCCATGGAAGAGGCTGGTGTTTAGCTCTGTAAACCCAGAAATATCCTATAATCCACTTGGATTACTCTATCAATAGTTAAACTCTCAACCAATCTCATTTTTGGACATTTATGTGCTTCTTCAGGCTATTAAGTCCAGCAAGTGGCTTTTTGATTTCACAGAGTCTGAAAACCTGTACCTTCCTTGATCAGAGGTGTAGCTATTACTTCTGTACCCAGCGCTGTGAGGTGCTGAGCAACCACAATTGCATGAGCTCAGCACCTCACCGGATTTGGCCATCAGATGTTAAGACATACCCTGTTTTCTTTTGCAGAGTCATGCTATATGACAAATATGTATGGAACAATGGCATTCTGTTTCTGTACACTTGGGTGGGAGAAGGAAGACTTGTTGCTGGAGGGTGGTCAGTAGCTGGTTCATTGGAACTGGCTTATGCTTCTGTACTGTTAATAGCTTTTGTAGAGCCCGGGGGGGGTCTTCAGTAAGGAGTTGTTTATTAATAATAATAATAATAATAATAATAAATACAGATTAAACAGATTGGAATTTTAAAGCTGTGAAATAAACTGAAGATTTCTCTAGACCTGATGCTTTTTTTTTCTCCCATCCATGTGCTTCTCTCCATGCCCTAGTTGTGGAGTCTTTGCCATGATTATCTCTTGCTCCTGGACCAATTCTTAATCCTATCTCCGATTTAGTAGGCCTTCCCATTTAGTGATCCTCCCATACTCCTAATTCCGCTGTCCCTCATCCCAGACTGTGTCCTCGTTTCCTTCTTCAGCTCTTCTTCTCTTACTGAGACTGCTCTAAAGCTCAGTTTTGTCAGTCTTTCCATTGAGTTCAATGGGCTTTGGATCAAGCCCATTCTGAACACCAGTCCTTCTTGCTGCATTCCAAGTGCAGTAGGGTTCATCTTGAGGTAGGAAAGCATTGTTAAAGAGCAAAGGAGAGCATGTTGGTATATGGAACTAACCACTCAGTGAAATAAGAAAGGCCAGAAAGACCTCTAACAATCCTGAAACACACAAAATTAATTCTGGAACAAACCTGCAACTAGTGAGAAGAGTTTAGCAGTGGCATAATGGGTTTGATTTTCCTCAGTTTTCGTCGATAACCTGGCAGATGCATTTTGCACAGATGGAAGCTGAGCTGAAAGGGTATCAAGTAACCCAGTGAGAAAAGCATCATGATTGTCAACCCATGAGACAACAAAAAGCCTAAATCAATGGTGTGAGTGTTGCAGCAGGCCCTCATAATGGCATTGTTGTGCAGCTGTTAAAAAGAAATCTTACATATAACTTTAGAGGAGAAGTTGGAATCAAGACTACCATGTATTATATCTGGTCTTAGATCTAGTGGTGATTTCCTAGCCATTGAGATGCACTTTTGTAGTAGAGGCTTTTTGCCATGAGGTATGAGAGGGGTCCAAAAGCAGAGCTTTTGTTAGAGCTGAATTCATCTGGAAGAAATTTTGTTGCGTCCAAAGTTTTATGTACAACAAATAAATCTCCTACACCAAGACAGTAGAATCAATATTGTTCTTAAGTAAAATATAAATCTGCTTATCCTCAACAGAAAGTAGAAACCCAAGCCTGTATTTTTAAATAACCTGTCTCAAAGGCTACATCTAAATAGTGAATAAGAGTGTGGCTTAGAACAAATCTTTGAGGGACTTCTTAAGTGACATCAGCAGGAGTCAAACAAAAGTCTGCTACTGAAATAGAATTATGTCATCAAGTTGAGTAGGAGAAAAACTAATGCACTCTGGCCCTAGTCAGTGCAGCCCCAGTTCAAAAGGAGGTCATCATCTATAGTGTCAAAGTAGCACTTAAGTCCAGACAAATGCAAACACACAGACAACCCCAGTCAGACTTCATCAATAAACCATTAAAGCCTTGACTATAGCAGAGTCAAGACTATGAAAAAATACAAACCTCTGACTGCAACAAATAGACATAATTTGCAATTAAAAGCTGCAACTGAGAAAACACTAGTTGTGTAAGAAAATTTGGATAAAAATGTCTAATTCCAGAGACATAATTACTTACGTCTGAATCCCATGTGTGTTGAAAACAGGAGGTACAGCACCTATTGCCCAAGAAACAAAAATAACTGTTGATTGAAAGAATAATAATCTGAAGGATACATTCTAGTTAAAAAAGTGTAAAGCTTACAAGCACTAAGACTTAATTTTGAAATAATCAGAGCAGTATCCATGGAGCTGAGTTTAGTGAATTGACAAACAAAACCAAAAACAACCACCACCACCACAAGAAGTTATATTGTTAGTTACAGGAAAAAACTGAATAATTGCGACCAATAATCACAGATGAGAGCGCTCAGTTTTGCTGCAACAAAATGTAAGACAAATAATTATTCTGGTCAAAAGAGCAATAATCTGAGTGATACAAACCCTACTCTAAGGGTTTTGCTGCCATAGGTGTTCTAGAGAACATGCTTTACCAGTCACTTTCACAATAAACAGTTGTTAAACGTTTTGCTGAGTTTAATACAATTTCCCTTAGGCAAACCTCAGGTCTATCTATATGATAGCGCTAGCCTTAATATTGTTAGGTTTCAGAGGAATTTCACCATAGTTTAACAAGAAGCTCTCTAGGATTTAAAAATGTCATACAAGGGATGCAACTAATAGAGCTAGTGGAAATACAGGGTAGCTTCAATTTACACCAGTGTAAATAAGAACAGTATGTTGACAATGTACAGTAACGAGATTTTAAAATGGGCTGGATGCGGTTATAATATTTCTAGTTATGACTGTTAATATAGGAGTACTCAATCATGCTTTGAGCTGTTACTTGGTCCCTGTAAGGTACAAGGGAAAAGATTTATATTCTGTCATACTAGATAGTTGGCTATGTGCAGATTCTCACCTTTCATCTCGCGAGATATTAGTTGTTGTTGCCAGGAGATGGACTTAAGTGACCTGGTCTAATACAATATTGCAAATCTTATGCTCCTGTTGAAAGTAGTACAGTGAAAGCAAGGTTACACATATCCTTCATGTTTTTGAAATAGCTTTCCAAAGACTACAGGCAGCATCTTAAAGGCCTTTCCCTATTGTTTGAATCTTCTGCAAATATTTTTAATTGAACCAAATTCATCAGCTACCTATATATCTTGGCACACAATGGGTTAACTTCTTTGCTGATGTAACTAGATGGCTCAGTTGACTTCAGTATAATTTTACCCATTTATACCACTTGAGAATTTCTCACTATATTTAAAATATGGTTACCCCATTCATCAGAATATAACAAGGCTTATATAGATCCTGGCACACTCCATGTAAATTATGATTACCAAATAGAGCGAATCAGAAAGTTTTGATGAAAACCAAAACAAGATTTTAACATTTTTCATGAAATTTTATTTTTCCACTTCTGGCCAGCCATATTATGAGATACCTCCCAATTTAACAGAACTGCACATCAGTGAAGGAACTATCAGCTGTAAAAAATAAAAGTTCTGTTCAAAAAGGAGCTGCGTAATGAACAATGGTCACATATATATAGCCACAACTGTTGTCAGTGCAACTCAAACTCAGCACCTTAAGCCCCAAAAACCAGAGCTCTAGTGCTTGAGTTAAAGAAGATGATTTTTGCTGTCTAATTAGCAGACTGTTAGAGTCAGTTGGGTCAGTCGCTAAAGGGAAACATGACCATATGCAGTAATGGCTTATCCAAGGCCTATTGAAGTCAATGGAAAACCTACTATTGACTTCAGTTAGCATTGAACCAGGGCCTAAGCCATATTCATAGTATGAGAAAGCCCTAGTGGAAAAAGATAGAATGAAGGGAAACGTCTTAAGAAAACAGAATTTAATGTGACATCCACAGCCATTCTAAAATAGAGGAGGAAATCCAGTTTAAAGAACATTACAAAAGTATTTGATGTAGGGAGATCAGTCACTGACACACTGAAAATGGATATCTGTGTGATAAAAACAAGTCAAGAATATGCATGTGGGAACAAAATCAGGCTCTAACATAGTTTGACACAAACAAAAAATATCTAGCAGTTTCAAGAATTCTGATGTCATAAGAGAAAAATGATCAGCTACATAAATACTGAAGTCCTCTAATAACGTTAGACTAACTGATACAGAATGAGGGCAGATTGTCTCAGTATTTCTATAAAAACATGGTATTAAGTTTTTGAGGATGATAAATTACCACAAATACTACACTGTTATTATACAAATAATCAAGAATTTTAGTTTAATTCCCAGAATGGAGTGAGGCACAATGACTACACTTCCAACTATGTTAACAGCATGTGGAGCTGATGTAAAAAAGGAAGATTTGTGGAACTGTGTGGTATAACTACGAAGATTTTCATCTTCACTGAGCAGATCCAGTACATCTTGTGGTGGTTCAATGACAAGACGGAACACAGCTTTAAGCAAGCAAGCGAACTGGTCTGCTAACGGGCTTCTGCCTGTCAGCTTTCCACCTTCTCTCCCCCTGCGCATTACATTCTCCAACAGATAAAAGAAATACACTGGCTTTGTTTAACATTCTTATTTACCAATTTCTATCTACCGCATTCCTTGCTCTCGGGCCTTGAGCCCAGTCCTGGGAGGCTTCCCACGGTTCATGTCATCTGGGCGAGATTCCAAGGTTCATGCCCTTGAGAGGAGCTGTGTGTGCACAGCTCCTACACAACACTCTGGGTGTGCCCTGAATGTTGCCAAGCGCATGAACCCTGTATGAATCCTACATCCCCTCCTTTTTTGTTTATTTGTGCTTGGCCATCTCATGGTAGCCATCAATTTGCTTTTGCAAGCCAATTAACTCCTGGACAGACAAGGTCATAACTCGTGGAGCCTGCCAGGGCGGGTCTCGACAAAGCCTTAACAAAAAGGAAATACATTGCACACAGGAACAGCAGAAAATAAGCTTAAAAAGGTAACGTGTAATTGGCTGGGCCCCAATTAGCCATGCTAGAGTACTGGGAAGAGAGGTTCGCGTAAGCAGCGAGCATCATCTCATTCCCAGTTTCCTCAGGGTGATGACATACTGGAATAAGGCACGTACCTGACAATTCTTCAGCTGCTACAAAATCAGATAAACAAAAGTGGGTAACATTTGCTGTTGAAGCCAATCTTTCCCATAGGTTATATGTCATTCGGGCCCGTAACAGAGGAAGCGCTCCCGAGCTAACCCCTACAGGAAATAGCAGGCACAAAAGGCATACAATCAATACAGAATTAGCAGTATTTTGGGCGAGAATTGCCACAAAGTCTCAGGAGTCTCTGGCTGTTGGTTTGCTGCCAGTCTTCGTTGAGCCGCAGCGACCAATGCTTTCACTGCTCCCCATGTCACGGGCTGGCTTGGGACGCTACGTCTCCTCCGTCTCCGTCCTGCCGTTGTCGACCTGGGAGGCACCGCGTTCTCCTCCAAGGTCAGCTGAAACTCCGGTATGGGGTTCGACAGCCCCTGGTGCCATGCCATGCTGTTTCAGTGCCGGTCGCACACACCGGGCCGGAACCCACAACGGTCCTGCAGGGAGAGACACAGCGGCATATCCCCGACCCCAAGTGATTACAGGCACTGGGCCCAGCCAGTGCGGATCGGGCAGCTGACGGTAATAGACACACGGTCTTTCCAGTACCTCGGATTTGTGAAAATGCCGATCCGCGGGGGTCTGCTGATCTGCGTTCAGCGTTAAATTATTTAAAGTAAACAAAAGGATATGCAATTGTTGCTGAATGTCTCCTAAGGTTCGGAGACACAGCTCCCCTTGTTTTAATTGTTTGTCAAGCAAGGTTTTTAGCATGCGATTTGCACGTTCAACAATGGCTTGGCCTGTGGAATTATAAGGGATCCCGTGTTTGAGACGGACGTCCCATTGGGCACAAAAGGTGGAGAGGGCTGTGGAGCAATAGGCTGGGGCATTATCCGTTTTTATCTGGCTCGGGTGACCCATAACAGCAAAACAGGCTAGCAAATGGTGAATAACTTTGGGAGTGGCTTCCCCACGCTGTGGGGTCACCCAGAGGAATCCCAAATAGGTATCAATGGAAACATGTAAAAACGAATAGGGGCGGAATTGTGGCACGTGAGTGACATCCATTTGCCACAGCTGATTCACTGCGGTACCTCTGGGGTTAACGGCATAAAAAAAGGTAGGGGCAGCAGCGGCACAGTGGGGAGCAGGAACGAACAATAGAACGTGCATGATCAGCAGGAATGTAAAACTGTCGGGCCAAAACAGAGGCAGACTGATGAAAAAAGGAATGGCTTTCAATGGGGTCAGAAAAGAGGGAATTTACCTGACCACGTAACACGCGATCAGCGCGCGCATTGCCTTCAGTGAGTAGCCCAGGCAGAGGGGTATGACTGCAAATATGAGCAACAAAATAAGGGAAATTACGAGTGGTGAGGAGATACTGTAAGGACAAAAACAGGCGAAGAAGGTCTGCATCGACCTGAGGGGTGATGAGGGCAAGGGGTAAATAATCAATTACCTGATAAACATAATGCGTGTCCACAATCAAATTAAAGGGACAATCGGCAAAAAATTGAAAGGCCAAAACAACAGCAGCTAGTTCCAAGGACTAGTGAAGCTCTCCAAGCGCTGTGCATGCAAATGTTGTTGTACAAATGAATGAAGCGCTTTCAGCTTTTCTAGGGGGAGGGGCCACTGGTCAATCCATACGGGCTCTAAGGATTGCCATACCAATGGTAATGTGGATGGCAAGGTGGGTGAGGGAGGATTTTGGGCCATTATATATTAATATCGAGGGTGGTGTCCAGCTTTGTAAGTAAGTCACGGCCCCAAATATTGAGATGGACAGGGAGTACAAAAGGGCGGATTGTAGCAAGGGCACAGCCTCCTGGTTTAGAGACCGTGACCCAAGACAAACTTTGGCACCCGGGTTTGCTACCCCCGATCCCCCACAACTCTTTAGAAGGAACTGTTGGCCAACCGACCGGCCACTCCGGATCACGAATCACCGTAACGTCAGCTCCAGTGTCCACCAGCCCTGTAAAAGGAACATTATTTAAGAGAAGTGTTAACTGAGGTTTCGAGGGGCGGACCGACATTGTTAGAGCAACAAGTGGAGAGGACGTGTTGTGAGACGGCAACTGAGACAGCGTTGATCCAAAGCCGCCTCCGCCCCGGGCTCGATCCTCTGCGGCTGGCACCTGATAGGGGACTAAAATCAATTGCGCAATTGACCGTCCACGCGGGAGCGACTGCGGAAGATGGGTCCATACCTGAACCTTAATAACGCCATTGTAATCGGCATCAATGACCCCGGGATGATAAAAAAACCCTGTTTCCCAGCGTGTGAGCGAGGGAGAACCAGACCCACAAATCCGGCAGATCCACAAATCCACAAATCCATTTCACTTAACCTGGTACCAGGGATTAGTTTAGCCTGGAGCTAATATATCTATATCCCACTACTTTTCTATAGCCATCTGGCCTTGCCCCGTCACAATATGTAAGCAGCTGTGCAACCAAAGATTAAGATTTGTTTTGTAGTAAATGGAGGTCTTTTGCCATGCATTTGAAATCCTAAGAACTACATGGATAATAAATTAATGTACTTAGAGAAGCATAAAATACAAATGGCTTTACTAATTACATCAGGTGAAAATCATCTTATTTGTCCAATGATTATCAATTTGTCTTTCAAAACAATTATTGTCTGATATTGTGGTGGGGTAGTTTGCCCCTTATAGTCCGTGGGCCACCTTGCCATGTGACATGCCCTTTTAAGTCTTTAAGGGTTCATTATATGAACCTAATGGGGACAGAGAGAAAGTAGTCTTGGGAATAAATGATGCTTGGGAGGAAATCCTGTCATTATATCTTTAAGAATCTGAGGCCAGGAGTCTTTCAGAAAGGGCAGGAAAGGCTCTTCTCTCCCCTCCAAACAACTGGGAATGAGCTGGGAAAAGAGGTTCAGCATAAATTCTGTCACCTCTCTTATAGCAGGTCAGATGCCTGCAGACACTGTAGGGAGTAAAAGGACTCCTCTAGGGCCCTAAAGAGCAAGAAGGCACCAGCAGGAGAAGGCTGCCTGCTGGATCCTCCTAGCCTAAGGATTAATTGAGGATAAAGGGGCCAGCAGAGGGAGAAGTTAGTTAAGGCCCTACAGCTGGAAAAATTATAACCCGACCCCAAGGAGGAGAGCTGGGGGGGGCTCCTGCCATAAGGAGAGGCAGTGACTGAAGCACACCACCAGCTCCAGGAAGGAGGGCGGGGGCTCCTGAACTGGGACAAAGAGCTGACCGGGTCTTTTATTGGGACCCCAGCAGGGAGATCTGGAGCAACGAAGTAAATCATCCATTGTAGAAAACTTAATAAATCAGACCCCAGGAAGGGGGTACATGTTCTTGAGCCAATTAAAGTCTGGTAATTGAAAGAATACGAGGGTGGAGTGCCCTGGGAGGACCATAAAGGGCCGTGGCTTACCTCTTGACAGGTATATTGGAGCATCTTGCAAAATGCTAGACTGGGAAACAACACTAATATAGATCTGGTACGTGTTACAGCTATAGTTCTCGTAATGCCTTTGGCTGTGCTGCAGTGAATATAGGTTGGATGAAATCCTGCTCCATGGAAATCATTGGGAATTTTGCCACTGACTTCAATGGGGATAAAATTTCACCCCGTGTAATTTATGGTATCCATTTTACAACATAACTTGAGTATATTAATTTATACTCCAATATATATATATATATATTTGTAATAATGAAGGACACCAGGACTACTCATTTCAATTAGCATTTGCTAGATCAGGCCCTTGGTATCTGACCTAATTGTTAGTATTAATGGGATTGGTAGGGAGATTAAAATAAATCTTTCATACTATGAAAGGGTTGAAAAACTAGGAGATTTTATACCAGATGCTCAGATAGTGTAAAATCAACGTTGACTTCACTAGAGCTATGTAGATTTACACCAACTATGGCTCTGGTCCTTAAGCTGTAAAGTATAATACAAAGGAATATATAAGAGAGGTGAAAATCTTTTACAAATATAATATGTAAGTATGTGACGCTAGACGGTGGTAGAGGAGCAAATGGCAGAAGCAAAAGCATCAAGCGTAAAAGTGAATTCAAAAGACAATGGCATAATGGCATGGGTTGGCAAAAGCATGAAGTTCAAAAGGAGCAGCTTTGAGTCCAGAAGCCTCCTCTTGGTGGTGGAAATCTGCAAATCAACCCCGTTGAGAAGATGGTACTGTAGGAGGGGGAGGAGTACATAGTCTTTCCCCTAGAAGATTGTTGTTGGAAGGGAAGGATGGACTGTGAACTATTTCCCAAAATAACTGCCCTTAGGGTGGGGAAGGTACTGCGTGAGACTGTTGTGGAATGCTGTTACCACCAGGGGTGGGTTACAGATAAGGAAGGAGGGTCATGAGATGCGAGGTCCTCTTAAAGAATGTGGTTAGTTTTGGATAAGCTTTGCAACTTCAGTGCTTATCTAAACCAAACTTTGGGAATCCAAAGAGACTCATCCAGGACTAGTTAATGCAAGACTTGCAGAGCACAGCATATAAAACCTCAGATTACCTTTCTCCCTCTGTTTCTATGTGTAATCCACTACTTCACTGTGTACTAATCATTTCTGACAAATGACTATATATTGCCTTCATGTTCTATAACTTCATATGCACTACATGTGTTTGCATATTTTAAGGCAGGGTTTCTCAAACTTCATTGCACCGCGACCCCCTTCTGACAACAAAAATTAGTACACAACCCCAGGAGGAGGGACTGAAACCTAAGCCCACCTGAGCCCTGCTGCCCTGGGTAGGAGAGCCAAAGCCCAAGCCCCACTGCTCCATGCAGGGGGCCTGTAACCTGAGCCCCACTGCCTAGGGCTGAAGCCCTCGAGCTTCGGCCTAGGCGGTGCAGCTCAGCCTTTAGCCCGGGGCCCCAGCAAGTCTAAGCCAGCCCTGGCGACATCGTTAAAATGAGGTCGCAACCCACTTTACGGTCCCTACCAACAGTTTGAGAACTGCTGTTTTAGGGCTTGTATTCATGGAGACACTCAGGAAAGTTAATCAGAATTAAATAAAGGTATGAATTTAAAGTGGATTAGTTAAACTATATTAAACCCCTATGTGGACACTCTAATTCAGAATTAAAATGGCCCTTAGTCTACTACCTCCCCATAAGAGTGTTAAGTGAAACCTAGTCTACTAGAGAGACGAGGTGGGTGAGGTAATAGCTTTTGTTGGAAATATATTGCCTCACCCACATCGTCTCTCTAATATGCTTGGACCAACATAGCTACAACTACATTGCATTCCCAGTCTCCTATCATTTTTATTTCATGGACTGGCCGGCATGTGAAGTGACTTGGATATATTAGAGATCTAGAGTGCCAAATGCTCAGCTAATTTCAACTGAGGAACTCCAGTGAAGTCAGTGGAGCCATTGGGATTATGCCAGTTGAACACCTGACCCAGCATGTCCACAGACACACCCTTTAGAGACCAAATAGCTAATTCTCCACTCTATTCCATGAGTAGATGGCTGGTGTAATTCCAGCTAAAGTCACTAGAATACACCAGCATAAAAATGGTGTAGAGGATTAATGAATCAGGCCCCAGAGAAGGGCTGACTTCTGTTGAATTAATAGGGGCTGGTAGAGTCACAGTTATGGTCTTGTACGGAGAAGTAGTCTTCTGTATTACAATTAAACTACACCCCATTCCATGCACATTTTCTTTAGAGGCAGTTTTCTACCTGCAGAGCTTCCATATGGGCCAAGATATGCATGGTCATCTGTATTGGAAAATTCTGATTTTTGGCTTTGGTTCTCCTTGTGGACTAAATTCTGCTCCTATTTAAGTCATTAGGAAAACTGTTTGCTTCAGTGGGAGGATAATTGACCATATGTGACTCTCTCAAGGGTGGAAGTGAGCCCATGGAATTGATGTATGCTTATTTTTTGAATCTCATATCTGAGGGAAATCCTGCTCTCCTTCTTCACCTGAGGCCAATGAAAATATTTGTGTGAGCAGGATGGGGCGAGCAGGATTTACCTCTGTGATTGGCTCTTGCTATAGCACAAACTCTTTTATCTCCATGGTTGTACAAAAGTGACCCCATAGTTCACTGTATTATTCTTGTGTTTCTAAAATTGTATGTAGTTACATGGCACAGAAAATTCAGGAAGTTTAGGGTAGGGATTAGCAGAAATTGTTCTTCATTGCCTTTCTTTGGGACTTTTATTGTGTTGTAGAGAAGCAACTGCCTTGTCATTTACAGTAGTTTAGACTCAAAATCAGCAAGGAATTAGGCTGATTCTGCCAAGTCTTAACGTTTTAAACTACTTATAGTGTCAGCAATAACTGGTATTATCTTAGAGAGAAACAGAACTGAGTGTTGTAAGGTACATTTAAGAGGAGATATCTGCTGTGATTACACCAAATCAGAAATCTCCTGTCTTATATAGGCTCTGATGCTAGTGCACAAAAGCAGACTTGTGTGTATAATGTGAGTTTTTTCTTTTTAATTTTAGACTCAACCTTGTCCTATGTTAGGCAGCTGGAGGCAAGAGTAAGACAGCTGGAGGAGGAAAATCGCATGCTACCCCAGGTGGGTGACTTCCTGTTGATAGGAACAGTAGCTCCTAGCTAGATAGTAACACTCATGTATTAGTGTTTAACATCAGTGTTTTCTGCAGTGAGACACTGATATAATTTGAACTCTTACAGTGATCAAAGGCTCTCATTACAGTAATCAAAGCCTTAAGCATCTTTTATTTTCATTTCTCATTGTTGATTATAGTGGAGCATTTCTACTGGTGTATTTGAGATCATGACAATACTTCAGAGCATTTTTTTCACCTTTACAAGTGTTGATACCTTGTAAGAACTCACTGGGGGCTGAAACTTATGTTATAATTAACAATTAAGAAGTTTAAAATTACAAACAGCTGACCTTTGACAGTCCTAGTTTCATCTTAAGAGTGAATTTCTCTCTTCATAACTTTCTAAAATATAAAGTTTCAAATGCTATTGTGCAGTCAACTAAAAACATTACTTTGATTCAAAAATGGAAATTTTCAAGCAATTAAAATAATAAATTTGTTATTGTAATTTTTTGGGGGGATGTATTAGGTGCTTAATGGGGAGACTGAAATTACATTTTAAAAATAAACAAACATCAAATGATTTGGAGTTAAAGCTCTCCTGGGTACATGCATTTCTTTTTATTTTAACTATTTTTATTTATTAGCAATGAATTAATAATATTTGCATTTTTCAAATATATGTTAATTTTGTATTGACTAATGCATCTTGCTATTATATTTCATTTAAAAATACTGTGAAAATTAGTACCTTTTCAAAATGAAATATCTTGTTCATTTTAAAAAAATACCCATGTAATGCTAGTTTGTTGTACTGATTCAGAATACTATGACCTGTGTGTAAAATCAAAGGTAGTGGTGAAGGGAAGGGGCAGTGATATACAATATCAATATTGTATATACAATATATACAAAATTGTATATACAATATACAATGTGTCAGATTGAGGGAGGTGGATTGAAAGTTCTAATGGCCACCTTTCACATGACAGTACCTGGCTCTGTGAATGCTGAACAGAATGGAGTTGCTTGTTTCAGCTAGAAGCTGACTCTGGTTTGTCTACTATCACTTGGCTGTAAAGTTAAGAATAAAATTATTTATATAAGAAAAGCTTTTTTCATTAATGTGATGACCAACACAACTCCCATTAAAATTATTAGTATTTGTCACTTATATTATGGAATTCTCAGCCAATTGTTCTAATTACCGTATGAGAGAGTTGCAGTTGCTTAATCCTAAAATCAGTTCCCCAAGATTTTCCACTGATATTTACTTGACTTAAATTTTGATTCATTTCAGCAGTGTTCATGTCTCTCTGTTCCAGACAAGTTTCCAGTAAATTAGGACTGAATTTTCTTGGACTGAAATAGAAGAATCTGGGTGGTTAGAGGACATGAATAAAGTAGCAGAATAGAAGGGATAAAAAAAAATGAGTGGTTGAACAGAAGTCCCCTTCTGTTTAATTAATGGGTAGGTGAGAAAGGTGGGGTGGTTAAGAGCATAGAGTGGGAATCTGCTTGGGAAATTTCTGAACGTTTGGAGGGAGTGGCTGCTACAAAAATTAGGCCCTTATTTGCAGGCGTTTTTTGTCCCCATGCATAAAAGCAGAGGGTGTGATCTGACCTCACATTTTTATTGCATGCAGTAAATAACATACGTAATATTGTAACCAGAGTCCTTAACCAAAGAGTTGCAATTAATGAGCTGGCTGTATTACAATGCAATATGTTATAAGATAAATCATACGAAAACAACCTATGCATCACCCTTTTCGTGTGCCTTTTTTGCTGTTAGTCTCTACCTATTGATCGGCTCTTGTGCATAGAATTTTAGGCTATCTCTGATAGTATATTCTGCAGTTAGCAGAGACATAATGTCTGCTTGTACTGAGACATTTTGCAGTAGTCAAGAAGCTTCTTAAAAGACAAAACTGGATTCATACTTCATTTACATCAATATTATATTGATGTAAATCCATTAGGCCACATTCTGATCTCAGTTATGTTGGTGGACGTCTAGAACAGTGGTTCTCAACAAGGGGTACGTTTACCCCTGGGGATATGCAGAGATCTTCCAGGGGGTACATCAACTCATCTAAATATTTGCCTAGTTTTACAACAGGCTACGTAAAAAGCGCTAGTGAAGTCAGTACAAACTAAAATTTAATATAGACAGTGACTTGTTTATACTGCCCTATATACTATACACTGAAATGCAATTTTACAATATTTATATTCCAATTGATTTATTTGATAATTATATGGTAAAAATGAGAAAGTAAGCAATTTTTCAATAATAGCATGCTGTGACACTTTTATATTTTGATGTTTGATTTTGTAAGCCAGTAGTTTTTTCAGTGGGGCGAAATTCAGGGTACTCAAGACGAATCAGACTCCTGAAAGGGGTACAGTAGTCTGGAAAGATTGAGAGCTACTGATCTAGAATAACTCCACTGATTAGGCAATCGTTATTCCAGATTTGCCCTCATGTGTATCTGTGAACAAAATCTGTCCCATTGACTCCTTATCTACACTGATATGTGATCAGAATCAGGCCTCCAAAAGTCAGTTAAATGAAAAAGAAGCTTGTGAATTGAAAAGGTTGATTATATTTCTAGGGGTGATGATAACATCATACGTTGAAAAAACACAAGTGTAGATGTGCCATGTAGTCAATGAATGTATTTGGAAAGAACATTCCTGGTGAGCCACTCTCTTCTTCTTCAGTTAGTTCCATTTTAAGTTGTATGGTGGAGAGAAGGAAGCGTGTTAGGATTAGAATGGAAAAAAAAGTCTCTGTTTATGTAATTTGGCTACAAGTCCCAACTTTTTATGAAATAGGAAGCCAGAGGCAAATATTGCCAGGACAACCAAGTCTGAACAAACAAAAAGGATGTTGTCGTTGCCAGAAGTTTATATGAGTGTGCAAGAGCTAGAGGAATTGAATTCTCAAATTCCATGGCTACGCAGCATAAGTCTGACACAGCAGAGTTTACGCACAGGTTAGCCAACGAGTCAGTGAAAGAATCTATGAGGTTATCTAGCACGGTGTTTCCTTCTGTGCATTCTGTCCTTTCTTTTCAGTTTCTTGATTCTTGGGCCTTTTGTTTATTTGTTTGTTTATTTATTTATTTATTTATTATTGTTATATTACCAAAGGCCCCCTGTTGAGGCATGGGATCCATTGTGTGGGGTGCTAATCAGACACATAGAAGGAGACAACTTCTGCCCCAAAGAGTTTATGATCTAAATAGACAAGACACAGACGGTGACAGACAAACAACAAATAAGCATCTGTCTAAAGTACAGACCGTGTAACTATTTATCCCTTCCCCATCCACACTCTGCCCAGGTTCCACAGCCACCGTGCGTTGTTGCTCCTCCTCTTCAGAAACTGCAGAGCTACAATTCATTTGCAAATTTAATACCATTAATTTGGGCTTGAATAGGAACTGTGAGTGGCTGGCTCACTACAAAAGCAGTTTTCCCTCTCTTGGTATTGACACCTCCTCATCAATTATTGGGAGTGGACCACATCCACCCTGACTGAATCGGCCCTGTAAACACTGGTTCTCCACTTGTAAGGTAACTCCCTTCTCTTCATGTTTCAGTATATTTACTCCTGCATCTGTAATTTTCACTCCATGCATCTGAAGAAGTGGGTTTTTCACCCATGAAAACTTATACCCAAATAAATCTGTTAGTCTTTAAGGTGCCACTGGACTCCTCGTTGTTTTTGTAGCCTCAAGTCTTCTTTTCTTCTATTGCTGTAATAGCCAGCAAAAGAGATTTTGAAGAACTTCCTGAAAACATTTTTTTTGGAACTCAGTCACAGCACTCAGTACAAGGGTCACAAACAAGTGACATCTTCCTGCAGTCATTGTAAGCTTTTTACAGGGGATCACTAATTAACCAGCATTATTTGTCTTGTGGTCCCATGACAAATTCACAGTGACCTCCCCACTGTCAGTCCTTTAAAGATGCTTCAGATTGCAAATGGGATTATTCAGCTTTTTCTTACACTTGCCTCTCCTCTGCTACAACCAGGCCAGATCAGAACAAGTTATCCAAAGAGACAGAGACAAAACTTCTCAAGAGGCTTTGGTTTCTTGGTGGCATAAAACCGACCAGGAACTGACCAAACTGTGTGGTGAAAAGGAGCTGCAAGCAAGCAGCCATGGAATGGCACTAGTAGAAAAAGTGAGCAAATGGAGATCATTATTACCACAGATTCAGAAGATACTCTAGTACTAGCAACTTCAGACAGGTGGAGCCGGAATGAAAATATGAGCTTACTCCAAAAGAGTTGCTAATTTGACACCAATATCTAATAAATGATTTAGAGAAGACCTAGGAAATTCCATATCATTAAGTGACAGGTTTCACCATCATTAAGTGTGATTTCTGCTTTAGGGAAACACTGAAAATACACAGTAGGGACAAAATGGGAGAAGACCTCCACCAGTACAATTTCAGCATGGATTGCTGATAAACATGCCTAACAAAACTATTTACCTTCTTGGAGGAAATAACAAATATGATTTTAAGGGTCTGTAGACAGTCATAGATATATTCTGTTTAGCTCTTAAGAAGGTTTTTGGTACAATAACACTTAAAAGACCTATCTATAAGGTCTATAAATATAGTACTATCTGGAGTGAGTTGTATTTCCATTGTGTTGAGTAGGTATGTAAGATAAGAATACAGATAAGGATTGATTAACTCTAACACTACTTTATTGTAACTTCACTGCAGTCACTCGAGACTTCTCTATTGTACTACCTGTAATTAGAGCTCCCAAATTTCTTCTTGTACAGTCAAGCACCATCTAGAGATTTAATAAGGTATTGCAAGATTTTCATATAGTAAAAATGCTCATGTTAGACAAAACATGCACTAAATTAACTTTTAGAAGTTGTCTAATATGTTGATCTCACAATTGGTTTAATTGTATATGTTATAATTTCCTGTCAAATTGCTGGTGAAAGCATATGTTTTTTTTAAAATTACATCAGATGACAATTCAGAGGGAATTGTTTTTTCCAATGAAGTTTAAAGGACTCTCCAAAATGTGAAGTTTGAATCATCTTTGCTTCACCAATATGCTGTTTGAAAGTGGTTAGTAGTTATAGTAAAAAATAAAGCAGAAAATAGATGTGATCTAATGTTCTGAGCATAGGACTAGGAGCTAGGAATTCCAACCTTCTAATCCCAGGTCAGATGCTGATTTCCCTTGTGGCCTTGTGCTGACTGACTTCACTTCTCTGCCTCAGTTCCTCAACTGACAATATTAATAGAGCATTAGGAGGTGTGTTGTGGTATTCTAGCAGGGCTAAGCTTGGATCCCAGCCAGGCCTTTCAAGTTCTTTGCTTGCTCTGACTTTTCTGTTTATCCATTCAACTGTGCATAATAGGGTCTTGACATTGTGTGTTTTTTGCCAGAGATTTACTTCCCTTCTGATATTACATGATATAGGAGGCATATAGGATTGCTAATAAGAGACTGCTTCATTTACTGGGTCATGGTTACAAAAAGTTATGCCCCTGTCACATGTCAGTTGTCAGTATCCACTACCTTTGAGATTTTTTTATTTTGTAAACTGATTTTTTTTAAAAATGGCACTTGCAGTCCTTAGTTTTGCTGTTCAATGTCCTGTTTAGCTGTAGATTAGTGCATGCTTTTTCAGGCTCTGTGCTGTGGGTTGTGAAAGGCTAATCTAGTTATATCATTATTTAGTGATGAGATCTGCTCTAAGTAAAGATTCAGAAACAGCAAGTGAATGCAGTTGGAAATATCCATCTGAAAAGGTTTTTGACCATCAGATGGGAATTCAGAGACTATAGTTCTAAGATGCCTTCTTCATTGAAGAAATTTTTAAAAAACCTGAAAAAATGGAGGTTTTCTGAGATCTAAAAAAGCAAGAAACATAGTAAACAAAAATGACATAATGTACATTTTAATCAAGAGGATTATTTCCAACCAACTCCTTGCAGGTTTGTCTTAATGGCCTTTTCCTCAAAGCATGGTCTTGTAAGTGCAGTTTATCCTGCTATCCCAGTTGCTTCCTTTCCCCCGACTTCCCATTCTCTTTAGTATTTCAAACAAGTCAGCAAATATACCCTCTGTCTTGCAAGAATGAGAGGGTAACAGGGGAGGGTGGGTAGGACGCTGCACCCCATATTCTTCATAGAGATATTATATGATATGATTATGGCATAACTATGGTGTATTTTATGCAAGATAGGTCATGTGAGATACCACTGGAAAGGTTATGATTTACTGAATATTATTATCCTATTTGTATACAGATGTCACTTTGTATCTGAAGTTAGGAATATTGACAAATGTGTTTACACCTGGGAAACGCCCACTAGGCAAAGGATGTTCAGTCTAGATGGCTGGCTTGGAAGGGCCCATTCAGGTTGATGAGCCATTAGGAGAAAACAGTAGGTTTTAGAAGAAGCTCATCTCCCAACGGGGAATCTTTCTGAGGACGCTACAAACAGCCTCTGAGCAATGGCTGCTGTGGCACTACAGGGACATGTAACCAGGTGACCTGGTTACGACTCCATCTTGGAATACCACTGTTTTTCCACTGACTGGTGTGGGAACCAAACTTTGAGACAAGGGGTTCCTGCCACATGCGAAAGCTATTTAAGGCAGGGGAGTGACATCATCGTAGTTCTTCACTGACTCCTGCCCCAAAGAGACTCTAGGAAACACCTGAGGAACACGGACTGAACTGGGAGGAAGTGTTGGACCCAAGCTAAAGGGATTTTTAGCCTGTGAAAGGAATACCTGGGATTTTTAAGCTGTAAGCAAGTGCAGCTGGCCCCTTAAGAATCTCTGCAGCCTGCTTGAATCATCATTTAGGTAAGAATTTGCAACTCATATACAATCTCTTGAGTATATTAAGCTTAGTTCGCATGATTTGTTTGTTTGCTAGGTAATCTGCTTTGATCTATTTGCTATCCCTTATAATCACTTAAAATCTGTTTTTGTAGTTAATAAACTTATTTTTCCTTTGTCTAAAACCAGTGTGGGAGAGTCATAACTTTGGGCAGAAAGCTGTTGCATATCCTTCTCCACATTGAGGGAGGGAGCGAATTTCAAGAGCTTACACTGTAGAGATCTCTGTGCAGCACAAGACGGTATAATTTTGGGTTTAAACTCCTGAGGGGGGTGTGCACTCGAGCAGCTGGGCATTTCCTTAGCTGTAGCCTCCCCATGCAGAGCTGATCACAGCATCTGCAGCTGGGAGTGTCCCTACCTGTATGTGTGCTGGAGCTTGTCAGGAGCCAGAACTAGCTGCCTCAGAATAAGGTGTGAGAGGTCCTGCAGTTATGGGGTGACGGAACCCTGAGTGCACTGATTTTAATGAAGAAGTAAGGACCTGTTTCTAAATGCTTTCTTCAATGGGGGTGGAATTCAGCCACTCCACTCCTCTCATGTGGCAGGCTCCTGACCACCCTAAGAAGTTCATGTTGTAATTAGTAACTATGTAGGTACTTCTTTTGGGTATTTAATAGAGTGCTGTGCTGCAGAATCATCCAAGACTTCACTTGGCATCCATCAATCATCAGAATACCAAGACTTTTACCCAGCTTCACTTTCAATATAAGAATCAGCTTTATTTTTTTTACATTTTCCAAACACAGATCATGATTTTCAAAAGTGACTATAGGTTTTGTTTGCCTCCGTTTTGGAGTGTCTCTTTTGAGACACCTCAAGGAGGCTTGATTCTCAAAAAGTGCTGAGCACTTTGCTTCTGAAAATTGGTCCCCTTTTGGAGGTCTCAGGTTAAACACCCAAAAATGGAGGCACTCACAATTATTACAGTAAAACCTATTTTATCCGGCATGTTGAGGGAATTGGGGGTGCCGGTAAATGAAAAATGCTGGTTAACTAAGATGAAGGAAGTTTGGGTGCAGGAGGGGATGTGGGGCTGAGAGTTGGGGCGTGGGAGGGGGTGTGGAGCGCGGACTCTCTGAGGGAGTTTGGGTGCAGGAGGGGGCTCGGGGCGGCGGGTTGGGGCACAGGAGGTGGGGCAGGGTGCCGGATCTGGGCAGTGCTCACCTCGGGCAGCTCCCTGCAAGTGGCAACCTGTCCCAGCTGCTGTTAGGCAGAGGCGTGGCAGGCGGCTCCATCTGCTGCAACTGCCCCGAGCACTGGCTCCACAGCTCACACTGGCTGGGAACCACAGCCAATGGGAGCTGCGGGGGCAGCACCTGTGGGCAGATGCTGTGCGCAGAGCTGCCTGCTGCGCCTCCACCTAGGAGCACCCGGGACAAGTCGCCACTTGTGTGAAGCTGCCCGAGGTGAGCACCTCCGAGATCCGGCATCGCACACCTTCTCCCACTCCCCAATCCACTGCCCCGAGCCTCCTTCGACACCCAAACTCCCTCCCAGAACCCGTGCTCCACACCCCCTTCCATGCCTCAGCACCGCACCAGTCCCGCACCAACCAGACTATAAACTGGAATTTCAATGAAGATCAGAAATACCGGTTTATAGAACTTTCCGGTTGGTGAAGTGCCAGATAAAACAGCTTTTACTGTAGTTTCTTTAGAAAACCTTGACCTTATCTTTTATTTATTAGTTCACAAGTGGGATGCTTGTCTCCTCTCAGTACTGCTGCAGAAGATCAGTCTCATGGTACAGCACTGCCACTATTTGCCAGAGATGGCCCAAACCAAAAGTCCTGATAAGGAAGTACACCAAAGTTGCTGGCACTGAGATCCTCCACCAGTTCTTTGACTCTGAACTGTTATGTACTTAATGGGCCAAACCAAAACCTGAGCTCCAAACAGGTCCCAGCTTTGGAACGCTTGATGTCCAGATCCAAAATGAAAAGCTAAGGACTATCTTTAGAGTCTACCCTCAGAAAGTAAACAACTTTGGGAGAGTCTTTGTAAAACACATTGAGCTGCTCAGATGTGTGGCAATCAGGGGCAGCAAAGCACATTTTATAGCACATAGGAAGCTGTTGCCTCTTGTGAAAGGACAAAAGGGGATGGACGCCTGAGGGGAAAAGATTAATTTTTCAAACATCTCTTATGAACGTGTGCGTTGGATTTGCCTTGAGAACAGTGGTTGCTTTGAACCATGAATGTTCACAACTAGTTCTCATGTTAAGTCCGGGGCAATAAGGGGGGGTAAGCATTCTGTGCGTACACAGAAGTGACTTCCTGGAAGAAAGCATAGTGCCTGCAGGAAGGCATGGACTCTGAAAGCAGCACAACTCGCAGGACTCATATTTTCTGGCATTTGGGAGATTTTAGATGTGTGTGCAAAGTCTTGTATTTTCCTTGCTTTTAATATCAATATTTTTACACAATTTGAAATTGGCCAGAGTTTTAAAGAAACTGAAAATATTGACTCATAAGAAAACAAAGGGACCTGAGAGAATTTTTCCCAAAACAGAATTGCTCCAATCTATTTTATTACTCCTTTCCTCCCGCCCCCTTGTACAGTTATTTCCTTTTCAGAAGGGTAGCTTTAGGCTTGTCCAGATCTATAAATTTTTATTTTATATAACAGAAAAATAAATCCAAACTCCCTTCCTAAATTGATACCAGTGTATCACTTTGGAGAACTGTAAGATCCACTATATATTGTGGTAAATACATTTGTATGTCAGTGTTATCAGCCCAATTACTAGGTTCATATGCCATCAGTTACAATTGTTTTAATCACTTCCTTATAAAAAAGAAAAACCCCAACATCCTTTGAAAAGATGAACGGTACAGGATGAGATGCTTGAGAACCTAAACTAGTTTCAAATACTGATCTAAACACTCATTTACATGTGTTCAGCATACAATTTATGATATCTGTATAGGAGCATTCTCATTTCTGTAGCTATGCCTTTATTTCTAGGATTTTTCACACATGGGGCTCAATCCCACAATCTCAGTGTGCTGTGAATTCCCAGGAAGTCTCAGGATCAGGCCCCCTTGTCTGTAATTATCAGACAATTCTCTGTTCCCTTCATCTTGTGCCGTCATTTACACTTTGCACTGGTGTAAATATCTATATCAGGTGTAACATAATGGAGATGCAGGCCCAAAATGTTTTCATGAAATCACTCAGAACATACAAACTCAGGCTGTTTCTTATGCAATATTGTCAGAGAATTCAGTTGCATGTCACTTTCCAGTGCCTGTTTCCCCTCCCTCCCTTTGTCTTTTCTATTTAGATTGCAGGCTCTTTGAGAGAGAGACTATCTCATATTATGTGTTTGCATGGGACCTAGCACAATGAGGCACTGATTTTCATTGGAGGCTCTTGGCACTATTAACTATTATTATTATTATTACTATTATAATAGAAATGCATTTCCCTTTCTACAGAACAAATAATTAGGGAATTTTGTATATAATACAGTGTTTCCAAGAAAAAAATGCTGGAAGGAGACGTGTTTTCCTCTATTTTAGCGACTTCTAAATGCTTTGCTTTGCTTTGCATGGTTTTCTTCCTTTTTAAATTGAGTTCTGGGTGAAGAATGAAAACAGCAAGGGATCATATTAGAACAGGTCCAGTTGAAAAGATCATCAGCACCTCCTAAGTGTATTACATAGCTGTTTCTCTCTGTGTTGTTAGTGGGTTGCTATTGCAAGGCTGTATTTTTAGCATTTCACCAAAGTAGGCTGCTAGATAAGGTTATCTCAGCACGGCAGTTTTGCCTTGTGCTCCCTATCGTCGCTCTAGGAACTACTTTGAATACTGCAAGTTCAGGTGCTCAAACAGCTAATGTGTAGTTAGCTAATAGAGTTGGCATTGTAACTTCAAGTCCATACTGAAAAGAATAACTAACTGTTGTTGGTTGTTGTTAAATGCATAGATCAGGGGCTATTATGATTTTACTATTTCTATTACAGAAGTACCTAAAGGCCCCAGCTAAGCACATAGGCCATGTCTATACTAGTGATACCTTTTCCAGTATACTATACCGGCAAAGTTCTTCTAGTGTTGATGCAGCTTTTATCGGCTTCTGTCTACGCAGTTGTGTCAGTCAAGATTCACACCTCTGGCCGGCATAGCTATGCTGGATGAAGTCTATAGTGTAGACATGGTCAGTGTGAGAGACAGCCCCTGCCTTGTAGAGTTTACAATGTAAATGGCCAGGATAGACAAAGGGTGAGAAGCGAAACAGAAGAAGAGTACCTTCACAAGGAGAAAATACCATATACTAAAGTGCTCTTTAATCTACCAGAGAAAGGCTGAACAAGAACCAGTGGCTGGACGTTAAAACCAGATAAATTCGAATTATAAATAAGGCCCAACAGTGCCTTATTTTTTAATGGTGATCAACCATTGGAATAAACTTCCAAGGGAGTGAGTAAATTCTCCATTTCTTGATTTCTTCACATCAATACTGGATGCCTTTCTGGAAGAGATGCCAAACAATTTATGCGACTCTGTACAGGGCTAACAGTGAAATGTAATGTCCTGTGATATACAGGAAGTCAGACTAGATAATCTAATGTCCCTGTTGGCCTTAACTCTATGAATCTGTCAGTCTACTGGGTAACAGGCTGTCTGACTGGCCTGCTTTGATACTGACACTTAGGCCATGTCTACACTACCAATTTGTTTCGACAAAAGTGATGTCAACATAATAAAAATCACAATTTCCTGTTCACACTTGCTCCGTCTGTCGGCAGATCGCATCCAGAATCGGAGCACCATCATTGACAGAATGAGCAATGTACTATGGGTACCTATTCCACAGTCCTTCTGTCACTAGGTATTGTGGGATGATGGAGCGGATCGCGGCGTATCTTGGGACAGTGCTAAATGTCCCGTGATGCATTGCTTTCTGTCTATGTACTCCATGGGCTTCCGGCTTTCTTTCACTGCATTTTTCCAAACCCCGGCATCTTTGTGAGAAGGGATGGATCCCGTGCTGCTCTCCTATGCTCTTTTAACTGTCATGAAGACATCGCGGATGGCAGTGCAGTTAATCGTGAAGTTCCTAACTGAGGAAGACTCGCAGGCACCTGACATTCTCCGTGGTGTGGATAGGAGAAACTTTAGATTGCTTTTGGCATTCACAGAGTAGGTGCACAGGGTAGACCATCGCTTTTGGGCTTGGGAAACAAGCAGTGAATGGTGGGATTGTATCGTCATGCAGGTGTGGGATGATGAGCAATGGCTACAGAATTTTCAGATGCGGAAAGCCACCTTCCTGGAACTGTGCACGGAGCTCACCCCAGACCTGCGGCGCAAGAACACCAGAATGAGAGCTGCCCTCTCGGTAGAGAAGTGTGTGGCAATTGCTGTGTGGAAGCTGGCAACTCCAGACTGCTACCGGTTGGTTGCTAATCAAGTTGGAGTGGGGAAATTGACTGTTGGGCTGTGTTAATGCAAGCGTGGAGGGCAATAAATCACATCCTGCTACAAAGGACTGTGACTCTGGGAAATGCGCATGAAATAGTGGACAGCTTTGCAGAAATGGTTTTCCCTAACTTTGGAGGGGCGATAGATGGCACACATATTCCAATTTTGGCACCAGACCACGTTGCGATGGAGTACATCAATAGGAAGGGATACTTCTCCATGGTGTTGCAGGTTCTTGTGGATCACTATGGGCGTTTCACTGACATCAAAGTGGGGTGGTCTGTGAAGGTACATGACGCATGCATCTTCAGGAACATGGGCCTGTACAGAAAGCTGCAAGCGGGGACTTTCTTTCCTAACCAGAAGATTACTGTGCGGGGTGCTGAAATGCCCATCGTGATCCTGGGGGACCCTGCATACCCCTTACAGCCATGGCTCATGAAACCTTACACAGGACACCTGGACAGCAGTAAGGAACCGTAAAACAACAGGCTCAGTAGGTGCCAGATGACAGTTGAATGTGCCTTTGGCAAATTAGAGGTGCGCTGGCGATGCCTTTATGGCATGTTGGACCTCACTGAGGATAATATTCCTATGGCCATAGCTGCGTGCTGTACATTGCATAAGCTCTGTGAAGCTAAGGTGAAAGGTTTGCTCAGGGGTGGAGTGCTGAGGCAGACCGCTTGCCCGCTGATTTTGAGCAGCCAGATACCAGGGCTGTCAGAGGAGCCCAGAGGGGAGCTATTCGAATCAGGGAGGCTTTGAGGCAGCACTTTGACAATGACCACCAGTAACATATATCTCTGTCTGAGTTGCTTCAATGGTACATGACATATAGTTTTCCTAGGGGGCAATGGTGACATTTGGGGCCTTATATTCTTGAAATAAAGTGATTAAAATGCCTGTGCATGTATTGGCAGTGCCTGCAATCTCACCCTGTAGAAAAAAAATAAAAACGATTTACCATTATACAAGTTTGCTTTTATTGCACAAGAAAGAGCACATGCAAACACACAGACGCTTGGCGGGAAAGGAGGAATCAGGGAAGGGCAGACTTTCACAGCTGTGTGTAGGTCCAGCTATCATTGTGAAAGTTGTCCAAGGGAGAGTGAATGGAAAACCCAGAAGTCCTGGAGGTGGAAAGGAATGGATGACCTTGTAAACTGGAGTAATAGTAATAGGATGAAATTTAATAATGAGAAGTGTAAGGTCATGCATTTAGGGATTAATAACAAGAATTTTAGTTATAAGCTGGGGACGCATCCATTAGAAGTAACGGAGGAGGAGAAGGACCTTGGAGTATTGGAGCCACCAATGTGATACGGCCGTGAAAAAAGCGAATGCGGTCTTGGGATGCATAAGGCTAGGTATTTCCACCAGAGATAAGGAGGTGTTAGTACCATTATACAAGGCACTGGTGAGAACTCATCTGGAATATTGTGTGCAGTTCTGGTCTCCCATGTTTAAGAAGGATGAATTCAAACTGGAACAGATACAGAGAAGGGCGACTAGGATGATCCGAGGAATGGAAAACCTGTCTTATGAAAGGAGACTCAAGGAGCTTGGCTTGTTTAGCCTAACCAAAAGAAGGCTGAGGAGAGATATGTTTGCTCTCAATAAATATATCAGAGCGATAAATACCAGGGAGGGAGAGGAATTATTTAAGCTCAGTACCAATGTGGACACAAGAACAAATGGATATAAACTGGCCATCGGGAAGTTTAGACTTGAAATTTAGATGAAGGTTTCTAACCATCAGAGGAGTAAAGTTCTGGAACAGCCTTCCAAGGGAAGCAGTGGGGGCAAAAGACCTATCTGGCTTCAAGATTAAACTCGATAAGTTTATGGAGGAGATGGTATGATGGGATAACATGATTTTGGCAATTAATTGATCTTTAACTATTCATGGTAAAAATAGGCCCAATACCTGTGATGGGATGTTAGATGGGGTGGGATCTGAGTTACTACAGAGAATTCTTTCCTGGGTATCTGGCTGGTGAATTTTGCCCACATGCTCAGGGTTCAGCTGATTGCCATATTTGGGGTCGGGAAGGAATTTTCCTCCAGGGCAGATTGGAAGAGGTCCTGGGCGGTTTTCGCCTTCCTCTGCCGTATGGGGCACGGGTCACTTGCTGGAGGATTCTCTGCACTTTGAAGTCTATAAACCATAATTTGAGGACTTCAATAGCTCAGACATAGGTGAGAGGTTTATTGTAGGTGTGGGTGGATGAGATTCTGTGGCCTGAATTATGCAGGAGGTCAGACTAGATGATTATAATGGTCCCTTCTGACCTTTGTCTATGAGTCTAAGAGCGGGGAGTGACTTACCAAGGTCTCACAACAGATTAGTGGCAGAGCCAGGAATACAACCCAGCTTTCCTCAGTGCTTCATCCACTAGATCATGCTGGTCCCCAAACTCTTTATGCTGGAGCATCCCCTCAGGGCACATCTACACTGCAGTAAAAGATCTGTGGCATGGCCACGGCTGGCCCAGGTCAGCTGACTCAGGTGCATGGGGCTCATGCTGTGGGGCTAAAAGTTGCAGTGTGGATGTTCAGGCTTGGGCTGGAGCCTATATGGAGGGTGGGTCTCAGAGCCTGGGGTTCAGCCTGAGCCCAAGCTTCTACAGTGCAATTTTTGCCCTGCAGCCTAAACCCTGTGAGACTGAGGACAAGTCTACACTATAGGGTTAAGTCTACCTAGGTTACACAATAATATGATAAGGTAGCTGGGGTGGATGTAGCTTAGGTCAGCTTACTGCGGTGTCTACACCACGCTGGGTCGATGAGAGAAACTCTCCTGTTGACTTACCTTATGCTTCTCATTCCAGTGGAGTACCTGAGTCGATGGGAGAGCTATCTGCAGTCGATTTAGTGGGTCTTCACTAGACCCACTAAATTGACCCCGGGTGGATCGATCGCCACAGCGTCGATCCCTGGTAAGTATAGACATACCCTGAGTCAGTTGACCCAGGCTCTGAGACCTGGTGCCACAGGTTTTTTATTGCAGTGTAGATGGATCCTGCATCTTCTCATGCCAGGACAGCTGCTACTCTCTTGGCTTTCCCTCTCCCCTATCCATTTCTGTCTCTGTTCCATTGTTTGTTTGCTGTGGGGTTTTTTTCTTTTTTTCTTTTGAGTTTTTGTATTGTTACACTTTTAAAATTCCTCTCATCGCCTTCCCTTTTCCTTCACTGCCTCATTCCCCTAATCACCTGAAGTCTACACTCCTCTCAGAGTGGCAGAAGATCCACTACTGAGCTACCCATGGCATTTTTGAATGCCACAAGTAAAGAGAAAGATGGACTTGCCAGGCTGCTGTCTGAGCCATATCTCCATAAATGGGAGCTGCTTCCAAGGCTGGTAACATTTGATGCCATTGCACAAGCAGGGAGAGAATGCAGGTGACTTTTGAGGGACCACCTGTCACTTTATCTTCAGCAGACTGCATATGTTTAAAGTGGGGAAAGGATAAATCAGGAGTCATGTATCTTTCCCCACTCACACTGCTCCTCTCCAAATAAGACACAGCAGTATTTGGGCTGCAAACTCTACAGGGGAATGTTCCAAAATTTTAACTCTTCCCCGTCAATTTAACTGGAATTAAAAAATCCAACCCCCCACTCATGGAAACATTTTGATTGAGGTTAGGCATTCTCAAAACCTACTGTGACGGATACAGTGATTTCCTGCAAAATCCTGGGGGAAAAAAACCTTAATGAATTAAGTTTAAGTACCTTTGGAGTCCATTGTATTCAAAATGCAAAGTTTGTGCAATTGTTTAATGTGCAATTCTATGTAACTTCAGTAAGGGAGATGTGACCAGTGTAAACCCTGGGAAGTGTTATGAGCATGAAAGGACTATTTAAAACAATGTGCCAGACAAAAATGAACTTATGGGACAAACAAAGCTAGGTGGGTTTCCCAGAAAATCTCCAGGGGAATATACCTTCTCTGGGTATACAAGAGCTCATCTTTTGAAGTTTCACCCTGAGGAGGGGACCTTTGCTGATTATCTGTTCCCAGGGTCCCAAGACCAAAGACCCAAACTGTATAAATGAGTGACTCTGAGTCCTGGGTGTTCTTGTTCTGAACAAAAACTGTTCTGAACTTGTGACCACAGAAGAACCCCTTGGTGGGATTTCATGGACTGAATCCTTCCTGAGCCCTTGCTGGAACTGGGATGATCTCTGCTAAGCTTATTAGCATGTGTGTACGTTTTGTTTATTGTTGTAATATGTTTCCTTTGTAATGCCTCCACCTTAAAAATATATGTGTTTGCTCAGAATGGGCTGTGTGGAAACTTTTAACTGAGGGCAATTGTTCTGTGTATAGCCTCTGAGGAGAAAGCAAAGCAGGCCTGCGTAGGTAGTCTGACTTGCTGGGAACTCAGTGTAGGCAGGGAACTGTGCAGCTTGGAAAAACCCTGGTCAGGAGAGAGAGAGACACAGGTCTCTTCCCAAGAGAGGTGACAGCTGAGGAGCTGGACCATGGAGGTGAAAACAGGTGCAGTTGCCCTGAACGGTGACAAGTATATTTGGGGCCAAAACTGTTTCTCTTTAAGCTTCACAACACCCTTCTGAAGACTGTCAGTAAGTATCCTAATTTCCCAGATGGGAAAACTGAGCCACAGAAAAGTTCAGTGGCATGTTCAAGATTTCAGTGAGGCTCCAGGACAGCAAGCTGCTCTGCACAGACAGACCTTGGTAGAACACCTTGCAGATGCTAAGTTAGTGGCAAAGCTGAGAATAGAGCCAAAGCACCTGATTCTGCCTTGTCCTCTAACCACTTAACCAGGTTTCCTCTCCATGATAGTAGGTGACCACTCACAAGGGTAACGAGTATCTTTCGAGAATCAAACTCAGGCAATTTGCTCAATGTAGCTGAGGTGTTTTAGACTTAATTCAGATCTTTTTATTATTGAAAGTAGAATGGCACAGAGATAGGGAGAGGTTTTGAATGAAATATGCCCTCCATGCTCACATGATAAACTGACTTTTTAAAAAATTTACATCTGCTTAATTAGTTACAAACACCTTTCATTATTAAATAGTTTTTAATTTTCTACTAAGGGTCCCCTTAGGATGCCATCAGGGGCAGATGGGAGTTACTGCTCTCCAAACCATCCAGCTAGCTTCAGTGGACATGTCTCACCTTCTCAGCAGCCTGAAGCAGTGGTAAATGCCATTAAGGTAACACACTCCCATACAGTATATGCAGAATGTTACGTATGTTGTTTGACATATGTTCCATTGTACTTAGAGCAATATCACTGCAATATCTTCATATACAACATTATTTTTTGTTTCACTCATGTACTTAGAATGTGAGCTCTTTGGGTCAGGGACTGTCTCCATTGTGAGCGTACAGTGTCTAGCACAATGCGTTCCATTGTGTTCCCATGGTAAATTATACCTATTTTCTTTTATTACAATGATTATGATGAAGGGTCCACAAGAGATCTGTGAACTAGATGTATTCTCTGCTATAGTATAAGGTGATTAATATGAATATCACAAACATTTTTTTATAAAAATGAAACCAAATTATACAGTATGCACAAGCATGGTATGGACTTTGTCATGTGTTTTCAGAGTGTGATATACCTACTATGTAGTGCTGAAAACAATGCACGATAATCTCAGAGTCATTCTGTAAGGTAGAGTAAATCCCTTTAGTTCTCATGCTAACCTGGGTCCAGATTGTGAACCTCTTACTTACTTTGGTGAACACACAGGAAGTAGTTCTGTTGACTTCTAAGGAATTATGTGAGCAGAAGGCTCACAGTCTGGCCCTTTGTGACTTTAGCAGCAACTACTTCCCTTAATGAAACAAAATGTTACAATGAGCTATCAGGAGGTATCTAGCATATCATGAGATTTCACATGGCAACTGTGCAAGTACATGTTCCCACCACTATATATGCATCAGCTATGCAATAGAAATCTCTTGTCCTTTCGGGGCAGTTTGGACAAGGCGTGACCTAATGGTCTGAGCATTGAACCAGGAACTCCCAGGTCTGATAGTGATAACCTTCTGTGACGTGTAGGCAAATCATTCTTACACAGCTTACTCATTTGAAAACAGGAATAATACTCACTGTAACTCCTTACCTGCCACACCAGGCAATGATGTAAGGATAAATTAGTTACTTAAGGGTCCCAGTTTTGCATTCTTCACTCAGACAAAATTGCCAGTAAAGTCAGTGTGAGTTTTGCCTGAGTAAGATGAGCAATATTGGACTCAGAATTGGTTAAGCTCTTTGAAGATGAAAAGTGCTATGTAAGTACTGAGTATTATTGATTTGACAATATTTGTTGGTTAGTGGAAAGGAGAATTATCCTACATGTGGATGGGTGACATTGAATTATCCTACATAAAGCTTGAGTAAACAGCTTTTATGCTGGTGAAATGTGTAGGCGTTGTGGCAGGGAAAGCCATTCCTTCATCAGAATATAAGGGTTCGGGTAGTCTCCCCGCATCCACTACTCTAGCTTAGGACTAGCCTCCTGCCACCTGCACATAATTGAGGTTCATGGGGCTGCTCCCCTAGTCTGCCCTGCCACCATCTACACCCAGTCTGCTTGGGGGCAGTACAAATCCCAGCCCTGTAGTATCCAGGGGTGGGGAAGCCATTCAGTTTCCTTTGTGCTTGAGAAGTGCATATTTCAGCAGCACCAAAGGTCTTGTGTGTGCCCTCCAAGGATGGGTGAATTTCACCTGCTGTCATTATGGGAAAACAAAGCTGCACAAAACAATTTAGCCTAGAGATCATGTGGATTTACAAAATAAGATTATTGTAGTTAGCTCTGTATAGCCTCTGACAAATCGCTTTGATTGGAACAATTATCAACATGCTTTTGACAGTGTCTGATAGCTAGTGTAAGTGGTGTAAGTGGATGTGTTTACAGTGGTAAAGTACTCATTAGGGTTATTAAAATGGTTAGATGTATCCAAAATTTCGTTTTCTGTGCTGTGTTGCCCCTGCTTTTATCCTGATAGGAATTGTATCAGCAAGCAGAAATAGAGATGAATGATGCTAGGCATTTCCCTGTGTGCGCTACATTTTATCCAGTTAAATAAAATTTCTTCCTTTCAGCCAAACTGAAAAATGTACACAAGTCATGATCCCTTGAACAGAGGTGGTCACAAACAACACACAAGGCAACTCCCTCCACTGCCCTGTCTCCAAGAGGCTGCTCACTTGGACCTCTATCTGTCTTGGGCCTGGTCTGTACTGGAAAGTTACCAGTATAACTGTTTTGGTTAGGGGTGGTACAAGTCCTAGTATAAACACAGTAATACTAGTATACAGGTAGAGCTTATTCCCTTTCCATATAGGAATAGCTATACCAGTAGAAGAACCCTTTATACCAACAACACTCAGTAATAGGATTGTTCCACTTTAACTACACTGGTATCTATAAAGTGGGGAAACTTTTGTGTATAGATAAGCCTTGGACTCTCCTGGAATCTCTGTACTTAAACACAGTCCTTTGTTGCTGTCTCAGCCCCTGTGCAAGGCCTTGTCTACATTAGACATTTTTACTGATTTTTTTAAAACGACACTGTTTTTTTTTAAAACTATGCTGGAGGGTAGGGATAGGATACAGAGGGACCTAGACAAATTGGAGGATTGGGCCAAAAGAAATCTGATGAAGTTCAACAAGGACAAGTGCAGAGTCCTGCACTTAGGACGGAAGAATCCAATGCACTGCTACAGACTAGGGACCAAATGGCTAGGCAGCAGTTCTGCAGAAAAGGACCTAGGGGTTACAGTGGACGAGAAGCTGGATATGAGTCAACAGTGTGCCCTTGTTGCCAAGAAGGCCAATGGCATTTTGGGATGTATACGTAGGGGCATTGCCAGCAGATCAAGGGACGTGATCATTCCCCTCTATTCGACACTGGTGAGGCCTCATCTGGAGTACTGTGTCCAGTTTTGGGCCCCACACTACAAGAAGGATGTGGAAAAATTGGAAAGAGTCCAGCGGAGGGCAACAAAAATGATTAGGGGACTGGAACACATGACTTATGAGGAGAGGCTGAGGGAACTGGGGATGTTTAGTCTACGGAAGAGAAGAATGAGGGGGGGATTTGATAGCTGCTTTCAACTACCTGAAAGGGGGTTCCAAAGAGGATGGCTCTAGACTGTTCTCAGTGGTAGCAGATGACAGAACAAGGAGTAATGGTCTCAAGTTGCAGTGGGGGAGATTTAGGTTGGATATTAGGAAAAACTTTTCCACTAAGAGGGTGGTGAAACACTGGAATGCATTACCTAGGGAGGTGGTGGAATCTCCTTCCTTAGAAGTTTTTAAGGTCAGGGTTGACAAAGTCCTGGCTGGGATGATTTAATTGGGGATCGGTCCTGCTTTGAGCAGGGGGTTGGACTAGATGACCTCCTGAGGTCCCTTCCAACCCTGATATGCTATGATTCTATGGTCTAGTTAATTCATTAAAAACTTCTATAACTGCATTACAATAGCAGTATAAAAGTGCTTATTCTGGTGTAGCTTATTCCAGCACAGGAAGGGGAATAAGCTATACCAGTATTAGTCTTTTTTGGTCAATATAACTCTGTGTGTGTGTGTGTGTGTGTGTACGCTGGTATAATTATTTGATTAAAAAATCACCCCCTCTCCTCAATTGACATGGTTATGCTGGTAAAACTTGTGCAGGAATGTCTGCACTAAGGAAAGTTAAGATGAATCAACTAAATGCATGAAGTCTATGTGCACAATTTAAAGCACATTAAACCCCTGTGTGGCTGATGTCACTCAGGAGTAAAGTGGTCTTAATTTGCTGTAACTTAATCCTTTACTTCTGAGTGAGAGCATCCACATGGGGGTAATGTACTTTAATTTGTACATGTTGCCGTTACACCTTTTATTTGGTTTACAGGCCCTAACTGTAGACCAGGCCTAAGGCTCCTGACTTAGGATCACTGAGGGTATGTCTACACAGGGATACACAGGGATAGCTCCTGTGGCATAGCAGGAGCTAGCCTGGGTCAGCCAATTCGGGCTTGTGGAGCTTGGGCTGTCTGGGCTCAAAATCTCTGTGTGGACATTCAGGCTTGGTCTGGAGCCCAAGCTGTGCGACCTGCCACCATCACCAAAGTTCTGGCGGCAGTCTAAACCTGAACATCTACATAGCAATTTTTCAGCCTTGCAGCGTGAGCTCCGGGAGCTTGAGTCAGCTGACCCAGACCAGCCATGGGTTTTTTATTCCTATGTAGACATACCCACAGTGTAAGGTGAGGTTGGCCACTGACCCTCCTTTTGTGCAGATGCTCTGCAACATAAAGGAATTTTGGAAAAGTTTTACTTTCCATCCAGGAGTGACTTAACCCCCACAGACCCTTTAACAATTGTCTATATAGGGCGCGTTACATCCTGAGGGTTTGTACCTCAGTGACTCAGAACATAGAAGAGAGTAGCACCTTTCACCATCACCTCATATATATTTAGCAAAAATAAAATAAATTAGAACTTTGTTTTCCTCAAAACTGAAATCTATTAAGTATTAATTTGATTTTAAATGCAATTCTCCAGAGCACACAAAAAATCAGCTCCTATGCGGTGTATCTGAGAAAGGTGCCCCCCAAGCTTCAGTTTAGTAAAGCAATTGAGCACATGCTTAAGTTAAGCATGTGTTTAAATTCCATTGACTTCAAAGTTAAGTGTGTGTGTGTAAGTGCTCTGCTGAATCAGGATCCTCGCCTGAATCCAAATCCCAATGGCCTAGTCCAAAGCACATTGATGTCAATGGGCCCATCGGTTTTGTGCATATTTACAGGAAGAAGATGACTAATTAGCCAGTAAAATGGAAAGCATCAATACCACTCTTGCTTGTGACAAGTAGAACATTTGCACTAAATCCTCAATCCTAAATGGGAAGAGGTTAACTTCCAGTAACCAATATTAAATTAGTAGGGCTGAGTGAATGGCATGGATTTCTTTATTTGAATCAAATCCTGTCAAGGTTCCTTCCTCACTCTGAACTCTAGGGTACAGATGTGGGAACCTGCATGAAAGACCCCCTAAGCTTATTTTTACCAGCTTAGGTTAAAACGTCTCCAAGGTACAAATTGTTTTACATTTTGTCCCTGGACCTTATGCTACCACCACCAAAGTGTCTAACAAAAATAACAGGGGAAGTGCCCACTTGGAAACATCTACTCCCCTAAAATATCCCCCCAAGCACTACACCCCCTTTCCTGGGGAAGGCTTGATAAAAATCCTCACCAATTTGCATAGGTGAACACAGACCCAAACCACTGGATCTTAAGAACAATGAAAAAGTAATCAGGTTCTTAAAAGAGAATTTTAATTAAAGAAAAAGTAAAAGAAAAACCTCTGTAAAATCAGGAAGGGAAATACCTTACAGAGTAGTCAGATTCAAAACATAGAGAATCCCTCTAGGCAAAACCTTAAGTTACAAAAAGATACAAAAACAGGAATATGCATCCCATTCAGCACAACTTATTTTATCAGCAATTTAAACAAAACAGAATCTAACGCATATCTAACTAGATTGCTTACTAACTCTTTACAGGAGTTCTGACCTGCATTCCTGCTCTGGTCCCGGCAAAAGCATCACACAGACAGAGAGGACCCTTTGTTTCCCCCCCTCCCCCTCCAGCTTTGAAAGTATCTTGTCTCCTCATTGGTCATTTTGGTCAGATGCCAGTGAGGTTATCTTAGCTTCTTAACCCTTTACAGGTGAAAGGGTTTTTCCTCTGGCCAGGAGGGATTTAAAGGTGGTTATCCTTCCCTTTGAGTGTTTTTTCCCAAATAGAATCAACCCTTTCTTTGGGAGTTTTGCCTGGTTAAAGACTACATAACTAGGTTACATATGAAATAACTCTGTGAACATTTCATATGGAAGCATATGCTTTTATGTAATGGCCAGAATTGTTTTATCACCCAAAAGCCATATTTCCATGAGATACAGAGAGATACAGTAGAACCTCAGAGTTACGGACACCTTGGGAATGGGGGCTGTAGTTCTGAAATTATAGTAACTCTGAAAAAGACGTGATGGATTTCAGACATGGGGGAATTGGGGCTGAAACCGCAGGGTGGAGGCGGAGGGTCAGGACTCCCAGCAGGGTGTGTGTGTTGGAGCTTCTGACCTTAGGGGCCACCAGGGCTTCCGGCAGGGGGCTCAGGGCTTCTACCCCCCGGGAGCACCAGAGCTCAGGGCTTTAGATCTGGGGGGAGTGCTGGGACTTGGATTTCAGCCCTGCAGCTTAGCTCCTGGTTTCAGCCTCATGGGGGGCACTGGGGCTCAGAGCTTCAGCCCCAAAGCTGCCCTGTGCGAAGCACCAGACCGCTCCTGGTTTCACCAGGGAGTTGGTGCCTGTGGGACCAGGGATCGGGGCTTCAGCCTCACAGCTCTGTTCCTGGCTTCAGCTGGGGCAGGGCGCTGGGGCTCAGGGCTACAGCCCAGCAGCTCCACTCCTGGTTTCAGCAGGTGTGTGTGTGTGGGGGGGGAGAATTGGGGCTTTAGCTACAAGGGGAGCTCTGGGGCTGAAACTGGCACTCCCCTCGTAGCTCAAGCACTGGCACCCCCGGGGCTGAAACCGGGAGCAGAGCTATGGGGCTGAAGCCCCAAGCCCTGACACCCCCTGCAGAGCTGAAGCCGGAAACGGAGCCACAGTGCTCCCGAGGGTTAGAACCCCTGAGCCCCCCATCCGCCTGGAGACTGACCCCCCCCCCCCCCCCCCCGACCCTGCTGTCCCAACCCCCCAGTGGCTGAGGCCCAGAGCCTCGGGTCTAATGCCCCGAGGCAGTACAGTATTTGCCTTTTTTTTTTTCCTTTTTTCTCTGCACTACTGTCTGATTGATGACTTCCAGTTTCACAGGGTGTCCGGTTGATCGGTAAGTCCGTAACTCTGGTGTTCATATCTTTTAGGTTCTACTGTAGACATGTTCCATGTAGGTTATAGTACTGATGTAAGGTACAGCCCTTTTCACAGCTTAAGGCCAAAAGAGACCATTAGGATCACCTGTTCTGACCTCCTGCGTAACAGAGGCAATAGAACCTCACCCAGTAATTTCTGCATCAAGTTTTTAAATCTAGTCCAATTTCATTGTATACTGGAGGAAATTGTGTGCTGACTACATACTCTGATCTGCTTCATTACACTTAAATCTATTATTCAATTACACATGCATATTCTTACCCTGAAAAGGCCTTTTTAGAGGTTAAATTTCTTAATGTTCTTATTGTAGTTGAAGAACAAATTCCATTTGTAAAATAAAATTTACTTTTTTTTTTTTAACATACCCAGGTCTTGGAAGCTCAGGAAAATATAGATCGGCAGCATGGTAAAGAATATGATCATGACCTTAGTGAGACAGAAAAAGCTATAGTCAGAGAAATGTGCAATGTAAGTTTAATGTGCTTAATTTTGTATTCTGTACTGAAACCTGAAACAATATTTGTACCCAGGTTATTAATATTTAAAAATTGCTGACAATGTGCCTTTAAAGTTTTCATTTGAAAATGAAGCCAATTATACTCTGATTTTTCAATAATATAATTTACTGAATTTTTATGAACTAAATAATTGTTACACTTTGGTCAGCATGTTTTGTTATAATATATAAATATATATCTATAAAAAGAGAATGTGGTCCAGTGAATAAGACACTAGAATGGGACTCAGGAGACCTGGGTTTTATTCTCAGTTTTGTCATCAAGACTAGGATGTTAAAAGATAGCTAATCTCTGTGTGACATTGGGCAGGTATATTAACATCTTGGTGCCTTCGTTTCCCCATCTATAAAATGTTAGTGATAATTACCCACCTGTACACGGAGCTTTACGATTTATGGATAAAAAATATTTTCTAAATTATAAATATTGTTATAGTTATCCATAAAACTTCCCAATAGTTTCATAATTTCATATCTGAAATGTTCATGTATTATATCTGACACAACCATTTCTTCCCAATGCACTTATGTTTTGAGTTTAAAATGTAATATTTTTGTTTAAAAATACTTTTCTTTTTTTTTCCCATCTGCTCAGCAGGGAAAAGCTAAATGTTTTTACTCCATTATTGCTTAGATATATTCTTTAAACTTTTTAAATTTTTGTTTCTCCTCAGGTTATCCCTGGGTATTCAGATGAAGAGCAAGCCTTTGATTAGCTAATTATTCTTTTGTTTTAATTCTCACTAGTTTCCTAGGACTTACAGAATCATTACTTTACTCCTGTTTTTTTTGGGGGGGGGTTTGGTGGGGGGGAGTCGGGGTTAGGTGAAATGTTTGTCATGTGATCATTTTGCCTCTGTGTTCTGGGTCAGGGTTTTCAATAGTCACTGTTGATTTTGGGGGGTTACCATAATTTTTAGGTGCTCAGTTTGGGACATCTTAAAATGACCTGATTTTCAGAGGGTAGGTGGTCAGCCCTCTGACATATCTCAAGGTGGGCACTCTAACTGTTGAGACCCCAAAGTCATAGTCAAATCTGAAAAGTTTGGTTTTATTTTTAAAAATATTTATCTACTATGTGGTTTTTCAGTTTATAAAAAGTCTGCATCATAGAATATGAAGGCCTTGTAATGTTTTCAGCACACTTTCCATCCCTAAGGATTCCCCTAACTTACACGAAGGGGCACATTCTCCCCTCAGGATGCATGTGCATTCCACACTAATGATGGAAATTATGCCAGTTCCTCAAGAGGAAAAGACACCATTTCTAACACATTCCTCTTTTTATTCACATTGGGTGTCTACATAACATTTAAATAGATCTTTTACTTTGCGTTTGTACAGTGCTTAGTACAGTGAAACGTGTGATTTTTGATTGGCGCCTCAAGCCACTGTCTTATCACAAGTAACAATCATAGGTACATTTGGAGTTATTCTCTCATATTAGCTACTGTGAGCTGGCTTTCAAAAGCATGAGAACTTCCGCCCAGCTTGCTGCAACATAAATCTGAGGTGCTCCAGCGTGCTGCACGCTAACTGTCCAGGTGGACCATGCTACTGCTCACGAAGTTCCCTAGTGCTTATTGAAATACTACTGTTATCAACAGTATATCAGGGCTCACTAGGAAACTTCTAGCATGCCACAGCAGTGTCCACATTGCTATTTAGTGCATGGCTTGCTGGAGCACTGTAGAGTTACTGTATAGCACGCTGGGGCATATCTGCTCGTTTAGACATGCCCACACAAATCAGGTTCCACATACAATTACTTGATTGAGGGGAAATGTGCCTTTGTGGGCGCAAATGTGGGTATTTGCGGCCACTCCTGAGATGCTTGGCCCACATTGCTCTATGTCTTCAGACAGGTGCCAGTGAAAATCCTAACTAGTACCAAACTCAATATGCTGGAATAGCTTCAAGGCCCGCATATAGGTTGTTTTCTACACGTAAGCAAAGGTGGCTGCTGGTAACGACAGATCCCATGTGGTTGTCTGATTCAGATTCTGATATTAACCCCCATTCAAGTCTCCCCAGCACCTGATGAAAAGAGCTTTGAACAGAGATCTATCACCTCTCAGGTGAGGGCCCTAACCACTGAGCTATGGGATAGCCTGATGTGAATCTCCCTCAGTCTCGCCAGTTGAAGCTGTTCCACTTTGCTAAATAATTGAAGTCACTGAGCTGGAGACAGTGTGAGAATGGCTCTATATCCTGGTAGATAGGGCATTCCAGTCCCCCTGCTCCAATGACTCTCTTGAAAAATAAAGAGGAATTGGGCATCTTTCACATCCTAACCACTGGGCTAAAAGTTTTGAGGGAACTGCTTCTTAATCCGCCCCCCTCCTCACAATTGCTGGGTGACTAGGGAACTTTTGCAGCAAAAAGTTTGGTACCAACTATGTTTGAGGGTTAGGGGGCAGCTAAGTGGGGATTTTGTGAATCCTAGTGGCACCTAAATCTGGGACTTTGGGACCTAAAGTGGTAGTTAGGTGCCTAAATCCCAGATTTAGGCACCACTGTGATTCGCAGCCTCCCACTCAACTGCCGCCTAACCCAGCAGGCGCCTAAGTTTTTGCAGTAAAAGTCACCTATGTTTCTGTGTCTCAGTAAATGCACTGCTGCCTCACTCTAGAGGCATCAGGACACTTTCCCTTTGTGAAACTAGCCTATAGGTGTCAATTACTGTGCTATAGGTATGACACTGGTCTCTGGTTATCAACATGTTTTCCATGATCTTTACTGTTACTGTTTTGTTAGGAACGGCCTTTTTTGTTAATTCCACCCATCTCCTTCAAATCAGACATGAGCTCAGGCCACAATGTGGGACCAATTTGGAACACAAAATTCAGAGGGTGATGGGGTCTGGAGTCTTGGTTTGGGCCCATCCAACTGGTCCAAAGACAAATCCCTTCACAGCCCTGTGCTTGAATTTGTACTCCCATATTTCATCTTTACTTCTGACCTTGTCTTCTATTTCTCTTTCTAATAACCAATCTTGTCCAAGGATCCATTGCTTGCTTCTTGGTGGTCCAGAGAGAGATGCCAAGTCATGTGTTGCTAACTGTTCTTGTTTCCTGTTTGTAAACTTCATTAAAAGCCAACTAAGAATACACTAAATGCTTTCCTAATATTACCTTCTGTGCTAACAGTTGTTGTAGTTGTGGCATGTATTTAATACAATCATGAATGGGAACAGAGGTGTGGACAAGGAGCAAATTTGTTCACATGTAGTCCACACTATGAAAAAACTTGAAAATTCTTACTAAATCATGTGTGACCCTGATCCAGCAAAAGCACTGGAGTATGTGCTTAACTTTAAGTATAGGACCACTTCTATTGATTTCAGTGGGACTACTCATGTTCTTAAAGCTAAGCACTTGCTTAAACTCTTTGCTGCATTGGGGCCTGTGTGCCTGAAATTGACTTTGATGCGAGTTTCGCCTAATAAATGATTGCATAAAGATTTCCAAACCTGGCCCTTGTTTTCAGGACAGACATTGCTCCTGAACAGACTTCTAAGTAACAGATGGTCAAAAATGAAAATACTGTATCTCCTTCCAAATTTATTCTTCCTTCTTCCTTTGTCTCTCTGCCTCTATTTCTATGTTGCATGGTGTGTGTGTGTGTATATATATTTATATATATAATGCATACAGATACACAAATCCACTTTTGGTTGGATGATATAGCTGACATCTCTTTCTATCACTTGCCTTTAGGTTGTGTGGCGGAAGCTTGGAGATGCTGCAGGTTCATGTCCTGGAATTAGACAACATTTGTCAGGAAATCAGTATAAAGGACCTATGTAAAAGGACCTGAGTGTCACCTCTCTCAGAAGATAAAGTTTAAATGGCCAGTGACGGATAGAGGGAACTTACTCTATCCACAGTAACTTCTCAGCTGACAACAGGAATGTCTACATGCAGTACACATGACTTCTTTGAAACAGTGGTGAAGTGATTAAAAAAAGTGGATAAACTGACCTAAACTCCATACTCTCTGACTGAGAAGTGAGTAAACTCTGTTTACTCTTGACTACACTACTGCTTTGAAAATTGGCACAGCTTCTTCATAAAAGTCTTTCAGACAACAGTTATGTACCCTAGAGTCCTGGCACTGTCATTTCAGTATACTGTATAGTTAAACTCTGCCTCTTAGCCATGGCATTGTCATTCAAAACTACACACTCAGAATGAAAAGATCTGAATGCTTCTTATTTAAAACATAATTGGTATTCTGCAGGAGATACACACAAATGTTTTTTTTTAAGAGACAGTTATGGTGAACCTTCATTGAGTCTGAATGAATTGTAGATTAGGTTTAGCAGGAGTTTTTCACCAGAGTGGAGAGACACCAAAAAACTGTGCCTTGAGTCATCACAGTTACAGGAAAGTCAGTTACTTGGTAGCTCACGCTTCAGTCAACAGTATTAGTTAATGGTGCTTAGGCAATTTGCAGCTGAAATTACTTTTTTTTAGAATACTTGCATTTTGAGGTGCTAAAAGACAATAAAATCTCCTAACCAGCCAGTAGTGTAGCAAAAACTACAGTACATGTAGCAAAACACAATTTCTTTCTAAATGAAAGTGAAGATAGACTTTTTGCATTCTCTTTGGTGCATGCCTCCTGGAAACATACATGATGGGCAGCACCCTGCGAATAGAACACTGAGGTAACAATATTTAAGACCTCAAACCAAAACCACCATCAGAGTTCTTTTCTGAGAGCATTTTCCAATTGCCAATGCTAATTTCTACCATTTAGTTTAGAGACATGCTGTTTTATTTAAGAAAAATATGAGTCTAAAAGATTGCACTGCATTTATGAAAAGCTTTCCTTGCCTACTGTAATGTTCTTTCAAATAAAACTTTTATTCTTCTCAAAGCATGTCTTTAATTTATTCTGAGGCTAAAAGCTCTTGTTCAGATTGCCTGAGTTTTGACCAGGAGGTGCCCTAGATGTGCTTAGTTTAATTTTTTTCTGTGTGTATAACATTAGATTGTGTGTATTGAAATGCTATGATAGGTATTTTGTGTATATCTAAATGCAAAAATACTTTCTTGTATGAATGTGCGACAGGCTTGTGGCTGAATGCTGTTGCTTAACTTTTTACCATAGCTGAGCATCAAAAAATAGGAATGCAACAATTCCCAGGTTTTGGGTTTGTTCTTGATTACTAAAATTTGATTCAAAGGTGATATTCTCTGGTTTTTGTGGGCTTGTTATATGTTGTATACTGGTTTGTTGGAAGTGGAATGTAGTTGGGCTGCTGTGCAACCTTTTTTATATGGTAGTGTAAAATCAGCTTCCTGTCTTCAGAAAACTGTTATGGATTAATTTGTGGCAGTAATTATATCTGTTCTGTCATTTTATTTGGTACCATTCAACAGAGGTGTAAGGCCTCCAATCCAGCATTCCTTTCTCAGGCACAACTCTTGTTGATTCCTTTTCCTTGAGTGAGGACTGCAGAATCTGGTTTTTAATTTTGAAACATTGCATTTTTAAAATAGTTCTTATATATAAAAAAATGCTTGTTACATTTCCATATTTTTCTCTCAAGCAGTTTTATCATTAAACTTAAATTGTTGTATTCCTATAACATGGGGGGGAGGGGAGTAAAAGAGTAGTATTTACCTGCAGGGGCTAATTCAAGGGACACTGGTCTTTTGACGTTACACTTGTGTAAATTTTGATACTGTATTAAAACTATTTTTTTACAGTTCTGCATACAACTGGGTATCAAGTATCTGTGTTCATTTTAGCAACGGTAATAAATTATTTAATCCCATAGTTGTTTGCTTTCTTTTAATGATGCATTTCATGAGATATGTGAACTGATGCCAAAAGCAGATTCTGTTCATTGAGAGATCTATTCTAAATACTTCTTGTATAGTAGTTACATTAGTGCTCAGAAATACATAATCTAGCTCTATCTCCCACTGCAGTCACTGGAAGAACTGGATGCTCAAAAATAGAAATTCTGGCCCCTTAACTTGTCTTGACCAGTCCCTACTGCTTAGATTCTGCTGCTTAAACACACTGGGCCAGATCCTACTGTGTGATGCTGTTGGTTTATGTCAGGTAGCTGGCACAGAACAATTTATCATTCTGATATAGCTGGGCATGGGAAGATCATCTCAGTGTAGGGATAATTGCTTGTGATGTAGAGCCAACATGGTGGCTTCTACACCATCCACTCCTTCCTGCTGGTGGCATATAGGGAGCTGCCATGAGCAGCAGGAACTAGCCAAGGATTCTTTATGGGATGGTGAGCCCACTCTGCCCTGTTGGTCCATGGGTTCCATTTCCAAATGGCTTCATTTAAAGCAGCCTTGTTGTGCATGAGTTCAGATTGGTATACAGCTGGTCAAGAATGAAAGGAGCCCAGGGTCACTTATGAGACTATTCCAGGAGTCTTTGGCCATAACTGAGGATTGAAATCAGTATCTTTGGGCAAATGTCCTGTGAGATTGTCTTAGTGCTTCTGAATAGGAATTGGGTTTTTTTTGTTAAACAGTCACTTCCTATCGAGAAAAGAAAACTACTGTGGCTAAATCCTTTTTCCCTGTAATAAGCACTCGCTCAGAAATGTTTCTGAACAGAAAGAAAAATACGTCATAGATTTTGCCCTGGATTTTAGGTTCTTCATTGCTCATCACTATCTTTTGGCTATTGCCCTAAATCCCATAATATACATTGGTCAACAAAGAAGAAAATTAGGATGAAAGTAGCATAATTCAGAATGTAAAACTGAAAGGCTTCAGCTTCTTCCCTTTATGAAAGGACTTATCAGGGTCACCATCTTCCATCTACATATCTGTGCTGAGGTCCAGAAGGAGCAACATCTTACTACTTGTGTGTAGTGAAACTAATAGAATTTTAAGAGCAGTTATTCTATCCTAATCTCTAATCTGAGAGACTTCAACATATATTTTGGGAATCATTTAGCCTTTAACTGCGCTTGACTATGTAAAAAATGGCCCTAACTGAAGTAATATTCTCCTTATATGTATGCAGTGTCCTATCTGCTGACTTCAGTGCCAAAAGGAATTTTTGCTGCTTTTTACTCCTATTACCACTTCAGGGTCACGTGCAAATTCTGTTCTTTCTTGTTAGCAAACAATGCTATTGATGGTGAGGTTCCAACAGTTGCACCTGATACTAATTTATTATTAAAACAAGTCAGAGAGGTAAAGTGACTTGTCCAAGGTCACCAAGCAATGAGTGGCAGAGTCAGAAATAGAGTACAGTTCTCCTGTGTCCATGCAGCCCATTTAAATGGGCTAAAAACTGGCTAACTGATAGATTCCAAAAACTAATTGTAAATGGAGAATTATTACCCATTAGGGGTGTTTCTAGTGGAATCCCACCGGGATCTGTTCTTGGCCAAATGCTATTCATTAACTTTATGAATGAGCTGGGAGAAAATTTGCATATGACACTAAAAGTGGCAGAATGGTAAATAATGGATGGGAACAGGTCAGTTTTACAGACCGACCTGGTTCGCTTGGTAAAATGGGTTCATTTGAACAATGTGTGTTACTACAGTCAAATGCAAGGTCACATATCTAGGAACAAAGAATGTAGGTCACACTTATAAATTGGCTGACTATCCTGGAAAGCAGTGACTCTGAAAAGGACTTAAGGATTATGATAGTTTACCAATTGAACATGAGCTCCCATGCAAGGGTGTAACTAAGCAGGTGAATGCAATCCTTGGATGTATAAATGTGGGGGGAAGTGATATCAAGCAGGAGTAAAAAGGAGGGGGTATTAGCTTTGCATACAGCATTAGCGAGACCGTTACTGGAATCCTGGGTCTAGTTCTGGTGCCCACACTTCAAAAATAATGTTAACGAATTGGGAAAGGTTCAGAGAATTGCTACAAGAACGATCTGATGTCCAGAAATCATGTTTTATTGTGAGAGACTAAAGAAGATCAAGCTACTTAGTTAATCCAAGAGATGATTAAGAGGTGATCTGATAACATTATCAAGAATTTACATGGGGAAGAGATGCAATCCTTGGTTGCATAAGCAAAGGACAATATCATGGAGGAGTAGAAGGCAGCTCTTTAATCTCACAGAAAAAGGTTTAATAAGGTGCACTGGTTGGAAGCTGAAGCTAGACAAATTCAGACTAGAAATAAGAGACACAGTTTTAACTGTGAAAGTAATTAGCCACTGGAACAACTTGCCTAAGGGTGCAGTGGAATTTCCATTACTTGAAGATTTTAAATAAAGGCAGGATATCTCTCTAAAATATATGCTATAGCTTAAACTGAAAATGTGGGCTTGATGCAAAAATGACTTGATGAGGTTCTGTGGCCTGTGTTCTGCAGGAGGTCAGACTCTGTGATCGTAATGGTCCCTGCTGGCCTTAAATTAACTTGAGTCCACTTTGAAGTGTCCCACTTTCAGTGTCCCATTGAAAGCACAGGTGAGACTGAGGTTATAATCTGAAGACAATAGTGTTACACAAGTGTAACCAAAGATCTTAATATGACCTACAGCAGTGGTGGGCAACTTGCGGCCCGCGGGATGCACGTGGCCCATCAGGGTAATCCACTAGCAGGCCATGAGACAGTTTGTTTACATTGACCATCTGCAGGCACGGCTGCCCGCAGCTCCCAGTGGCCGCGGTTCTCCATTACCGGCCAATGGGAGCGGCGGGAAGCTGCGGGAACTGCGGCCTCTGGGAGCTGTAGGTGAACGTGCCTGCGGATGGTCGATGTAAACAAACTGTCTCATGGCCCGCCAGCAGATTACCCTGATGAGCCACGTGAAGCCCTCGGGCCACAGGTTGCCCACCACTGAACTACAGAGACAGAAGCTTTATGACTGATGATAATTCACAAAAGAAAAACCTCTCATGCAGTAACAATATTCTCCAAATTTCATAAAACTCCAAAACCTTCTTCTGTAGTGCTGAGCAACTGCCTACATACAGAAGTCCAACAGAGTAAATCTCCTCAAAGTTACGGATTCCTTGGCTTTAGTATCAGGATATACATTGATAAATCACCTAAACATCCACATTAATCTCAAGAGAGACAAAGTGGGTGAGGTAAGGTTGTGATATGTGAAAAAATATGCTCAGGGAGACCAGTTTCCTACAAAACGGAACAGCAAATACATCTTCTAGGCATATTTCTGCAAGGTCCAACCTTAAAAACTATTATACAGGCTCAGGTGAAACATTCAGCTAAGGATATACAGGCCAAGACCTGTCTGAAGCCACTACTGGGAATGCCCCTAATAACTTTTAAAGACACACCCACAAAGAAGGAGCTACTCCTATTGCTTGTAGAGAGCTGAGAATCTAAAGGTAAGTCCACTAAACTCAGCAGGAACTAGACCTGGCTCTATACATAATGAGGTGTATCTATTTATGTCAACCATAGAATCACAGAACCACAGAAGATTAGGGTTGGAAGAGACCTCAGGAGGTCATCTAGTCCAGCCTCCTGCTCAAAGCAGGACCAACACCAACTAAATCATCCCAGCCATGGCTTTGTCAAGCTGGGCCTTCAAAACCTCTAAAGATGGAGATTCCACCACCTCCCTAGGTAACCCATTCCAGTGTTTCACCACCCTTCTAGAGAAATAGTGTTTCCTAATATCCAACCCAGACCTTCCCCACTGCAACTTGACACCATTGCTCCTTGTTCTGTCATCTGCCAACACTGAGAACAAGCTCCATCCTCTTTGGAACCCCTCTTCAGATAGTTGAAGGCTGCTATCAAATCCCCCCTCACTCTTCTCCTCTGCAGACTAAACAAGCCCAGTTCCCTCACCCTCTACTCATAAGTCATGTGCCCCAGCCCCCTGATTATTTTCGTTGCCCTCCACTGGACTCTCTCCAATTTGTCCCCATCCTTTCTGTATTGGGGGGCCCAAAACTGGATGCAATACTCCAGATGTGACCCCACCAGTGCTAATTAGAGGGGAATAATCACTTCCCTCAATCTGCTGGCAATGCTACTACTAATGCAGCCCCAGGGCACACTGCTGACTCATATCCAGCTTCTCATCCACTGTAATCCCCAGGTCCTTTTCTGCAGAACTGCTGCTTAGCCAGTCGGTCCCCAGCCTGTAGCGGTGCATGGGATTCTTCCGTCCTAAGTGCAGGACTCTGCACTTGTCCTTGTTGAACCTCATCAGATTTCTTTTGGCCCAGTCCTCCAATTTGCCTAGGTCACTCTGGACCCTATCCCTATCCTCCAGCTTATCTACCTCTCCCCACAGCTTACTGTCATCTGCGAATTTGCTGAGGTTGCAATCCATCCCATCATCCAGATCATTAATAAAGATGTTGAACAAAACCGGCCCCAGGACCAACCCCTGGGGTACTCCGTTTGATACTGGCTGCCAACTAGACATCGAGCCATTGATCACTACCTGTTGAGCCTGAAAATCTAGCCAGCTTTCTATCTACCTTATATTCCATTCATCCAGTCTACTTTTTTAACTTGCTGGCAAGAATACTGTGGGAGACCATATCAAAAGCTTTGCTAAAGTCAAGATATATCATGTCCACTGCTTTCCCCATATCCACAGAGCCAGTTATAGAAGGCAATCAGGTTGGTCAGGCATGACTTGCCCTTGGTGAATCCATGTTGACTGTTCCTGATCACCTTCCCCTCCTCCAAGTGCTTCAAAATGGTTTCCTTGAGGACCTGCTCCATGATTTTTCCAGGGACTGAGGTGAGGCTGACCATCCTGTAGTTCCCCGGGTTCTCCTTCTTCCCTTTTTTAAAGATGGGCACTATATTTGCCTTTTTCCAGTCGTTCAGGATCTCCCCCGATTGCCACAAGTTTTCAAAGACAATGGCCAATGGCTCTGCAATCACATCAGGCAATTCCCTCAGCACCCTTGGATGCATGAGATCTGGACCCATAGACTTGTGCATGTCCAGCTTTTCTAAATAGTCCTTCACCTGTTCTTTCACCACTGAGGACTACTTACCTCCTCCCCATACTGTGTTGCCCAGGAGAACAGTGTGGGAGTTGACCTTGTCTGTGAAGACCAGTACATGCCTGATGAAGCATATTTGCTATGCCTTGCCATTTTTTTTAAATATAGTGTTTCTCAACAAGTATGGTGGCCCACAAGGAGGTGGCTGCTGGGTTGGGTCAAAGTCTCTTTCCTCACCAAAAGTTCAGCCTGTTAAGTAACAGAGAGATCCCGGGACCAGGAGGACAGAAAGGGAAGATCCACACCATCCTCCTACTGTGGCTAATCTCTCTCTATGTCCCCCCCACCATGTCTTTTAAAGGACACTCTTCTGGGTGGTGGGAGTGGGAATGCTTCAGTTTCTTGATGATTTGTTTGTGTCCTGGAAACATCATAATATGACTGACACTTTCACAAATGGAAGAGACATTGAATGAATCACAATGGCCCACCAAGCACTGGGTTCAATTAAACACAGGCTCATAGATGGAAATACTTAAGGAATCAGTTTTGTTAATCACTGCACCTGCCTAGCTGCCATTCATTGGGAGTTACCCAGGCACATTCATGACTGCCATACCCCTCTGAAAGTTGACCTTACTTTTGCAAGTTTCACTCAGCATGGAGCTGACTTTATAAACTCCAATATGTCCCTAAACACAGAAACAAGAACAAATAAAGTTTCATATAATTTAACAGAAATAGAAATATTTTTGCAAATTTTTAAAAGCAAATTCACTGAAAATAGACTCTGCCTGAAGTTGGAAAATCTTACATGAGCCATCCTCATTTTGGTGAGCTGTTTCCTGCCCTGCAGTGGGGCTACTTGTGTGCTTAAAAACTATGTGCAAAAAGAAAGGTTTTCAGGATCAAATCAGATTCACTTTGTACATTTAAATATCCCCTGGTGCCTGAGAGCTAAGTGGCTAGAGAAAATGGCCTTCCTCTTTTCCTACGGAAGTGCACTGAGATTGCATGGTAGGAAGTTAACAATCTGTTCCTGCCATGCCATAAAACCAGCATGAGTGGAAAGCCAGTGGATTGATGGGCCTGGATAAAGAGCCAAGTAGTGACCCTCATGTGATGAGTTGGGTCACAGAGACCCCCTTGGGACTGCCACCTGATGGGCTGAGACTACCCCTGAGCCCGTTTTCCCTGGCAGCTTGGGACTTCAGAACCCTGCCTTGTTGAGCCAGACACGCCAGTCTGCTCCAACACAGACTCAGGGTCTGAACCACATCCCCCCAAAACTGCAGACTTAACTGAAAATGGCTTAGAAAGTGCTCCCGTCTCTAGCACCCAGATACCCAGTTTCCAATGGGATCCAAACCACAAAGAAATCTGTTTTACTCTATATAAACCTTATACAGGGTAAACTCATAAATTTTCTGCCCTGTATAATTCTGATAGCTATGCTCCCCCAAGTATTAATTACTTACTCTGGGTCAATTAATAAGCAAAAGTGATTTTATTAAATATAAAAGTAGAATTTAAGTGGTTCCAAGTAATAACAGACAGAACAAAGTAAGTTACCAAGCAAAATAAAACAAAACATGCAAGTCTAAGCCTAATACAGTAGGAAATTGAATACAGATAAAATCTCACCCTCAGAGATGTTCCAATAAGCTTCTTTCACAGACTGGACTCCTTCCTAGTCTGGGCCCAATCCTTTCCCTTGGTACAGTTCTTGTTAGCCCAGGTGGTAGCTAGGGGATTTCTCATGACTGCTGTCCCCTTTGTTCTGTTCCACCCCCTTTTATAGCTTTGGCACAAGGCAGGAATCTTTTGTCTCTTTGGGTCCCCACCCCTCCTTCTAAATGGAAAAGCACCAGGTTTAAGATGGATTCCAGTACCAGATGACATGGTCACATGTCCTGTGAGACTCCCAAACCTTCATTCTTCCTGGCCTGACTGACAGAAAGGCTCGCAAGTAAACAGAGTCATCTACAGTCAGTTGTCCTGGTTAATGGGAGCAATCAAGATTCCAAACCACCATTAATGGCCCACAATTTGCATAATTACAATAGGACCTCAGAGTTATATTTCATAATTCTAGTTTCATATACAATAATGATACATTTATACAAATAGGATGACCACAGTCAGTAGATTATAAGCTTAGTAATGATACCTTACAAGAGACCTTTTGCATGAAGCATAAGCCAGTTATTCACACTTGATAACATATTTTCATAAAATCATATGGAGTGCAATGTCACACCTCAGACCCAGCCAGTGTTCTCTTTGCTGTTCCCTAGTGGCCTGCGTAGCCTGACGAAAGAATAATGAATGAGCCATTGGTGTGTCGGATGCTTGTTTGCCCTCAGGGTCTCAGCATGTGAAATTGTCTCTTCCTATATGACTATTCAGTGACTAATACAGTGACAATATGTTCCCATGACATTCTGGTGTCTGGGCAGAAATAAAAAAGGACTCCACATTTCCAGGAGATGAGATGAAAAGCAGGAATCCTTTCAGACCTTGCTGCAAGCTGAGTCAGTCCCAAGTTACCAATTGATTTGACCAATCATGGTCACCTACATCCCTTCATCACTATGGACAGGCAGGCCAAGAGTGGGCAATTGCCTCCCGTTCATTCTTTAACAATTAAATCCCCTGCCTGGAAGCAAGGAGTTAATTGCTTTTTTGTTCATCTACAATCATTCCCTAGCACCGTGGTTCTCAAAGATAGTAATGAATTATTTACCATTTCTCTGGAATGGGACATTTAATCTCCACTAGAAGAGATAATTATCATAGATCAGGCTTGGCCAAATCGCAGTTCATGAGCCGCATGTGGCACTTTTAAAATGTGGCTTGCAGAGCTTGGGGCTTCTGCCCTGCAGGAGGTGCAGGGGCTGAGGGCTTCAACCCTACTGGGTGAGCTGGGGCTTGGGGCTTCCACCCCCAGGAGGAGGCATGCCAGTGGTTGGGGCTGCAGCCCCGCAGGGATGAGCTGGTGCACAGGGCTGCAGCCATTTGTGAGGAACCAGTGCTCAAGGTTCCATCCCTGCACGATATACCCGGGTTCAAGGCTTCAGCTGCACATGCATATTATAACAGGAAATTACATTATGTAGTGCTGTGCGGACCTCGTGTGCTTGGGATCTCCCTGCATTATGCACAACACGGACTGAGTTTACTATTCATAAGTTGGATTTCAATAGTTTTCGATTTAAGTGTTTACCCTATGTTAATTTTGTGGATGACAATGACATCTTCAAATTATAAGAAATACAAGTATGAAGAAGAAAAAATGAAGTTTTAAGCCAGAATGGGAGAAAGCTTTTGCATTCACTGATAAAGGTGGCAGACCCCTGTGTCTTATCTGCAATGGATCACTCTCTCACTACAAAGTGAGCAACTTGAAATGAATCACAATAACTTTTCATCTAAACAGCTTCCTGTTTAAGGCAAAACAAGCTAACCGCATTAAAATTACACCTAAACAGTCTACAATCACTACTTTTGGCATTCAGTAAGGAAGCTGATACAATGACAGAAGCTAGTTTTGTTATGTCATGGAATGTTGCTTGTGCTAAACATCCATATTGCAATGGAGAATTTGTTAAGAAGAATATTGCAGAAGTGGGTGCAATTTTAGAGCCAAGTAACACAAAACTTCAGCGACTAATAAAGCACATTCCAATTTCGTGCCACACTGTGGAGAAGTGGATCTCCCAGATCAGTGCTGATGTCACAAACAAGATGCAAAATGATCTGAAGAATTCTCTAGCCTTCAGCCTCGCTGTCTGTTAATCCACAGATATACAAGATAAACCACAACTAGCTGTATTTTTTCTCTATGTTTCCATGGATGTAATTGTGAAAGAAGAAATGTTGGAGTTACTGGCATGAAAAGAAACAACTTGCCGTGTTGACATAACGAATGAACTTGACAAAGCATTGACAAATGCAGATGTACCGCTGGATAAACTTGTCAGTGTTGCAATGGATGGAGCACCTGCAATGGTTGGGGGAAAAGTAGGCCTTATTGGACTCTCGAAAAGCGATCCCAGATTTCTGGAGTTTCTCCCTGTTCGTTGTATCATCCATCATGAACAGCTCAGAGGGAGTTACAAAAAAGGTCCTATAAATTGTCAATTTCATCCACTCAAATGGGAAGACTCATTGACAGTTCAAAAATTTCATTGAAGATCTAGATCTTGAAGACAAACCTAACGACATCTCTTTCTACTGTATTGTGAGTTGGTTATCAACCAGCAATGTCTTAAATAGGTCTGTGGAACTATTGGAGCCTAGCAATGCTTTCCTTGAAGAAAAGGAGAAGCCCTAGCCACAACTGAAAGATGTGCAATGAAAGCAGGATCTGATATTATGCAGCAGCTGCAAACTCTCAACTTGGCACTCCAAGGGAAGGATAAGATTATTTCCTACCTTACACAGACAGTCTACAGCTTCCAGAACAAGTTAAAGCTTCTGCAAAGAGACAGTGTCAAGAATAGGATTAACACATTCCCTGAAATTGAAGTAGAAGATCACAAACTCAGGAAATACAGAGGTAAATTACAAGGACTGCCTGATGACTTTCAGGCTAGGTTTGAAAACTTGCAGAAGCTGAGATCCTGCTTTGCCTTTCCTGTAAACCATTCATGGTTGATGTGATCAATGAGAGCTGTCCAATTCCCAAAACCATGAGTACAGAAATATCTACTGTAGAAATGGAACTATTCGATCTAAAGATGATGCATAAATCATAGTCTACAATTGAGTTCCGGAAGCAAGTGCCAGGAATGAAGTATCCTCAACTCAAGAAGACTAGTGTGTGACTCATTTCAATTTTCTGCACAACATACTGCTGTGAATCACTCTACTCCGTGATGAAGTTCATAAAATAGAAACATCGTGCAGTCCTTACAAATCAACATCTCCTCTGTACCACCTTGATAACATATCAATGAGATTTCCAAAGATTTATGACCAGGATGGAGACCCACAAAGCCTCTAGCACTAGCAGTAATTAGCTTTGATACAGTAAGTAGGATGTTACTGTTTTAAAAAAATTCATGTGTAAAGGTTGTGTGTGTTTTGTGGCTCTCAAACTTCTGAAGATTATCATTTGTGACTCAAAGGGTCAGTAAGTTAGGCCACCCCTGTCAGGTTCTTATTCAATGCAGTAGCCTTGATATTTTGGCTCTGGTGAAGATGTTGAAGTAAATGATTAAATAATGTATTTAGAAGTCTTCAGACAACTAGGACAATGTGAGAAAAAAAGCACATCACTGGAAACCTCACACTAAATGGCATGAAAAAAGGGGACTGTATGAAAAGAGGGACAGGTACAATCATTACTAGACTCATTACTGCAGATGATTAAAAAAGAGACTAATGATTCTTCCTTAGTCTTTTTGTCAGTTGCAATATAATTTCTTTTCTAAATTTGTTACCTGTGGCTAGAGCAATGGGAGGGTCCTGAGAGAAAGACTCATCCAGAGAGATTAAAAGAGATAAATACCTGTAACTTGTCTAAGAGGAAGTGGGGAAGGTGATGTAATTCATGCTGATGTCTGCTCAATGGACTACGTGAAATAAGGTTGCTGGTTTGCAGGACCTCGATCCTTATCCCAGTGCATTAGGTCAACATTTTCAAAAGTGACTAGTGATTTAGGGTGCTTTGGTTTTCAGGTGTCCATACAGAGGCTTTAAAAGGCTTGATTTTCAGAAAGCGGTTATCCAAAAATCAAGCTCCTTTAAAGTGTCTGTAGCTGAGCACCCAAAAAGTGAGGCTTTCAAACTCACTAATCGCTTTGGAAAATCTTGACTGGGGCCCCCCATCGTAAAACAGGCATCATGTTCTCAGTAGAGAGGCCAACTAATGAATGGGTGAAGAAGCTAAATAATTCTTTCAGCTCTGGAAGTGGCCCAGCAGATTAAGATGAGGCTCACAGGGAGGATGGCGTGAGGATGCTTGAACTCTGCTGTACCTCATTAGAGCAGAGCTGTCAATCTGTTCCCTTTCATTGGCACTAAGCTTCACAATAATAGAAGCAAATATACTCTAAAGAGACTCTAAATTAGCAAAAAAAAAAAAAAAAAAACCAACAAAACAAATAACCTCCCCCCACAAACAACCAGAACAGGTAGTTTGTAGAAATGCTGCATATGCCTGATGAAGATTAACAGAGCACCACAGAGCATACCCAAAGCAGCCTTGAAAAGCCAAAGAAAAATGTAGCAGAAAATGTTACCATGGGAACAGTTCCTGTACTCTAGCTAAGAAAATGGACCAATAATATAACTGGTAACAGGTCTCACTCTCTGCAACCAAACTACAAACAACTGAAAACTAAAAAGCAAGCCAGATAGAAAGGAGAAGCAAATCAGCTAAACTGTGAAATTAATTTGGAATTGGAGCCCCCTTCCATGTTCACATACATCTCTCCACCCTCAAAAAATCATTTTAATTTCAGCACATACAGCCAATACAAACCCCACATACTGTATTAATTCAGCCAGCCTGTTTTTCTGATTCTCTGCAGGAAACTTTGAACCCAGATCAACTGTATTCAGGAGGGAGTCTTAATAATTGCTCCATCTAGCTGAGTCAAAACAAACTAGGACAAGGACACAATTAACATTTTATTTGACATTATCTGCAAAATAGCAATATTGGGTGGACTTTACAGTCACACATACTGCATTTCTTGGAAAAAAAATATTTGTAGTTGTAATATTGTAAATTAATTAGACCCTTTGGCCAGGGTTCAGGAAGGGCAATTAAGCAGATGCTTAACTTTAAGCACATGCTTAAGTGCTGTCCTGAGTAGGGATTTTTTTCTTGAATCAGAGCCTATATAAATTGTGAAACAAATTTTAAACCAGTATTTTATTCTTACATTTTGAAGAGGCTAGTCTCATCATGCATTAATATTTAAATAAAATGCTCTCTTCTCTCACATCATTTTCAGATTTTGATATTCTCCTGTTTTTACAACCTGGTTTGCATGGAGATTTTACTCTGTGCAAGTTCCCTTAGTTTCTAATTACAGATACTAGAATTTTCTACTCAGACATTTTGGATTTTGCCGTCTGAAATATGGTTCTATTGTTTCTTTCTCTAATTTTTGTACCAAATATACCAGGGGGAAAATTTTTTCCCTTTCCCCCCTCATTGGATTCAACCATACAACCAATCTGCACTCAGAAAACTTCAGAGGGAATTAGAGGGAAGAACTGTATGTAGGTTCAGAACAAAGAACAGAGGAAGGATTTTCCCTGCAGACAGGGAGGAAATAATATTTCCATTTTCACAGATGGGAAAACGGTGACACAAAGTGGCAAAGGCTAACATTTTTCCAATCTGCCTGCCTAACTTCAGGCATCTAATTCCATATTTAACAACCTAAGTGACATGATTTTCAAAGGTGCTGAGCACCTACCATTCACATTGGGCCTGATGCCACAATGTGATGAGAAGTTGAGGATGCTCAGACCCTTACAGGAAGCTCTTGGAATATTGCAGAATAAGACCCAGTGATTTTAGCTTTAGGCAGCCAAGCATAAATTCTTCACAGGGAGGCGTTTTTGTTTTGCCTGTTACCTATGGGTCAGTAAGTGACATACAGAGCTGGTAGTGATGCCTATAATTAAGGTTACCCAACACTTCTCATTATAAGAGCTATGGTGGGTGTCTGCCTCATATAGAAATTTTTTTGAAGTTCTCAGCCAAAATGGTTCAGCTGTTGCCAAGGTCGAGGTTAGGGGGGGAAAAAACACTGTCGCCCAGGTTAAAAAATTCTGATACCTGTTTAACTAAGATGCTCCTAGCACTTCCATGCTTTTGGAGCAGGTGCTTGAAATTTGGGGTTACCCTGCTGTGACATTATTGACAAAACAGGTCATGTAAGGTGTCTATGGAAACGTTGTAATTTGCTGGTTATGATTATGCTGTCTGTATGTGTGTATCATTTTTGTATTTGAAGTTATGAATATTGATTATGTACTTGCATCTCAATGTGTTTGATTCTAAGTAGCATCAGTGAAGCATTTGGTCAGCTTCTTGAGAAAGGACTGTTCTGAGTAAGTGCCCCATCAAGAAACACTTAACTGACAATGGACCTTGGGAGACTCCAATCCACAACTGAGGAGCCTTCCAGGGACATTCAAGATAGGATGTGAGCAATGGCTGCCACCTGCAAACTGAGTCATGCATGGACATGTGACTTGCCCATGTGACTCCAAACTCCATCTTGCTGCTGTGATTTTCCACAGTAAGAACAAAGGGGTTTCCTTGCACAGGGAAGAGGATATAAAAAGCCCTGGAAACCCCTCCATTTTGTCTTCAGTCCTGCTTCTTACCACTGGAGGAACCTTGCTACAAACTGAAGCTCTGAACAAAGGACTGAATGACCCATCCAAGCTGTGGATGTACTCCAAAGACTTGATTTGAACCTGCAGTTTATTCCATCACTGCTACAAGCCTGAACCAAGAACTTTGCCATTACTATATGTAATTGATTCAATTTAACCAGTTTTAGCTCTCATCTATATTTCTTTCTTTTTATGAATAAACCTTTAGATTTTAGATTCTAAAGGATTGACAACAGCATGATTTGTGGGTAAGATCTGATTTGTATATTGACCTGGGTCTGGGGCTTGCTCCTTTGGGATCGGGAGAACCTTTTTTCTTTTACTGGGGTATTGGTTTTAAGAAGTGGCTGCTGGTGGTGATACTGGGAAACTGGAGTTTCTAAGGGAATTGCTTGTATGACTTCTGGTTAGCCAGTGGGGTGAGACTGAAGTTCACTTTGTTTGGCAGGTTTGGTGTGCCTTAGAAGTGGAAGAAACCCAGCCTTGGGCTGTGACTGTCCTGCTCTAAGCAATTTGTCCTGAATTGATACTCTCAGTAGCATCCCCCTCAAGAGCCTGCTTCGTTACACCTGCTATCAGGACCATGCCTTTTCTCATCCCCATGAAAGTCTGCCCAAATTTGTCCAGCTTAGAAGCCTCTGAAAAAAATCTCAGCTCTTACATACTCAGTAGAGACTTGTTAGAGTTTCTCCTGTGCTCTCAATGTTTCTCGTACAGGTGGCCAGGCAGTGAAAAGGACCGGCCTTACTGGAATTCAGATGAGAGACAGAAACTAAAGGGAGAATAGAGCCAGAGGGAGAGAAGGATTTGAGGAGTGGTTTGGGGAGAGGTCAGCAGAAAGGCAGGGGAAATGAGTCGAAGGAGGGTTAGGAGCAGAGAGGGATGGAGACGGCAGACAGGTGGGGTGGAATCAGAGAGCAGTTCTAGGTGGATCTGATTTATGTTGATGCCAGACTGTGAAGTGCTTGAGTTCTAGAAAGGAAAGACTTTTCAGTGATACCTAGTTATGAGTTAGGAAAGGTTACAAAACCAGACACCAGGGCCCTCGAGAGGAGCAGAAGTCTGTTGGATTGGGAGTTATCTCCTGTTGTGGAATTGATCATTCAAGTACTTCCTTACCCAGGAGAGGTGAACTTGAAGATCATCTCCCCTACTGAGTAGAGGCCCACAAATGATTTTTAAAAGGGGGATGACAGGACTTATGAGTGTGGGAATGGGTGATGGAGAGCTCAATGCTTCCATCCCATATGGCTGGGGGGTGTTGAGTATCCTTCCGTGAGATGCTACTGCTGAACAGATTTGCCTGCCCATAAGGACAGCATTATTATCTTGTTTTCAGGATTATCTGGTGTCAGAGTTGGTGTTTGTACAGCCATGTAACAAAAGGGCAGTGCCTATGAGCTGATTTAGTGTGGAGTGGTGAGGAGAGGAGTTGATGCTCATATGCCATTACTCAGCAGTTTGTGTCTTTTTCTCCACGCTTTCACTATACTCACTTATGGCTCTGGTGTGGAAGTTCCGTAACATCACTGCAAACTGTCTGTGTAAATATCACTCCTCTCTGAGGTTTTCTGATTGGAGCTGGCACCAGAAAGAAAGATGTCTTCCAGGAAATGTAAAGAAGGGGTCTCTTCATGGAAACTAGAAGTTACAAATGGCATAAGGACCTTTAAATCTCAGGCCACCTGAGTTGATTTCTGTCTCACTGAATTACAATCCCATCTTCTATTACATGCTTTCTCACAGCATCTCTGTCATTTAAGGCCCTCCAGAAATGTTAGATCAATGGTCCACATAACTTCGCCTCTCTGTGTCAGGGGAAAAAATACTTTTCCAGCAGCACTGCTTGCAGCGTTTAAGAACACAAAAGCTAGTAAGTCAGAAGGAGAACATTCATTAGAGATGCTTTTATAGCTGAATACATAAAAAGAACCCATCATGCTCACTGAGCTTGTTTAATGACAATTCTGAGATATTTGTTAGTGCCACTACAAAATTCATGCACAGTTAAGAGAAACAGTGAACCCTGCCATATCCAGAGCCTGGAAGTTAGCAACAGCTTACCACACAGTATACAGAATTGTACCAAAAAACACAGTGGGGGCTGCAAGGATTCACACCAGCTCAGGATCTGACCCTTGGTACTGCAGTTCTTCATTACACAACAGCTTCCACAAACAATGGAATTATAGGGCTGAATTGTATCACGTCATGGGGTAGGTACCCTCTGGAGAGGAGTTGGGCCAGAAACTCTCTGAGGTAAACCTCCTAGAATTTCCTGGAAATTCTTCCCGCAAGTGGGAAGGACATAGAATCATAGAATATCAGGGTTGGAAGGAACCTCAGGAGGTCATCTAGTCCTACCCCCTGCTCAAAGCAGGACCAATCCCCAACTAAATCATCCCAGACAGGGCTTTGTCAAGCCTGACTTTAAAAATATCTAAGGAAGGAGATTCCACCACCTCCCTAGGTAACGCATTCCAGTGTTTCACCACCCTCCTAGTGAAAAAGTTTTTCCTAATAGCCAACCTAAACCTCCCCCACTGCAACTTGAGACCATTACTCCTTGTTCTGTCACCAGCTACCACTGAGAACAGTCTAGATCCATCCTCTTTGGATTGGTCCATCCATCCATCGTCTGTGAAGTGGTTTTCCCCCTCCCCCTCCCCCTCCCTCCTGGAATGCTTGTGGGATGAATGGGCTGGTTGAACAGCTGGAAGCTCAGAAGAGCTCCCAGGTAGACAAGGTGTCTGGGACTCTAATTAGGCAGGAGTCACACACCCAGTGCATGGACACTGCATGGACACTGACTGAGGTGGAGTGTGACCAACCAGACGCAGCCAAGTCATATCTAGCCGCAGGCCATGAGGAGCAAGTCCTTAAAAGGGGAAGGGGCCATGTGCTCAGGAGTACACTCACAAGTTTGTACCTCCCATGAAGGCCCTTTGCCCGGACCGCTTGGCCAGTGGTTCACTGCGTTGCATTCCATCATGCCCCGGGAAGACTTACCTTCATCACACCATCCATCGCTGCTCTGTGGGACACTTACCTTGAAGGATCCTGACATCTCCAGTGCCGTGCCTATCCTGGGAGTGTGAGTATGTGAGTGTGAGTGTGACCCCCCCCACGCACCCACGCAACAGTGACATCATAATAAAACAATATAAGTGTAATCCTGGGTTGGTTTCTAGGGAAATTGAGGTAACAGTTTGTACTTTTGTTCTCTATCTCTGAACCTGGTCTCACTTCAAATATAAAACAGCTTCTATTAAAAGAAATGGACCATATTCTGTTGGGGTTGAATGGGATTGCTATGTGGGAAAATTCGAGCAAGATTTGGGTTTTGTGTTTATAGGCTTTCATAGAATATCAGGGTTGGAAGGGACCTCAGGAGGTCATCTAGTCCAACCCCCTGCTCAAAGCAGGACCAATCCCCAATTTTTGCCCCAGATCCCAAATAGCCCCCTCAAGGATTGAACTCACAACCCTGGGTTTAGCAGGCCAATGCTCAAAATACTGAGCTATCCCTCCCCCCAATTTCATCTCTTATCCAAGAAAAAAATGAAACTACAAAGGTTGGGGAGGGGAGATGCATGTTTGGAGAAGCTTGCCCAGGGCTTGAGCACACCATAAACTCATTTACCTATGTTACGATCCATGTGGGGTGACATTTCACCATGGCCACTGGGGCTGCAGAAAAAACCCCAATGCCTCTACTGTGCCTAGAATGGGTGTGACGCCCTTGTGTGGAATTCTGCATTCTTTGCCGATGGCGGAGATGGACTCCATGCAGGCTCTCCAGAAAGTGAGGTGGGTTAGAATAAGGTCTGGGAGTGTGAGACCACTGGGTATTTGGTTATGTGGATACGAATCTCTATGTAGGGGATCCACAAGGATTCCATACACTGCTCCAAATGAGGAACTGAAATAGCAGCCCCAGAGGGGCTGTAGAACTACCCAACACCATGCCTGGGCAGGTAGGCATATGGAAGATCCTATCTGCATGCCAAACAGAGCCTATTTACTTGGCTTTTGTGTTGGGGGAAGAGGGGAATTTCCATTTATATGATACCTAACAACATGTCCCAAGACAGCACTATTACTTCTTCACTTTTCTGAGCAGTATATTCACTCAAAAATGTTTAAAAATAATTCTAAAAATGTAATCAAAAGTTAACAAAGCTTGCCTATTCATATCAATACTGCTTATTTGTATGGTAGCATTCAGTGGAGCCTGCTATGAACTGATTCAAGTTTAACATATGCACCTTCTGAACATTCTAGTACCTGCAGCTAATTAGGATTCTTTACACCTGGAATCCTTAATCCCTATTTAAAAGGACTCCAATTCTTTTGCATTTAGCTACAGTACTGTAATAAAATGTGTGTACAGGTTTAAGAAACCAAAACAATAAAAGATTTTACTGCCCAGAAATGATTTATTACTGTAAATTAGGTTTCTCACAAAAATGCATGTGCTACTTAATTGTCCTACTAAAAGATTTAAAAGAAAAACCTTAAAAATAAGGATGAATAATTAATCTTGATCTCTACAGAACTCATTAATGCATTTAGGGGAAAGTAAAGGATATAGAGTGCTGTGTCTTTCTACCAGCTTCATTATGGAGAAGAAAAGATATATAATTAGTGCATTACAGTTAATTTGCATGGAGGAAAATATCAGATTAGTAAAGCTCAGTGTGTCAACGAAAATTAGAAATTATTTAGGTCCTGATCCAAAGGCAATGGGAGTCTTTTCATTGGCTTCAGAAGACTTGGGACCAAGCCCCAAATAAAGACTTCTATAGGCTGATTCTTCACGCTTTACTCATGCAGAGTAGCAGTCCCATGAGTAATCCCACTGAAGTCAATCAGACTGCTTGTGTTAGTGAGCACCACTCACCATGTGTAAGGGCTGCAGAATCAGTTTCAGAGTAACTTGGAATGGATCCCAGCTGCCCAGTTCATATTTGTATCTGAACTTCAGGAGTGTTCAGATTTGAAGGTTTTATTCAGGCCTAATTCATCAGATCCTTTCCCCTCACCAATGGGCACTGCAGCAGAAGGACAGAGGATGAAAGCAAATAAACTGAGTAGATGGTGCCAATTTCACTGTTAATTTCTGGACCATAAGAACACTTATAAATTACATAGTAATAGCCTTTCTCCATTGGTGCTCCATTGTCCCTTGCAAAAATACTCTGTAAACCCTGTACTCAGTAGTCATTGCCTTTTTCTGACCATTGCTGTAGCAATTCTAGCTTTACTTTTGGATCTCAGAGTAGGAAAGCTTGGACATGTGGCTTCAGAGCCATTTCTCTAGGTTTGCAATCTGCAGCTGGATTTATTGGTACACTACACTCCATACCAGCAAGTTCTCCAGAGCACATTTCCCCCCAGTTTAAAAATGTGGGGGTGGCTCATGAGTGCAAGAGACTGGACTTCCACAGGAGCTGGACCTAGAACCTGCACCTCACTCCCCTAATATAGCATATAAGGGTGGACAGAGACAATACCACTTTCAGGACTAAATAAAAAAAATTAATCTCTTTAACTTAGCTTCACCTCAAGATGTTCTCTCTCTCTCTCTCTCTCTCTTCCCCTCTCTCTCTCTCTCTCTCTCATGCACACGACAACACAAAATCCCTCCCTTCTGCCAGACTGTCTCTCTCACAGAGACAAATAAACAAAAATCCCTATACATGAAGGAACATCTTTCTCCTACACGCTGGGAAGGAAGAAAGAGAGATTCTTGTGTCTTTTTAAAATGTTTGGGTGGCGTACAGGTGATGATGTCCAGTATATGGTGATGTCTGATGTATATAAGTACATTACATAGACAGAGGAGTTAAGAAAATTCATGTGACTCAGAGATTGAAGTAAAGTTCAGACAAGTGATTTTTCCAATGTTAAGGAAAAAATGAACTTGTTATTTTCCCCCAAATACTAGCCTTGACTATATACACAAATTATTACACTTACAAGTATGTGTGCTGTGTTTAACTAGAACTCACACCTTGCCTCTTCAGCAATTCCCACTGGACTAAAGCAGCTAATCTTTCACACAGTTCATCTGAGATTTGAACTCTAGCAAAGAGACGTCAGACCATGGCTTTCATGGAAAGCCTTACATGCATGCTACTGCTTGCCTAGAAGCAAGCCCCAAAGCTGCTGAGAAGTGCTTCAAGCCACTGATATCCAGAACTCAAATTCCTGAAAGCAGTGGAATTGTCAAAGCTATTAGCATGCCGCTGAAATAACTGAGCAGCCCTTGGAATAAAATAACTCCATCATAATCCTACTCTAACTGTAACTTTCTTGTCATACCCAAGTATCAGAGGGAAAGAGGAGAAAGAGTAGATGGGGTGTTATTGTGCTGAGAATTAAAATTAAATGTATGAAGTGAAGCTGAGATTTTCAAAGGAGACTAAGGCAGTTAGGTCCCCAACTCCACTGAATTTCATCCAACTCCTAATTCCCTTAGGCACTTTTGAAAATTAAAATTCTTTCCACTTAAACACTGAAGACAGTTTTTGGTCCTAAAATGATTGGAATGTTATATTTATCAGGGTTATGGGGCTACCTGCACCTCTGTGAGAGTTTGTCAGTCTGGCTCTCTCTGTCTCCAGACACTTTCAGACCATAACAGCTCTATTGAGTTTGCAAAGACAAGTCATCGCTGAGTGCAATTGTGAATATATTTGTGATATGGTCATCTGTTCACTGGAACTGGACTGAGACTATCACCTCCTTGTATATAAGCTAGTGACCGGCTATGAGATGGTAATGTCTTTTGGTCACAATAAATTCTTTGAATGACTTCTTTCCTCTTGTGTTGCACAAGTGCAACCACAATCAACCGCATCTTGGTTTCCTGATGAGAAGCCACGGAGACTTGGCCGAAACCATTATATTGATTTCTTTTCCTTGGGACCTGAATGTAGCCTGCCCATCACAGGCACCAATGTAGCACTGTATGGTGTCACACTAATGGAGAGGCCATTCTTTAAACTAGACACAAAGAGCATCAGAAAGACTTAGTGCTACCCTGAACATACCAGCAGAAACTCTATCGTTTGTCTTCTTCGCCATCATTAGCACTGTAGATTAACTGGCAAGAAGACAAATGTGCATGACTGTACATGGGCTGTCACCAAGTGTGTAATAGTCTGACACAGAAGCTCCACTGCAAACAACTTCTTGTAGCCGTTTGTCACAGTTTCAGAGTACCTACAGCTGTATTCCCTCTCAGTAGTCCCTTATAGGTACCACTTTAGTCTCTCGGCTGTCACTTCCTGTGGGTCACTTCCTGTGTCTCCCTCCTTTCTGACTGGTGTTTTAAGGCTGCACAGCTCCCTAGATTACATTGAAATATCCTCAGCAAACCAGATTGCCTGAAAAGGGCAGTGCTTCCACTTCGCTTTCTCTCCAAGTGCTATGACCAGGGTATTGCCCACAGTTATAAGCTACCGCACAGCTCCTTCTAAGCAAGCACATTTACTCTAAAGATAAAAGCATTGCAGAGAAAACATATTGAAAACAATACACAAACCTACATGCATGCTAAAAAGCTTCCCAGAAGTCACTTATCAGTCTTATGGGGCCCTAGTAGGTCAAGTGCTTCCAACACTTCCACAAGAATTGAGCCCCTCCCCCCCCGCCCACCCTTGGACAAAAGGTCCTGTCTGTTTGCTGGCTCAGAAACAGGCCCTGAGTCAGTTTAAAATCAGGATAGTTATCCAACAGTCATTTATTTGTCTATTAGTCTCTGAAGAAAGTAGTCTGAACTAGTATATGGAAGCTTCCCCAGGGGATGGTACCTCTGAGGGCCTGGAAGGAGTATGGGGATGGTACAACTTGGCTGATTGGCTTTAATCACCATGGTGTTTTCAGTTCCTGGATGAGCTGTGGTAGCCCTCCCTCATGGACTAGAACACAGTCATACATAAACTATTCCTTTACGACAAAGGACCCTAAAGATACTGCATGTGGTTGCAATGTCTGTCCCACCTCCCCTCTAGAGACATTACATACAATCCAGGGCCATAGTTTATATATAAACTTAATACAGTAAGGTCTTTCAAGGACTTTGCAGGAAATTGCCATATGTGTCAAACTGTGTACAACATTTGAAAGAATTTATATCAATTACAGTGTGGGTTGCAAGAAGCATCACCTCCTTGTATATAAGCTAGTGAATGACCATGAGATGGCAATGTTTCCTGATCACAATAAATTCATTGAATGACTGGTTGCAATTTTGAATATCTTTGTGATATGATCACCTATTCACTAGGAACTGGAGTGAGACTATTGTTGCCAGGGTATGTTGTGAAGCCTGTGAAGTCTGTGTTCAAAAAAAGAATTAGATAAGTTCATGGATGGTAAGTCTATCAATGGCTATTAGCCAAGATGATCAGGAATGCAAGCGCATGCTTTGGGTGTCCCTAGCCTCTGATTACCAGAAGCTTGGAGTGGATGACAGAGTATGGATCACTCAATGATTGCCTGTTCTGTTCATTCCTTCTGAAGCACCTGGCATTGGCTACTATTGGAAGACAAGATACTGGGCTCGGTAGAACCATTGGTCTGACCCAGTATGGCCATTCTTATGACCTGCCAGGTTGGTTGACCACAATGAAAACTTCCTATATAGAATCAGAACAGATATTAAGTGTGTCCGGTAACTACCAGGCTCTCGTTCTGGATGTTTCTGGGCCCTTCTAGCTGAGTTGCCCTACTCTGCACAAGTATAGAGACACAGAGTATTCCAGCTTAAATCCATGTCTCTTCCCCATGGTTTCTCTCCCTTTCTGTGAAAAAAAGATAAAGTCAAATGCTGCAGAATAAAGCATGTGGGTTACATGAAGTCTGTAGCAAAGACACAGGTTGAACCCTGCCGCTAAATCTGGTGCACTAAGCTATCCTCTGAACCTGTTAGTGTTTCACTTGTAACACTGAAGTCTGAACTCAGGGCTTGATGGGTTAACAAGCTTTTTAGTTTACCATTAGGAGATTAGAAACCACTAGAAGGATGGGAAAATACCCTATTGTGTTTTGTTTCTACAAGGCCTGTGAATGAAAATATTGTCTAGGCCACATGACTAAGGGAAAATCCAGCCACTGATTGGCTGAAATGCTAGAGGCAAACTGCAAGTTTTCACTATATCATCTACGTCTATTCCCTAATTTAATTTTGGGGCCTACACTTCTTAATACTCAGTGGCTAGTGTTTTCTAATTACTCTTTGCAATCATTCAAGCCATGATCGTCCAATGAGCTCTGCTTGGGCACCCCCCTGTGTCAGCATAGTTCAGTGGGCTTTGAGGGGATACATGGGTCTGGTGTGTGGAGCTCATTGCAGGATCAAGGTTTGGTTTCCAGGGTTTAGACCAATATTCACACTATTCAAGTAATCAATTATTAGATTACCCATTATCAACATGATAGTTTTTAGTTAGGCAAACAACAGACTTTCTGGTTGGTACCCTATGTACTTGTCAATGGGAATCTGGATTTTAGAGAAGGCAAAAAAATCTGCCTTGACTAGGCAAAAAGATTCAACTGTGAAATAATTCCTTATTATCAAAGAACTACAAGGTTAAAAAGGAAAGTCATTTTCTGAACTAAAAATCCAGTGCTGCCTTAAATTCTGTGAACAGCTTCCACTGTTTTTTGAATAAGTCAAAAAATAACATCTAACCATCTCTTGAACTTTTCTAAGAAGAACTTCCAGGTGACCATATACCTGACATTTCTTCTGTCTTTTGGCTTCTCATAGAAAGGTCAGACCATGGTTTGAATGTTAAGACTATTGAGACTACACCCATAGTGGAAAATATGGTGTTATCTTTGATCTCAGTGCAATAATTGGTGCCCAACTCCATTCCCTTCTTTCCCTCTCTTTTTGAGATACTAATAGGGCAGTAGAAAAAGCTGGTGCTTATTTTAGTCATATGCTCCTGGGAGACGGACCATGTGGCCGGTTTCATAAAAGCTTATGACTGAGCAGATATATTGGGGGCTGAAGGATTAGATGGTGGAAAAAACCCCCAAAGGGCACCAATCCTCAGGTTTGGCTGAACTGTACTTATTTAATGGGGAGAAGCAAATGTGGTTTTACAGAAACTTTGAGGCACTCCAATTCTGGAGCTGGCTAGGCATAGGAGCAGTCTTGGCATAGGCCAGAGCACCCTCAGGACTGTTCTTAACTGTGTTCCATTGCCTATAAGGGCACATTCCAGCAATTGGCAATAGTTGGAGCATTGGGATAGTCCAGCCTCACATCTTTTTTTCCAACCATAGAATATCAAGGTTGGAAGGGAACTCAGGAGGTCATCTAGTCCAACCCCCTGCTCAAAGGGGGACCAATCCCCAATTTTTGGCCCAGATCCCTAAATGGCCTTCTCAAGGATTGAACTCACAACGCTGGGTTCAGCAGGCCAATGCTCAAACCACTGAGCCACCATGAAGCAACTAAGCTCTGATGGCATCCAGCAAGTGCCCACACTATACTGTCTCTACATCACCTGCAAGAGGAATTCCCATGTGGTGAGTTTTTGCAGACTTTATGTGAGGAAAGATCCATTCTTCCCTGAGAAACATACCCTAAAGGTCTCTCTTAAAATAACTTCCACATACACTTAGAGCTGCTGGGATAACCACATGATTGTAGGGGACGTAACAGGAGAGGAATGCTGGTTCCAGCCCACAGAGAGGTGACAGCTGGAGGCCTGAGTCCTACAGAGGTCCCATTGAGGAGATCCTGGAGCAGACAAAGTAGCAGTTTGCCCTGGAACTGTGACTGTTACCACTATCAGTCACGTGCTGTTCCTATGATGTTCTTCAATGTTGTCAGATCAGCTGCTAATTCAGATAGTTTCCTTCTGCACTCACTTGTAATCTTCTACACTAGGTAAATATGTCAGCAGCACCACATTTCAACCAGAGTTAGAAAAGCACTTAGAAGAGGGGTAGATTATAAATTTCAAGCAGACCTACAGGGGTCAGATTGCTCCCTTCCATCACACAATGTTAGTGGTGCTATATATTGGAATTTTGGATTCCAGCTGTTCTTACTTTTCCATGTACAGACTGAAGGCCTGCTCCTCTGAATGCATTTGGATGTTTGGCCAGTAAGCACACTGGAAGCATGGTCAGACCACACTGGAAGCATGCAGACCCCCAAATAGCCCTGCACCTGTTGACTGCAGGGAGAGCAGTATCCCCTGAAGGCAGCACTTTGTACAAGTATACCTAGATTAGATTAACAGATTAATTTATCTGAAAGACAGAAGGGACCTTTATAATAATTAAGTCTGCATAACACAGGACACAGATTACACACAGAAATTCCTGCTTGTAGCCCAACAGCTTGCAGATAACCCAACAATCTATAGAATGGCTGCCTTCTCTTTTCACTTATGATTAAAGCTAAGATTTTGTCATGGTTATTTTTAGTAAAAGTCACAGATAGGTCATGGGCAATAAACAAAAATTCACAGAAGCCTGTGACCTGTCCCTGACTTTTACTAAAATATCCGTGACAAAATGGGATGAGCCTGAGCCTTACTGCGGGAGGAAAGGGAGGAGGGTCCAGCACCCACCGCCACTGCGTCTGGGAGCTCTGGGGTCCCCCCAGCACCCATGGTAGCTGGGAACTCCAGGTCCCTCGTTTGGGAACTCCGGGTCCTCCTGCCGCCTGCAATGGCTCAGAGCTCTGGGTTCCCCCAGGGTGGCTGGGAGCTGCAATGGTCTCCACTGGCTTACAGCTCCAGCCTGGCTGCCCCAGGGCTGAAGTGGAAAGTGTTATGGAGGTCACAGAGTCCATGACTTCTGTGACCTCTGTGACATAATCTTAGCCTTACTTATGATTTGGTGTTCTCAGTATAGGGCTTTTGTATCAGGGGAAATTTTAAGCATATCAGATTTCAAACACAGATTTTGTCTTTTCTTCACAATGTTTGCAATTATCAGACATGTTTTCATTTAAAATGTCTTCTCCTTCACTGTCCAACTTCCCTTTCATCTTGGTCCTGCACTAAAAACATACATCCACATTCCCTTACTCACCTTCTGTAATTTTCCCCTCCTGTTTCCTACATTCCACACCCTAACTTCCCCCTCCTTTTTGCCCTCCCTCTTGAGTCGATCTTGTGCAATAGGTTGCTTTGAAGAGAAATATTTAGGATTAATGGTCAAAGAATATTATTCTTCAGCCTCTGCTGAAGGAGAAACTTTCAGTTATGAAGAAAAACAGAAAAATCTGTCCATTAATCCTTAAAAGATTTTTTCCATTGTAGTCTATGCACAAGATATCAGGGTGTTTTAATTACATGGGAAGCTTGAATAGTCTGCATTTTTCCATTAAGATCATTTGGGGAAAAAGTCTGACAAGTGGAAAAGTTCTTAAAGGACTTATTCTAAAATTAATTTTAATAAAGAAAAAGATTTGCTTACAAATTCATTCAGTGCTTAAAGAGTAAATGTAATTTTGGGGACAATAAGTTATATCTTTCCTTTATAATAAAGAGGGTGAACAGCTGTTTTACGTGCAAAACTCATCTCAGCCTTAAGTATGGTGCCATGGTATCCACAATAAGAAGGCTCAGGAATACTTGCTTAGGTACAGACTCTCTCTCATACATTTGCCCCAATCATAGCATATTTGCCCTGGTTACATATGGATCATTGTTTCTAGCTGAAACTTGAGTTCTAGTTGTAAAGAATGAAAAAAGATTTTGAACTTTTTATGTTGAAGTACTTTAGATAAAATATGCATCAACTAATGTATCATATCATGGACTATGTAGCTATATATTTCCCTGAAACATGGCACAGAACAAAATGTTCATAGTGTTTGTATTATGGAGAGCGGTATTAATTTGGTTAAGAATATATTTAGAATAATTATGTAAATATTTTTAGGGAATTGTTTAAATGCAATTGCAGTGTGGATGAGAGCCTGAAAATCTTTGGCAAAGATTCTGTGAACTCAGTGGGTATATTTCCTTAGTAAAGACTGAGGCGGTTATGCAGGAGGGGACTTAAGCGTGTAAGTAACTTTAAACGTATAGTCTCATTGATGGCTCATGTGCTTCAGGGTAGGTCCATGCTTATGTACCTTTCTGAATCAGAACCTGAATAAGGACTTTAGGAGCTGGCTCAATAATTGTTACTCTTCACCTCACCCTCAGCACCACATTAAGTGATAGCTTAAGTACTGGGAACTACTCAATAAGATTTTGGTGAGAGGGCGCTAGGAGGGTAGAAATATTTATTCATGAATCCTTCAGGGAATTGGACATTTAGAGTATAAGAAAGTGTTAAGTGGACCTCATGAGTGGTCTAGAGAAAGTAAATAAGGAAGCGTTATTTACTTCTTCTCATAATACAAGGGGCCACCAAATGAAATTAGTAGGTAGCAGGTTTAAAACAAACACAAGAAAGTATTTTTTCACACAGACTGTCAACTTCTGGAATGCCTTGCCAGAGGGCATTGTGAAGGCCAATACTATAACGGGGTTCAAAAGGGAGCTAGATAGATTCATGGAAGATAAGTCCATCAGTGGCTATTAGCCAGGATGAGCAGGAATGGTGTCCCTAGTCTCTGTTTGCCAGAAGCTGGGATTGGGTGACAGGGCCTGGATCACTTGATGATAACCTGTCTGTTCATTCCCTTTGGGGCACCTGCCATTGGCCACTGTCAGAGGACAGGATACTGGGCTTGATGGACCTTTGGTCTGACCCAGTCTGGCCGGTCTTACGTTCTTATGTTCAATATAACCATTTACTGAATTACTCCACTCCATAGTCTCACGCTAATGAAGCCAGCCCTATAATTTTCACAAGAGGCCATTCTCATATGACAAAATACCATTGGCCATTAAAATTATGATAATAGTTTCATTGTTCAAAGCAGTCTTTGCAAATCTGTCAGAAAAAGTCCAATAGGACACAGTGAAAAGGTTCTGCTAGATCATTCAATATTTTGCTAAAACATTCAGTCACTTAATACAAAAGTTTAATGTACCTTTTGTAGCTCACTAGTACCATACCCTACACATTGGTACTGTGCATTAGGAGTAAAATTCTGACCCCATTAGAATCAGTGACAAAATTTCCATTGACTTCAATGGGGCTAGGATTTCTCTTTAAGAATATACGAACGACCATTCTGGGTCAGACCAATGATCCATCTAGCCCACTATCCTGTCTTCAACAGTGGCGAATGCCAGATTCTTCAAAGAACATGATCAGATCAGGGCAATCATCAAGTGATTCATCCCTTGTCATCCAATCCCAGCAGCTGGCAGCCAGAGGCTTAGGGACACCTGGAGCATGGGGCTGCATCCCTGACCATCTGTGCTAATAGCCACTGATGGACCTATCATCCATGAACCAACCCAATTCTTTTTTGTATCCTGTTATAGTTTTGGCCTTTACAACATTCCCTGGCAATGAGTTCCACAGGTTGACTGTGCATTGTGTGAAGAAGTACTTCCTTTTGTTTGTTTTAAACCTGCTGCCTATTAATTTCATTTGGTGACCCTGGATTCTATGTTATATGAAGGGATAAATATTCCTTATTCACTTTCTCCACATCATTCATGATTGTATAGGCATCTTGCATAGCCTCTCTTAGACGTCTCTTTTTTAAGTTGAACAGTCCCAGTCTTTTGAATCTCTCTTCATAGGGAAGCTATCATAGAATCATAGACTTCAAGGTCGGAAGGGTCCATTATGATCATCTAGTCTGACCTCCTGCACAATGCAGGCCATGGAATCTCACCCACCAACTCCTGTAACAAACCCCTAATTTATGTCTGAGCTATTGAAGTCCTCAAATCATGGTTTAAAGACTTCAAAGTGCAGATAATCTTCCAGCAAGTGACCCGTGCCCCACGCTGCAGAGGAAGGCGAAAAACTATTCTATACCCTTAATCATTTTTGCTTCCCTTCTCTGTATGTTTTCCATTTCTAATATATATTTGTTTGAGATGGGGCAACTAGAACTTCACACAGTAGTCAAGATATGGGTGCACCATGGATTTATATTGTGGCATTATGATCTTTTCTTTTATCTATCCCTTTCCTAATGGTTCCTAACATTCTGTTAGCTGTTTTGACTGCCACTTCACACTGAGAGGATGTTTTCAGAGAACTATGAACAATGACTCCAAGATCTCTTTCTTAAGTGGTATCAGCTAATTTAGACCCCTTCATTTTGTACATTTAGTTGGGATTATGTTTTCCGATATACATTACTTTGCATTTGTCAATATTGAATTTCATCTGCCATTTTCTTGCCTAGTCACCCAATTTTCTGAGAGCACTTTGTAACTCTCTTCATAGTCCGCTGTGCATTTAACTATCTTCAGTAATTCTGCATCTGTAAACTTTGTTTATACCCTTTTTTCCAGATCATTTATGAATAAGTTGAACAGCACTGGTCCCTATACAGATTCTCGGGGGAACCTGCTATTTATCCCTCTCCATTCAGAAAACTGATCGTTTATTCCTACACTCTGTTTTCTGTCTTTTAACCACTTACTGATCCATGAGAGGACCTTCGCTCTTCTCCCATGACTGTTTACTTTGTGTAACAGCCTTTGGTGAGGGACCTTGTCAAAGGCTTTCTGAAAGTCCAAGTACCCTAAATGCACTGGATCCTCCTTGTTTGCATGGTTCTTGACACCCTCAAATAATTCTAATAGATTGGTTAGACATGATTTCCCTTTACAAAAGCTGTGTTGACTCTTCCCCAGCAAACTGTATTCATTTATGTGTGATAATTCTGTTCTTTACTATAGTTTAAAACCAATTTGCCTTTGATTGAAGTTAGGTTTTCTGGCCTATAACTGCCAAGATTGCCTCTGGAGCCTTTTTAAAAATTGGAGTCACACTAGGTATCCTCCAGTCATCTGGTACACAAGCTGATTTAAGTGTAAATTACATGCCTCAGTTAGTAGTTCTGCAATTTCATGTGAAGTTTATTTAGAACTTCATGGCACCTTAAAGACTAACAGATTTATTTGGGCATAAGCTTTCATGGGTATCTTATGCCTAAATAAATCTGTTAGTCTTTAAGGTGCCACTGGACTCCTCGTTGGTTTTGTGGATACAGACTAACACGACTACCCCTCTGATACTTGATATTCAGAACTTTGTGGGCACAGCCCTGCAATTTACACAAAACAATCCTCATTCAAGTCATTGATCTGAAGTGAGACTCTGTATTTGCACCAGATGCTCTAGTTTTTCAGCCTACAGAAGACAGTTTTTATTGCAGACAAAGGTTGCTTTGATGAAAGAATTTTAGGGTCCAATTATAATCCCTTTGGAATCAATAGAAGAGCTCCCATTAACTTCCAGGGGAGCAGTATCAGACACTCAAACAAGGAGCTCATATTTGTAAGAGAAGAGCATATACTGTTCTTGAGTGTTAGGGTTCTTACTTTATACTCATGATGCACAGTGAGAATTATGCATAAAATGATCCATAGTGCATAAGGGATCTCTGTGGTCTCAAAACAGGTGAATATTTGTTTGGATACGGTAAATTAAAAGGCTTTTTCTTTTTTAAGTGCATATGTGGGCTAATCAAGGACATGGCCTTTTGGTTTGCACTGTCTGAGTTGTTGATTCAGCTAAAATGGCAGTGATTCTGGCAATTGTATGTACAGTTAGCAATATGGAGCTTTTTTCCCCCCAGGTTGTATAAATCCGCTGACAACTCAGGAGAAGGACTATAGAGTTTTGGAGATGGGCCATTGTACCTTCAGTCCTTTAACAAACATGCTCAGGTTGGTTTGAGAAGCTTCACCTCAGACACTAGTGAAATTTGGGTCTTAGTCTTTTCCTTATTTATCAGTAAACTAAGTGTATCACTGTTATGCCTGTATGTCTGCCTCAGGGAAAGAGAAGGCTGATGTTTTTTCAATGCTAGTCGGACATTCTCAGTAGCACTCCTAATTTAAGGCAGCCAGTTTTACTGTGGTTGGCTTACTCCCATTCACTTCAGCAGAACTCTACTTGTGCATAAGGTGAGCACAATATTGCAGTGTGACCCAGATCTGAAATCAATGAGAGTTTTTCTTTTGCAAGTTTTTCTTGACCAGTGGGCTCTGGATCAGGACCTAAAAGAATACGTTTCAATTGAAGTTGACTTTGTGGGTAGGGCTGGCTGACTCAGATAGAGCTGGGATGTGGGTGGCACTGGCTAGTGCCCCTGTCTGGCAGACTTCCAGCTGCACGTTGGTTGTGTTGGAGGAAGCTAGCATAACCCAATGAGAGACTCTGAGCCTAAGTGCCAAAGCAAAGCAGCTACTAACATCTACAGACCATTGCCATGTAGAATCTTAACACTGCATCTTTTTATTAACAGAACTGGGTGATAAATTCACCTATTATATACTGTAACTTACCTAACTGGAGTGCAGTAGCATGCACGTCAGTAAATGAAATGCAACACAGATACCTCATAATTACTGCATAGGATTTTCTAACATGTACCTGTATCAAAAATATAATTACAGTGTATCTAGAGTGTAGTTCTTATACCTGTGCAAGGTTTCCACATTCAGCCTAGTGTTATAAACCCAAAAATAGTCACTGAGGTATGCAAATCCCATGTGTCACTGGTCTCACCCATACTTAATTTAAATTGGTTAATAAACAGTATATTTGGAGTGGAACATGATCACCTCAAGTTTACGCACAGCTCTGGTGCTATTGGTTCTCAGATCTAAGAGAGAGAGATTAAGAATGATCATTCTTGTTTCATCGTGTTTGCATTTAAAATCACAGGCCAGACCCTCACTGAAGCTATATCAATGTACACCAGCTCCAGATTTGGTCCCATATATACAGGACAGATGAAACATTTATAACCTTTGTAGAATGGTAATATTCAGCCTGTACATTTATAAAACATTTTAAAATGAAATTGTATATACTGCAATGAATTTTTTTTCCACATTAGCACTGTAACTTGTTCCTTAAGTTCTTCAAATCAGAGGCATCTGAACAAAACAAGCAAAAGCTCGGGGGCAACCCCCAGACAGTTGCCAATACAAAAGGACAGTGTCTAGAAGAAATATGCCTATGGCCAACAAATGCGGTATGCAGTGCTGTTGTAGCCATGTTGGTCCCAGGATATTCGGGAGACAAGGTGGGTGAGCTGATATCTGATTGGACCCACTTCTGTTGGTGAGAGAGACAAGCATTCGAACTTACACAGAGCTCTTCTTCAGGACTGGGAAATGTACTCAGGGTGTCACAGCAAATACAAGGTGGAACAGATTGTTTAGCATAAGTAGTTAATACGTTTCAAGGGACCATTCAAAGGTGAAGTGGTCCATTACCACTGACGCAGTCATGGAGGGTGTAAGGGGAGAAAGCTGAAGGGTGGGTGGGGGGTTAGTGGGTTATAGATTGTTGTAATAAGCCATAAATATAGTTTCTGTATTCAGTCCATGATTTTTAGTGTCTGCCAAAGGTATGAGTTTAAAATCTCCCAGGCTTGTCTTTTCAAAGTGTCATGCAGGTTTCTTTTGAGGATGAGCACTGAGAGGTCAGATATAGAGTGATCGCTTTGTGAAAAGTGTTCACCCACAGGTGATAGGGTGTTTTTTGTCTTTTATAATTTTTCTGCGTGAGTTCATTCAAGAGAATAGTGATTGTCTCATTTCAACCGCATAGTTGTTGTTGGTGCACAGTTAGTGCACTGGATGAGGTACACCACATATTGTGTTAGGTACCTGTAGAACCCATGGATCTTGAAAGGTGTGTTGTGGGGGGTAATGATCATTGTAGCAGTGGAGATATGTCTACAGGTTTTGCATCTGTTGTTCTGACAGGGTCTGGTGCTGCTTCGAGTTGGTGCGTCCTTGTTTGTGGGGAGCTTGCTTCTGATGATGAGGTTGGGGAGGGGTTGTCTGGAAACGAGAGGAGGGAGTTAAGAAAAGATTCCTTTTAGTATGTGGTTCCCATCTAACATGGGTTGTAATTGTTTGATGATACCCTGTATGGATTCCAGTGTGACGTGTAAGTGACAATTAGGGGTGTGTGGTTGAAGGGGGTTTATTACTTGAAAGAACTTGCTTCAATACAGGTGTTTAGGTGGCCTATTCCATGATGAGATCTACTTTTCTGTGAAGTGTCCTTGTTTGGTGAAGGCGGGTTTAAGTGTGTTAAGGTATTGTCCTGCACTTTCTCTTCAGAGAATATTCTGTGGTATCTGTGTGCCTGGCTCTGGATAACAGATTTCTTTGCATGTATCAGGTGGTTACTAGATCTGTGAAGGTAGATGTGGTGATCTGTGTGTTTCTTGTATATAGTTGTCTGTAGGGTTCCATTGTTGAATCTGATTGTGATGTCCAGGAATTTGATTCTAATGTGGGGAGTGCTCTAGAGAGAGTTTAATGGGTGGGTGGCAGTTGTTGAAGTTGTGATGGAAATTGAGGGAATTTAGGTCATCTGTCCAAAGGACAAAAATATCACTGATGTAGCTTAGGTATATCACTGATTTTGTGGTGCATATGTCCAGAAATTCTTCCTCAAGGTGGCTGATGAAGAGGCTGGGATATTAGGGAAACATCCTAGTACCCATAGCTGTTCCAATGGTTTGGACAAAGTGTTTGTTGTTGAATGTAAAATTGTTATGGGTAAGGATGAAATAGATGACTTTGGTGATGCATTTGTGGGTAGCTATCTGAGTGTTGTCCATTGTCTTGTAAATATTTGAGGGAGGCAGCGATGCTGCCATTGTGAGGGCTGCTGGTGTATAGAGATGATGTTGGCAAAATAGTGTTCTGAGGGAGGTTGTTAATGTTGTGGAGTTTCTCGAGGAAGTCAACAGTGTCCTGGAGGAAGCTGGATCTTTGTGTGGTGAGTGGTTTGAGGATGTTTTATATAAGTCCCGATATTCCTTCAGTAAGAGTGCCGTGGCCAGCTATGATGGGTCTGCCCGGGTTCCCTTGTTTGGGAAACTGGGGAAGCATGTAGAAGATCCCTGGGGTGGCTTTACGGGGGATAATGTTGTAGAGTTGTCTGGGGAAGTATTTGATGATATCTGTAAATTGTGGTATGGAGTTTTCTCTGAGTTCTTTATAGTAGGCAGTTTTGGAGAGTTGTTGGTTGGCCTCGTTAACATAGTCATCACAGTAGAGGACTACAATGGTGCCCCCTTTGCTGGCTTGAGCACTATCTGGTAGTTAGATTTCAAGGACTAAATAGCTGTCCTCTCTGTAGTGGAGAGATTGTGGTGAATATGATATTTGTTAAGGATTTCACAGACAATATTTTCCTGAAGTAATCAATGTAATGTTCAAGAGTGTGATTTCGTCTACTATGAGGTGTCCAGTCAGATGATTCTTTTTTCTTATGACTGTCAGTGGGAATGTGATAATAAACTCACACAGAAAATGGTAAAAGACAAAAACACCATCTCACGTGTGGGTGAACACTTTGCACAATCTACAACCCACTAACACCCACCTCCTCAGGTTTCTCACCCTCACACCCCATGACTTAACAGGCCACTTCACCTTGAATGATCTCTAGAAACATTTTAACTACTTATGTTAAATAATCTGTTCCACTTGTATTTAGCTGTGACACTGAGTACATTTTCCAGAGTTAAGAAGAGCTCTGTGTAGCTCAAAAGCTTGTCTCTTCTCATCAACAAAAGCTGGTCCAATAAAAGATATTATCTCAGCATCTCATCTCTCGAAAGTCAACAGAGTGATTCATGCTGTGGTAAGACTTATTTATCACTTTGACCCAAGGTCACAGAGGAAGTGTGTGGCAGGACTGGTTATTAAATACAGGGCTCCTGAGTTGTAGTCCAGTGCCTTAGCCACTAGATACCTTTCCTTCCTAAAACTACAGACCATACTTCCAAAATATGACAGCCATTCAGGCAATAGTTATCCCCACATTGAGACTTGATTAACTTAAATAATCCATTTAAGTGTATTGCAACACAGATATTGTAGGCTTTTCAATAACTGCAGTTTATTCAAGGCAGATATTATTCTGTATTATTGAGGTACCAGAATGTTTCAAAGACACAATCTCTGCTTGAGCTATTATATTCTAAAATTTAACATGTCAAATATGCCAACCAATGTGCTACAGGTGCAGGACTAGAATTATGTTTTAGTGGGAGTTCTCTTCAATATAAAATGAAGTTACACCATGAATGTGGAAACTGTATTAGAGGGTAGATGTTAGCAGGCACTTCTTTAAGATGGACAGCAACATAAGATATACACTTTGCAATTACCAGAACCCAAACAAATAAAAGGCATGGGACAAAAGTAACATGCAAAAAGAATTAAAACATGAGCTTTTCAGTTTGTTTTATTGGTGACTTTTAGCACCTATTTCTATTCATTAACTTGGAATGTGCCATTTAAAAAAATTTCATGAGGACTTTCTATCATTTAATGCCACATAGGAAAAGGGCTAGTCCCTTGAAAATAACTTCAATAACACTATGATAAATCATGTGTTATGCATCTTACTATACACAATTAACTGAGCATGCAGCAACCGTAAAAATCAAAGATCAAGAAAAAATACCGAACGCATATCATTAAAAATTTATTCTAAATCATATTTACTGCATTTTAGTTCTAAGACATTTTCAGTCATTATAGAAACAAACCTGAATGGCCAAACTCATAAATCAGTATGATTGCAAGATGGAAACACAATTAGCCTAATTACCTCATGAAATCCATTATGGATGGGGAAAAATGTTAGGCAAACTGCTGAATTCTGAACAATTAAATTGCACCTAAATGGTTTCTCTATAAACTGCATATTAGCTATAGTCATAGTTTTTATTATAAGTCATATGGGTCTCAAATCTTGTGGCATGAAGAATGGAATAATAGAATATCAGGGTTGGAAGGGACCTCAGGAGGTCATCTAATCCAATCCCCTGCTCAAAACAAGACCAATCACCGACAAAATCATCCCAGCAAGGGCTTTGTCAAGACTGACCTTAAAAACCTCTAAGGAAGGAGATTCCACCACCTCCCTAGGTAACCCATTCCAGTGTTTCACCACCCTCCTCGTGAAAAAGTTTTTCCTAATATCCAGCCTAAACCTCCCCCACTGCAACTTCAGACCATTACTCCTTGTTCTGTCATCTGGTACCATCCTCTTTGGAACCCCCTTTCAGGTAATTGAAAGCAGCTATCAAATACCCCCTCATTCTTCTCTTCTGCAGACTAAATAATCCCAGTCCCTTTAGCTTCTCCTCATAAGTCAATAACATAGCTTCACACCTTAAGTTATACACATAGTTATAATATTAAAAGAGAGCTGTAAAATTGCATTGAGCCAACACATCAGACATACCCTAGAAGTGACCTCCCTTTACAGGGAAATAGAGGTGACCATAAAAAAGCAAAATAATATTGATGAAGTGTTAGGGTTATAGACTGAGCTACAAATACATAATTGAAATATAGCATACTTATTGTACATTGCACTTACTCTGGCAATATATTAGACACTGCAGGTGTTATTTAGAATTGTTTTTCAAAAACAAAGTTTCAAGGAGTTATTCTAAGTTTTGTACTTAAAGAGAAGTTCAAGGTACCTGGAAATAATAAGAGTTCTGCTATGGTAGATGAGGGCTTTGAAAAATCTCTTACTCTAGCTATAAAACATACTGTAGGGTTGCTATTTGCTGTGGGAGATTCTGGTAAACTTACTCATGGTGAGTAATGGCTTCAGGGACAGCACAGAACTTACAGCCGGTTGGTAGGAAGAGTTCAGGAATGTCTGTCACCAGCTGTCTATGACCAACAGCACTGCCCAGAATCTCTGCAGGGCTGCATACTGTGGGCCCTCTCCTAACATGTCCCTCCCACCCCAGCCCTGCCCCTAGCATGCCCCTTTTACAGAGGTTTTCATGGGAGTCCTCAGAGTACAGCCTGCAACTGTCTTCTTCAGTTCCCACATCAGGGGAATTCTTATCCAGGGACTGGGGCTTTTAGAGTTCCTTCATGCTGCTCCAGCCCTTTTACTAAGTGCACAGGGGCTGGCCAGAGGTGAGAATCTCACCCAATGACTTCAGTGGGACTAGTCACAGAGTAAGATAGTACAGAAAATGAGAAAGGTTATCTGAATCTAGGTCTAGCGGATTTTCTATGCAGTATCTCAATCTTTAACAATTGAAAAGATGTATAATACACATAAATAAATGCAAATATATGGATTTACTAAATGTTAAAAACCAAGGGCCTGATTCTCCTCACATTTGCACTGCTTTTAGTCTTATGTAACACCATAAACTTCAGTACTGTTACCCCTCCCATTAATATCCATGGAATCTGGAGTAGAATATAGCCTTGAAATGAAGCAGCTCATTCTTAACAGAGTGCATCTATTCTGATTGCCTGAGGAATGGGAATGTTCAGAGGAAGTGGTACCTATCGTAAAGCAATTGGGCACAGCAATTCCTAAAAAAATGCCACCTCGACACTGGTCATAGGGGCACAGGCCACAGTTGCAGCCAAACAGGGAGCCAAAGAGTACAAGCATGTAATAGTATCAGCAAAGATAACATGATTGAAGGAAAGCGATAGAAGTATTTGTAACAGAAAAAAAAAACAGAATGGGCTAGATTCCAGATGGTGTAAATTGTTCTAGCTCCATTGCCTTCCAGGAAGCTGCTCAGTTGCTATGAACTTGAGCATCTGGCCCCCAAAACTGTAGAAGACTAATTGCTGTGATCAGAGAATTGTTGTACTTAGACACATTCTCTTCCAAAGGTAACCAGAGTAGTGCTCAATAGAAAAATTGGATATTCCTCAACATTAGGTGGCTAGAATAACTCAGGTTTCAGAGTAACAGCCGTGTTAGTCTGTATTCGCAAAAAGAAAAGGAGGACTTGTGGCACCTTAGAGACTAACCAATTTATTTGAGCATGAGCTTTCGTGAGCTACAGCTCACTTCATCGGATGCACTAATAAGAATAACTCACTAATCCCATGTCTAGTTAAATTACAAGTGAACAAAACATATAGATATAACAATTTTATAAACTATCAGAGAAATTCAGTATTTTGCATTTCCTCTCTCAGGTTCAGAGGATTAAAAAAAACCTCAACATTTTCTTGTTCTTTTAGCTTAGATTTTCAAAGTGTTCCATGGGATTTAGAGCAGTGGTTTTCAAACTTTTTTCTGGCGACCTAGTTGAAGAAAACTGTCAAATCCCGCAACCCAATGGAGGTAGGGATGAGGGGTTTGGGGTATGGGAGGGGCTCAGGACTGGGGCAGAGGGGTGGGGTTTGGGGGTGAGGGCTGCGGAGTAGGGCCAGGAATGAGGGGTTCAGGATGTGGGAGGGGGCTCTGGGCTGGGGCAGGGAGTTGGGGTGCAGGAGGGCTGGGGGTGCAGGCTCTGGGGTGGTGCCAGGGATGAGGGGTTTGGGGTGTAGGAAGGGGCTCCAGGTTTGGAGGGGGGCTCAGGGCTGGGGCAGGGGATTGAGGTGCGGGGTTGATGGGAACTGGCCAATGGGGGTGTGGAGCCGATGCTCGGGGAGGGGGCAGCGCGTGAAGCCTCGTGCTCCCCCCCACCTAGGAGCTGGACCTGCTGCTGCATGCTTCTGGGGTGCAGTGAGGTGTCAGAACAGGGAAGGACTAGCCTGCCTGAGCTGGGCAGCACCGCTGATGGGACTTTTAATGGCCCGGTCGGCGGTGCTGACCAGAGCCGCCGCGACCCCGGGCCTTACATTGCGCAACCCAGTACTGGTTCGCAACCCACAGTTTGAAAACTACTGACTTAGAGAAGCTACTGTATAGAACTTCCATTGACTTCAATGAAATTATTGTGTCTTATTCCTGTATAGCTCTTTGAAAACGTAGAGGTACAACAGGGATAGTTTGTGCATGAATAATTTATAGCACTGAATACAAGTCATTCCTCTACTTACAAGGGCGTAAATTCATTTCACATCATACTGAGATCCATCAAATGTCTTGCTACAACTTTTTGCTTTCACAAATAAGTAGCTGAGCATTATACATACAGCTCCCCTGCACATAAATTACTGATAACTAAACATGATGTATGCATGTTTTGACAGGTAATTACATGGTAAATATGTTTTATGAAGACAGTATATAAGATGTTGGCAAATACAAACAATGTAATTTGTACTAACTTTGTGCTGACATCAGGAGTGAGTACAGGTTGGCAACTGCTCTCATTTCAAATTCAAGGGGCCCACTTCTGCTCTAGTGGTGCAGTAACACCAGAGCAACCCTAATACACAAATCACATGTATGAAATCCAGGGCAGAATCTGAAGTCAATGGTGTTATGCTGGTGTGCACTGTTGGCTGGTGTGCATTGTTTGTTTATAGGTCCATCAATGGCTATTAGCCAGGGTGGGCAAGAATGGTGTCCCTACCCTCTGTTTGCCAGAAGCTGGGAATGAGCGGCAGGGGATGGATCACTTAATGATTACCTGTTGTGTTCATTCCCTCTGGGGCACCTGGCATTGGCCACTGTCAGAAGACAGGATACTGGGCTAGATGGACCTTTGGTCTGACCCAATAGGGCCATTCTTATGTTCTTACGTTGGCCTGTGAGATTTTTTTTTTTAAACTGGTGAGGATGTAGTAGCTGGAAAGAGCCAACTTGATTCTCAGCTCCCTGGTTGAGTGGGTAGGGCTGGCAATTAGGAAAACATGCTTCTTTTTCCTTCTAACCTGAGCTCATTTGACATGGCATCACTGACAGACATATGGGGCTGCAAAATGCCATTTTTCTAGAGTACTTTTCAGAGAAGATCTGTGCCTTGGCCTAGAGTCCCTCCTTTGCCAGTCTTTCCTTGTTGCAGGGGATGGGAGGTTACTTAAGGGTGCCAGAGTAAAACTGTAGCCCTTTCCCAATCCTGAAACATTCCCAACACTGAGCAGGGAGTGGTGAGGGCTTCTCACCTATGGAGCTAGTACATGAATTTAAATTATGTATGCATTAGTTCTAGGGTACCCCGCAAGTTACAAATGTTATTAGGAATTACTACCAGAGAAAGCAAAATGACCACGTGCAGTTTAACTTCACTGCAATTCCAGTTGTGCATAATAGCAGCTATAAAAGCAATCACAGCAATGGACAAGGCAATATCTGTAATTTTATTTCTTTGTCCCACCTACCACCCCAATTGCACAGGAGCACGAGGCATAATCTGTGATTTTTGGAGTTAGTCTGATAGTCTGGACTGGAGCTGATACTGGGTTGAGTTCGTCATTGTAAACTAAACTGATTCTTTATGTGTAACAAATTCTCCAATTTGCATCTTAGAGCAAAGAGTGAATGTCACCAGCAGAGTCATGAAGGGCACTATTCCATAATCACAGCTCATTTGGGACTGGCATGGCTGTTCCTGGTCATGTGCCTCTTCAGGCACAATGAAAAGCTCATGGGAGAAATGATGTGGGCTTTTTCCATGGCATTATTGTACCTTTAAGAGTTCCTATATTATTTCCCTCATCCTGGCTTTGAAAAAGAGGAAAGGATTTTCCTTTTCCATTATCCATATTCTTGTGAGGATCCTCTCAGCAAAGAGAAGAACTTTTAAAATACTCCCGCCAAAAGCCAAAAACAGAGCAAGAAACCCAAACATTAAATCAGAATGTAAATGAAGCGCCTAACCCGTCAAGCTGCTGAGTGTTTTTTAGAGGTACCGGGCCCACTGAATATTCGCTAACATCAATGGGAGTTGAGGGGGCTTAGCACCTGTTCGAAATGCATGGCACTATGCAGTATTGGGCCTTTACTGAACATAAGGAGCCAGCTGCATTTCCAGCATTGAAGCCAAAGCTTTGCCCAGGAAAAAAAAACATACCTGAAAAACTCATTCGTGCAAGGGTATATTGAGGATTTCCACATGGAAGTACCCATTTGTGCACACAGTAATCATTTGCACATATAAATGCAAGATTTGTGCACATGGCTGTTGCATGCAGGAACTACTGCTGAAACATTTGCTGCGTGGTAGTTTCACTGTATTTCTTGATACATTATTGCAAGTTTTCTTCAAAGGGATTTATCTTGTGACTTTCCTCCTTCCTCTCCCACTCTATTGCCTAACCTGTTCTCTTCTCCCTTCCTCCTCTTTCATCAGCAAATGCTGCTGATTACAGGGGTAAGACTCAGTTTGCAAAAATGTGCCAGAGCAAGCAGAATGCTCCCTTTGTCCTCCAGCACACTCTTCCGCTGTGAATCACGGTTTAGGTTTCAAGGTGGAAAACATTTTTCAACATGTGAAAAATAACTGTCTTTAGCTGATACGAAAATGAGCAAAACCCTGCAGATGAAAGCAGGGTTTTCCCTCCTTGTTCACTGCCATGAGGAAAAAATCCCTAGGTTTGCTTGAGGAACAACCATACAAACCAAACCAGCAGGGGCTGCCAAAGTATGGGCTCTTTATTATGCTAACAAGTAAGACATTTGCATCTAGACAACTTCCTTCTGACTAGTTCCTTAATGAGAGAGCATGGTATGAAACAATGAGTAAAATAAAGAAATGGTATTGAGCTATAATTATCTAAAGATGACCCTAGTGACTGATTGTTTATGCATAATTTTGGCATAAAATAACTGAGCTCCAGGTCTTCCTATCAAACATATAGAAAGGATTTTTGTTGAGGCTACCAAAATATTCTTGGTTATAGCATGAGTGAACGTGGGAGCTTCCAAGATTTAAGATTCACCAAAGCTCCAACCTTGTTCCTCTTGGGCCCTGAGATCTAAAGAGTGGGATATCTGTCTGTTTGTCAATAGGCAAGAGTGACTGTACCTTGCTCATCACTATGATATCAGAAATAAGCAGGTAGCTCCTTGCTGAGTGCTTCCCTCTCTCTCCTCCCATCCCATAGTGGTGAGAAGCCGTTTGTTTCACTTATTGAAGTTGGGGGAATTTATTTTAATTGCTAGAGTAAAGCTAGGGTATAGTGTTGGATTTTGTATTTGTATCTGGAGGTGGTGACATTGGTGATCATCCTGAGCGCTTGAGGAGGGAATTCCACTACTGTAGGCCAGCCTCCAAGAAAGCTCAGTCTGCAGCTGTCATGATTCTTTGGGCCAGATTCTATAGTTCAGTAGGGCAGCTTTGTATCAGCCCCCAGAGCAAAGCTGCATTTAAGCAAGTGGATCTGGCCTGTGTAGGAGTTTCCCTGTGTAAGGGAATTCTCAGGTGGCATAAAGCGGGTGTAATGGCTCATACAGCAGTTCCATTCCCTTGCATACTGACATGTCAGAGTACAAAAGGGGACATAGTTGGATTGTCCCTAAACCCCAGCAATACCTAGCTTCCAGAATGGCCCCTTTGAGCTACTGGCAGCCAGTGTAGTTTACAGCAACCTTCAGATTGCACTCATATGAGCTTGGAGACAGAGCTAATATGGAGCTAGCCAAGGTTTGGGTGGGCCAAATAGCTGGTCTAAAGTCACCTTTGCAGACACCTGATTTTGTGCCAAGCACAGCTAAGTCAGACTGTAGAATCTAGCCCTTGCTTTTGTTGTGAATAGTTTCATGTTCCTAAGGATCTCAGCTGTCATGGAAGATATTGATTACAGAAGGAGAGTTGGTCCCTTGATCCATTGTTCAATCGGGAACCAGCATAATGACCAAACAGAGGTGAGGCATGTACAGGGATTTTGTGGTCATTCTCAGGTATGGGTCACCATAATATCTAGCCTAGGGGTCAAAGAGGCATAGATCGCTGATCCCATCAGCTTCTGTCTGAAGAGGATGAAGTCTCATAGCAGAAAGGTGGCAGAAAGTATTTCTAGCAGCAGTTGCTATTTTGATATTCATATTCAGCAAGGAATCCAGGAGCACCTGGAAGCTCTGCACTGTGTCATGTATGGGATTGCATTGCTCACTAGGCAGCTAATTTTCCTGCCTTGGTAGAACTGGTAGTTATGAGTGGAGAGGTGCATCTGGAACCAAAGGCACAAGGATAGTTTGCCAGGCCAGCCAGTATACATCTAATGTTGCCAAGAACTGATGTACTGCTGTCCCAGTGATAGAGGCAAAGTAGTACCAGCAGTAGGAAGCATTTCTTTTAGAGAGAGAGGGAAGAATATATGCAATGATAAAATGATCATTAAAATGATTCCCTAACTGTGTGAAGGGGCGTTTGCAGGGGCTGACAGGGAACAGCTGGAGGGAGATGGTTTTGTCATATGAAAGAATGAAGGAGAGACTGGGCAGGTGCTAAAGCTTTTGCCCAACCAGAACCACAGTAGAGTGAGGTTACTTGGTAACTAGGGATGTGCAGGGGAGGAAAAGGGAAGCCTAGCTATTTTAGTAGAGGCTTTGTAAAACACACATGCAGCTGCTCTCACAGTGGTTTAACTTCATTGATTTCAGCCAATCAACATCAACATAATTGCTCAGAATCAGGCACTATAGGCCAGCTTCTTAGCTAGTGTAAATTTAAGTCAATGGAGTTACACCTATGAGGATCTGTTCCTTTGGTTTGAATTAAAATGGAGAAAATTCTGCTCACTATTACAGTCATACTACCCCTTAGAACACAGTGGTGCAGCAATTTGAAGAACAGAAGCAAGCTAGCATGCTGCAGTCAGGGCCGGCTCCAGGCACCAGCTTTCCAAGCAGGAGCTTGGGGTGGCATTCAAAAAGGGGCAGCAATCCGTGTCCCATGGCGGCAATTCGGCGGCAGCTCTGCCACTCTTCCAGGTGCGGCGGCAATTTGGCGGCGACTGCTTGGGGCGGCAAAATTGGTAGAGCCGCCCCTGGGTGCCGTGTATTTTTTGTATGCCTGATTTCTTGAAACAGTAGCATCACATCCGATGAAGTGAGCTGAAGCGACTTTATCTGTACAAAGTGCAAGCTGGTCTCCATATTGGAAGAGAAGATTGAAGGTCTGGAGCAACAGATAACGACCCTGCGTTGCATACGAGAAACTGAGGATTTCCTGGACAAAAGTCAGGATATGCTTCTACGGGCACAAAGCTCTAAAAATTTAGAGCAGGTTGCACAGCGGAGCCAAGAGGCCAGTGAAGAGGCTTGGCAACATGTGACCTCCAGAAGAAGGAGGGATGTCCGGGTTTCAGCAACGCAGACACAGGTAACTAACCGCTTTCATGTTCTCTCCACAGGTACTAATGCGGAGAGTGGACCAGATGATACGTCTGAGGGAAGGGAGCAGAAGGAGACTCCGCTGGTTGGAAGGCAGGAGATGCACTGTCCTGAGATGGGGGGTTCCACGACCACCACTCCCAAGAGAAGGAGGCGGGTGGTGGTGGTCGGGGACTCTCTCCTCCGGGGGACTGAGTCATCTATCTGCCGCCCTGACCGGGAAAACCGAGAAGTCTGCTGCTTGCCAGGGGCTAAGATTCGCGATGTGACAGAGAGACTGCCGAGACTCATCAAGCCCTCGGATCGCTACCCCTTCCTGCTTCTCCACGTGGGCACCAATGATACTGCCAAGAATGACCTTGAGCGGATCACTGCGGACTACGTGGCTCTGGGAAGAAGGATAAAGGAGTTTGAGGCGCAAGTGGTGTTCTCGTCCATCCTCCCCGTGGAAGGAAAAGGACGGGGCAGGGACCGTCGGATCGTGGAAGTCAACGAATGGCTACGCAGGTGGTGTCGGAGAGAAGGCTTTGGATTCTTTGACCATGGGATGGTGTTCCATGAAGGAGGAGTGCTGGGCAGAGATGGGCTCCCTCTTACGAAGAGAGGGAAGAGCATCTTTGCGAGCAGGCTGGCTAACCTAGTGAGGAGGGCTTTAAACTAGGTTCACCGGGGGAAGGAGACCAAAGCCCTGAGGTAAGTGGGAAAGCGGGATACCAGGAGGAAACACAGGCAGGAACGTCTGTGAGGGGCGGGCTCCTGCCTCATACTGAGAAGGAGGGGCGATCAGCAGGTTATCTCAAGTGCTTGTATACAAATGCACAAAGCCTTGGAAACAAGCAGGGAGAACTGGAGGTCCTGGTGATGTCAAGGAGTTATGATGTCATTGGAATAACAGAGACTTGGTGGGATAACTCACATGACTGGAGTACAGTCACGGATGGTTATAAACTGTTCAGGAAGGACAGGCAGGGCAGAAAAGGTGGGGGAGTAGCACTGTATGTAAGGGAGCAGTATGACTGCTCAGAGCTCCGGTACGAAACTGTGGAAAAACCTGAGTGTCTCTGGATTAAGTTTAGAAGTGTGTGCAACAAGAGTGATGTAGTGGTGGGAGTCTGCTATAGACCACCGGACCAGGGGGATGAGGTGGATGAGGCTTTCTTCCGGCAACTCACGGAAGCTACTAGATCGCATGCCCTGATTCTCATGGGTGACTAATTTTCCTGATATCTGCTGGGAGAGCAATACAGCGGTGCATAGACAATCCAGGAAGTTTTTGGAAAGCGTAGGGGACAATTTCCTGGCGCAAGTGCTAGGGGAGCCAACTAGGGGGGGCGCTTTTCTTGACCTGCTGCTCACAAACCGGGTAGAATTAGTGGGGGAAGCAAAAGTGGATGGGAATCTGGGAGGCAGTGACCATGAGTTGGTTGAGTTCAGGATCCTGACGCAGGGAAGAAAGGTAAGCAGCAGGATACGGACCCTGGACTTCAGGAAAGCAGACTTTGACTCCCTCAGGGAACAGATGGCCAGGATCCCCTGGGGGACTAACATGAAGGGGAAGGGAGTCCAGGAGAGCTGGCTGTATTTCAAGGAATCCCTGTTGAGGTTACAGGGACAAACCATCCCGATGAGTCGAAAGAATAGTAAATATGGCAGGCGACCAGCTTGGCTTAATGGTGAAATCCTAGCGGATCTTAAACATAAAAAAGAAGCTTACAAGAAGTGGAAGGTTGGACATATGACCAGGGAAGAGTATAAAAATATTGCTCGGGCATGTAGGAAAGATATCAGGAGGGCCAAATTGCACCAGGAGCTGCAGCTAGCAAGAGATGTCAAGAGTATCAAGAAGGGTTTCTTCAGGTATGTTGGCAACAAGAAGAAAGCCAAGGAAAGTGTGGGACCCTTACTGAATGAGGGAGGCAACCTAGTGACAGAGGATGTGGAAAAAGCTAATGTACTCAATGCTTTTTTTGCCTCTGTTTTCACTAACAAGGTCAGCTCCCAGACTGCTGCGCTGGGCATCACAAAATGGGGAAGAGATGGCCAGCCCTCTGTGGAGATAGAGGTGGTTAGGGACTATTTAGAAAAGCTGGACGTGCACAAGTCCATGGGGCCGGACGAGTTGCATCCGAGAGTGCTGAAGAAATTGGCGGCTGTGATTGCAGAGCCCTTGGCCATTATCTTTGAAAACTCGTGGCAAACGGGGGAAGTCCCGGATGACTGGAAAAAGGCTAATGTAGTGCCAATCTTTAAAAAAGGGAAGAAGGAGGATCCTGGGAACTACAGGCCAGTCAGCCTCACCTCAGTCCCTGGAAAAATCATGGAGCAGGTCCTCAAAGAATCAATCCTGAAGCACTTACACGAGAGGAAAGTGATCAGGAACAGTCAGCATGGATTCACCAAGGGAAGGTCATGCCTGACTAATCTAATCGCCTTTTATGATGAGATTACTGGTTCTGTGGATGAAGGGAAAGCAGTGGATGTATTGTTTCTTGACTTTAGCAAAGCTTTTGACACGGTCTCCCACAGTATTCTTGTCAGCAAGTTAAGGAAGTATGGGCTGGATGAATGCACTATAAGGTGAGTAGAAAGCTGGCTAGATTGTCGGGCTCAACGGGTAGTGATCAATGGCTCCATGTCTAGTTGGCAGCCGGTGTCAAGTGGAGTGCCCCAGGGGTCGGTCCTGGGGCCGGTTTTGTTCAATATCTTCATAAATGATCTGGAGGATGGTGTGGATTGCACTCTCAGCAAATTTGCGGATGATACTAAACTGGGAGGAGTGGTAGATACGCTGGAGGGCAGGGATAGGATACAGAAGGACCTAGACAAATTGAAGGATTGGGCCAAAAGAAATCTGATGAGGTTCAATAAGGATAAGTGCAGGGTCCTACACTTAGGATGGAAGAATCCAATGCACCGCTACAGACTAGGGACCGAATGGCTAGGCAGCAGTTCTGCGGAAAAGGACCTAGGGGTGACAGTGGACGAGAAGCTGGATATGAGTCAGCAGTGTGCCCTTGTTGCCAAGAAGGCCAATGGCATTTTGGGATGTATAAGTAGGGGCATATCGAGCAGATCGAGGGACATGATCGTTCCCCTCTATTCGACACTGGTGAGGCCTCATCTGGAGTACTGTGTCCAGTTTTGGGCCCCACACTACAAGAAGGATGTGGATAAATTGGAGAGAGTCCAGCAAAGGGCAACAAAAATGATTAGGGGTCTAGAGCACATGACTTATGAGGAGAGGCTGAGGGAGCTGGGATTGTTTAGTCTGCAGAAGAGAAGAATGAGGGGGGATTTGATAGCTGCTTTCAACTACCTGAGGGGGGGTTCCAAAGAGGATGGTTCTAGACTATTCTCAGTGGTAGAAGAGGACAGGACAAGGAGTAATGGTCTCAAGTTGCAGTGGGGGAGGTTTAGGTTGGATATTAGGAAAAACTTTTTCACTAGGAGGGTGGTGAAACACTGGAATGCGTTACCTAGGGAGGTGGTAGAATCTCCTTCCTTAGAAGTTTTTAAGGTCAGGCTTGACAAAGCCTTGGCTGGGATGATTTGATTGGGGATTGGTCCTGCTTTGAGCAGGGGGTTGGACTAGATGACCTCCTGAGGTCCCTTCCAACCCTGATATTCTATGATATGATTCTATGATATATGAAAAGCTTATGTTCAAATACATTTGTTAGTCTCTAAGGTGCCACAAGTACTCCTTTTCTAGTAGCAGCTTAGTGTTGCTTACTCAAAGCAAATGAACTGCCTTAGTTTATCTGAAATATGTCTGACTAAAGGCTCGAAAGCATGCAAAATCACATTGATCTGTGACTGGAGCAGCCATCCATTCTCTTTATCCTGTCAATAATTTGTTTATTCCATATATGATTTTAGTCGTCAAAGAAATACCATTTACACCGCTGATAACAAACATGTATTATTGCTGGAAATTTTAGCTGCCAGCTGCAATGGCAGACAAACCACTTGCCAACTGCTGTCATCCAAACAGTCATGAGCCAGCAGGACAGGCTGTGATCCCAGGAGCCCAAACGGACTGACAAGACATGGGATTCAATCACTGCAGAGGGATTTCTTTTGGAGTAGTTTTATTCTTTCTGCAACTCTCAGAAATAAATCTGTCAGAAAGACAGGAGATGTAAAATAATGTGCGAGCAAGAGGCGTTCTAATAGCAACTTTGTTAGTGAAAGCTGGATGGCCTAGTTAGTATGTATCTAATCCTGCTGCCAAAGCAAAATTTCCCCACTGTATGTAATTTAGTTATCAAAGAGGGATATTTGTCTGAACTTACACAGAGGAGTCACTAGCTATGGTTATCAGGTTGTTAATAGTTAAATGAGTGTCTTCAAAACTTCAGTAAAATATTAAACTTGTCCAAAAGATATTAGCAGTAGGAGAACAATGTTTTGTTATCAGCCATTGTGGTTTATACTGTACAGTATTTTGCTTGTAGAATAAAGCACTAGATGAACAATCTGTCATCCACAGTGATAGAAATAGTTTAAGACTTGGTAGTTTATAATTAAAAAAAACCAAAGTCAGAAAAAATCTTCAGTCCTCAATTGCTGGTATTATTGTTAATAATAATAATAATAATAATAATAAATTAATTATAACACCATCGATCTAAGGATCACAAGTTGCTTTACAAAGACTAATGGCCACATTCTGTTCTCATTTTTTCCCATTCAACGACTTCCATTTCAGCGGGATTACACAGCTGTGAGAGTAGAATTCAGCTTTAGACATTTGATCCAAAGCCCAAAGAAGTCAATGGAAAGAATCCCATTTATTCAATAAGATATAGTTAAGACTTCACTATATTAAGTTCAGCTTTGTACCATAGATAAGCAAATATGGAGGTGGAGGAGCACCAGCTCAATGGTTTGAGCATTAGCCTGCTAAACCCAGGGTTGAGAGTTCAATCCTTGAGGGGGCCATTTAGGGGTCAGGGCAAAAATCGGGGATTGGTCCTGCTTTGAGCAGGAGGTTGGACTAGATGACCTCCTGAGGTCCCTTCCAACCCCGATATTCTATGGTTACTATATCCACTTTTACATGAGTAAACTGGATCCAAGAGAGCTTAAGGATTCCTTTAGGCTTCTTTGAATATCCATGTTTAAAGGACTTCACCATGGTCACACAAGTAATCAATGGCAGAACGAGCAATGGAACTACATTCATGTCCTCTGTGGTGGTTAGACTTCACTGGAATCCAGAAATTAAAAAAGGTGGCTGAATTGCTGTTTAACCTAAAGCACTTGTACAGACTCACCCACTATGGGATCTATGATATGGTAGGGCTTTCCCCCAGCTTTGAAGTATACACTGCCACACCCTTTAAATAGGTTTATTGTCCAAGCAAACCAACCAGTCCTTCAGCTCACCCGTTGTCTCAGGGTTTCATAGCTGTCCCTCCCAGGAGTCTCTGTTGCTTCTTGCAGCTTTCCAGTTGACATCCTTCTCAGCCAGACTTTATTCAGCCAGCTCTGCTACTCTTCTGAAAGAGCAGTACCAGGGCAATTTCCTTAGACACCTAGCCCATTGCTCCAGGAATCCCTCACAAGCATTGAGACTATTCTACCAGGGTTCCTTTTCCCCCAGCACAGCTTGTTCCAACAGCTGGGTCTCTTCCTGGCCTCTGACAGCCTTTTTAGCCCCAGCTGTAGCCCTGCCCCATCTTAATTGGCTCAGTTAGGCCCATCTGCTCTGACACAGGGGAACTGGGCTTGGTCTATTTACAGGACCCAGCAGCCCTTGTGGTTCAGGGCAGTGTGGCCTAGTAGCCAGAGACAATACTACTGCCCTTGCATTCAGGGAAGCACGGCCTAGTGGCCAATACCCAGGGGGCTATCACCATGGGGGTGGTGGCCAAGCCTCACCCAACTACACCAGGCCCTGACTCAGGGCCCTGACCGTGGGTCAGCAGGGAATCCCACTGAAACACACTGACCTCACACGGATGGGAGATACCACTCGATCATCCTCCCTGGGTCACTTCCTATTGAGCTTCCTGAAGCTGCAGTCCATGGGGCATCGGGGTATCTGGGCTCCTCAGCGCAGGTAACTCCTTGTGATGCTAGTGGTGACAGATCTCCGTTTCGGACATCAGGATCTCTGGCTCCTGCCAGCAAAGGCTGAGATGGCTCCTCAGCCAGAGCCTCAACCAAAGGTACTTCTTCTCCAGCAGTCCACCCAGATTGAGCTGGGCTGCTCCCTTTTATACTAGCACAGCACTTGGATCATGTCCAGTATGGTCTAGGGGGTGGGACTTCCTCTGCCCATTGTGTGGGGTTAAGCCCTTCTTGCCCAGTGCGGGATATTCAGGCCAAATCACAGGTACCTATTGAATTTCTGGGGAAATGGGCATGAATTGCAATGGGTAGTGGGCATCATGTGAGATGTGTGAAATCCTGTGCCAGTCTTGGCCATATGGGCTGCACTGCCTATGCATGCCAGGCCTGTTAAGGATGGCAGGATTTCCATAGCTTCCCTTGGGTTGCATCAGCATCTCCATTCTATTTTAATTAAATGTTTGTATTAAAAATTCATTTTTTTAAAAAAACACAATAAGTTCCACGGCAACTTCATGGGTGAATTATTGATATACATTAATAGCATAGCAATTTGTGTTGTATATATGTGAACAAGGTATAACCCCCTCAAAATGTGCTAATCAAATAGCTACTGGTCTATATAAAAAAAAACTAGCAGGGCTACCAGTGGACACAGTCTCATCATTTGCCTCTGTAGAAATGATCATGGAACCACAAATTGTGAAACAGTTTGAAAGTAGCACACTTTAAACCTTGTAAAAAAACACTTAATGAAGTGAAACATGGATCGATGTTAAATTTTGTATAGTGCCTCAGTCATATTGTTTTCTGTTGTCAGTGACTTTTAATATAGACCTGTTAAACAGCTATAAAACTTGTTGAGGTTATGAAAACTTGTTGAGGAAATGATAGGTGGTAAATATTAATGAGGTTCAAAGGCTGCATTACTACGTTGGCTTAAAGCACCAGATTCTTTTTTCTCATCTGTTGTTTTTTATTATGGGAGAGCATCAATGGGAATCTTTAGGACATGTGAATGAAATCTTCCTTAGTTTCATGTGAGTGCAATGAAAAAGAGGTAAATTGTAACTGGTGGCTGGTACCATCTGAATGCTATGGAATTCTTTCTTCTATTTTCTTTATTTCCAATATATCCAATGATAGAAATGCAGATGCTGCTTAGACTTACTGCTAGAACGAACTCCATGTTTTCTGAATTATTTGAATTTCTCTCTAAGGAAATACACAAACGTTAAACAGAAGCACAGAGAGCCCTGGATACAGTGGAAATGGAGTGGTACTGGGCAGAGTCCTGTGATTACCACTGAGCAGAACTATGCAGGGTTCTGAGTGTCCTAGTGTGAATGTTAGATGAGCTGGGGGGTGGGAAGTAGATCCATTACTATAATGGAGCCACCAACCATTCTCCCTGTGGACTTAAAGGGACAGAGTCTCAGGCGCGGGACTCAAGGCACTGGAGCAAAGATAGATTTCTGTGATCTTTCTGTCCCCATGATCCTGATGGCAGCTTTTCTAACTTTCGTTACCTTGTAATAACTTGTTTCCTGCCCCCAGCATGCCCCCTACTATCCCCTATACTGTGGAGAGGGGAGAAATGGGTATTTGGCAAAGAGCTGGCTCTATGCCAGGTAGAGATTTGCCTTAGGGCCAGTAAGGCAGTTTTCTGGCCTTTGGAGGTTGAGGCTTTGGCTAGGAATGTGACTGTAAACTTGGCATTCTCTTACTTAATCAGGTGAAGGAACAGCTATTTTCCCTTGCTTTGAGGATTGCATTGGGGTTTAGGCAGAAGATCTACAGCAGTGAGCATGCCTTGAGGCAGAAATATAGGTGCCCAGAGGACTTTTACAGTGAACGTTTAAGCACTGTGTGAGTTTAGGCACCTACAAGGTGAGCTGGCAGCAGCGAAGCAGGAGTTTTGGGGATCACAGTGGCACCTAAATCTGGGACTATGCCCCTAAATCTGAGGTTTGGTTACCACAGTACTTTTGTGGATCTGGGCCTAACTCCCTGAATCCTGAGCACTTGGCTCACATTAGCAGCAATGAGACCCAGTTGTCAACTGACAATTATGCTGCCTCTTAAATCCTCCTCAATACTTAATGCCACCTACTTTGTGTAAATTGATATTTAGCGCTGCTCATTCTTGTTAGCCCCACAGAGTCAACACAGCTGTGGGAGAAGGAGCTGGGCTCTGTTTCAGCTTGTGCTGCATCAACAAAATTGTAAACCAAATCCCTGATGCAAAACCTTTTGCCTTTGTCCCACTTATAATCAGTACAGTGGTAGTGCTAGTTATTAGGAACTACAACATTATAATGGCTTGTCAACACTGGTTCTCCACTTGTAAGGTAACTCCCTTCTCTTCATGTGTCAGTATATTTATGCCTGTATCTGTAATTTTCACTCCATGCTTATGAAGCTTATGCCCAAATAAATCTGTTAGTCTTTAAGGTGCCATTGGACTCCTCTTTTTTTTTCTGGATACAAACATGGCTACCCCTCTGATACTTAACATTATAATGATTATACTGCCAACCTCTGAGTAACAACCTCAGTTGGGTCAGCTCTACTGAGGATGAGGTGCGGACCAAAAGAATACAGCTTGGCATTCATCTCCCAAGATGCATTTGGCAGTCATTTAGTTTACTTGAAACCAGGGTACAGTTGACCTGGAAGTGACAGAGATGAACCTAGGCACAACCTAGGGTTCTTAGCCTACATTTTTTGATATTGATGAATAGAAGAATTTAAAGGCCAGCATGGACCCATGTGGGTTATTTTAAAATCACAACAGATACTCTTTCATTCTTATTAGCTGTTTAGGGGCAAATCCATACTCCATTGTTTGCTCTGGATCGCAGGCTGAGTGATTGACTGATGTGCAGTTGGGTGGGGAGAATGATAGGTAGATGTGCATGTGGGCGGGAATGATGTGCAGGTGTGGGAGAAATCCTCCCTTTCCATGCCATGCAATAGCTGTGGAACCATTTTGTGGAGGCTGCTATGGCTCAGTGGCTGGAGTAAGGTCTGTGGCCCCTTGCACATTTACACAGCCCCTCGTGGAAAAGGGGGAGGATCAGACATGCCAAACCTGCAAAAAAAATGTTATTGGCTTGTGAGTTGCTTGTTGGCTAGTTTTTGGCTTGTAGCTTGTTGCTTCTTTTTTTTCATAGGCTCCCAGCAAGCAGGGGCAAGGGGGGGAGAGAGAGTCAGGAGTGCACAGCGGGCACACCACAGTCCCAGACTGCACGCCAGGGGGATCTAGTCACATAGAGTGTTGGGGTTCTTAGGGATTGATATGTTTTGGCCTTGTTTTGAAATGGGGTTAGCTTGAATTTTGGCTTATTGTGAAAGTCGGGTGCTTATTTACTGAGTGAAAGTTGGCAACTGTGGGGATGATCTGTGAAGCGATTGAATACCCTCTGCATCCTTCCAGAGACCCTGCCCTGTTCCTGCAGTGATTCAGCTGCCAAGGGAGCTTCTGTGGCTCAGGTGATGGGCAGGATTTGCTCCAAAGTGAAGAAATAGTTTTCTCAACCATGATGGTGGAAGCTGTCATATTCTTCTGATAGTTTCCCAGTACCTCAGACTCTTCCTGTTCATTACGCGTACGCCTTACATTCACATACAGACTCTTAGAGACTTACGGGAGGGACAAATCCTGCCCCTCCCACCACACAGAAAGCCTTGAATGTTATGCGTCCGTTCCAATCCCACTGCACATTATGGGCTGTGACGCTCTGCAGGCAGTTCACAGTGCTGCAGTGCTGGGAAACAAAGGTCCCTGAGCCCCAGCAGTGAGGAGAAGTTTGGTGTCCAGGGGAGTATTGGGGCCAGTGGATGCACGCAGTCATGGATCCAGTGGGTAGTCCTGCATCCTTAGCCCCTTTGTATAGGGGGCACAGCAACTGTAGGTGCTTCTGCTCCACTCTGGCTACAGTAGCAACTGAGGAGCATGGTCTTGTGAGTGGATTAGGTGTACCTGCACACATGATGATGATGTCCTTTATTTAAGAATTTATGTTTTTACAAATATGACTTTTGGATACATGTCAATATAGATATTATATTTCCTGGCCTCTTTGTTACAGTTGGACTCTTATGATCATATTAAATTCTGTTTCATTTTTAATAGGAAGTTGACAACATTTCTGTTACTCAAAATTTCTGACATGGAGAATAAATTGCATGGAATAGAAAACGGCCTAGCATTGTACAGATCTGACCCTTTATAAATAGGGCTGCCGATCAATACCTGATGGTTTACTGAATTTAATCCAAATAGCCAAATGTGTATCTTAAGAAGGCATTGACCTTGTATATCTCTCCTTCCATGTGAATGCTATCTGCTGTGTGAGTGGTTCAAAGTCAATAACCACTGGCATTGTCCTTTGAGGACTCCTGTATTTATAAGGGTGATTTTGTAAGGCATGGCAACATTCTGCTGACAGATGACTCAGTGCTTAAATAGTTGCGGGGCGGGGCGGGGGGGGAAGGTTACTTGATAGCTCTAAAATTCACTAATAATGAATGAGGAAAGAAAATGCTGAAGTTGCTATTTTATCCATTTAGAGCCTGATTTTGCTGCCCTCTCAGCTTGCATAGCACCTTGCTCTGTAAATAGCACACTGAAATAGACTGCAACAGCAGCTTGGAGAAGGTGGAATGTTCCTACCCCTACCTTTCCCTGTGCACATCTGCCAAGCCCCCACTCCAGCATTTGTCTGATAGCTGACTTCAGCTGGAGTACGTGTTAGGTATTACCGCTCTATCTAAGCTTCTTTGCAAAGTGAGATATTGGTCAGAATGAGTGAGTGTGGTAGAATCAGGCCCTCGGAGAATGAATATGCTCTTCTTGATGACTGATTTATCTCAGAAAAAAAATTAAAGGCATGAAATTAACAGTTTATTTTATTTATTTATGTTTTATTTTGACAGCCCAAAAGAGTTACATTTGCCAAGTAGTGTTTTTCAAGGTTTGTCTGGTTTGCATATAAAAGCTAAGGTACAAGTGCCTCAGAGAATGCTCACAAAACTCCTTGATGAAGTGAGCTGTAGCTCATGAAAGCTTATGCTCAAATAAATTGGTTAGTCTCTAAGGTGCCACAAGTACTCCTCCTTTTCGTTTTGCGAATACAGACTAACACGGCTGCTACTCTGAAACATATCCTCCTGGTGCCTTCTTTCTTCCTTTTTCTTGAGATCGGTTTGGCTTAACAGAAATGTCCCCTTGCTCTATGACCTGCCTTCCTCTTGGACTGTTACTTTGATTTCAGAGAACGTCTCAAAACTAGGTCTGTTCACAATTTGAACAAAACATTTCCCAGAAGACAACATCTCCCTTGATGCACAGTGGGAGCTCAGCAAGTGGGGAGACTGGTGTATCATGGAAAAGAATGGGGACATAAGGAAGACAAATTTCAACTCCTATGAGGCACCACAGAGGCATTTTGGAATCAAAATCTTTTGGTTCGGGGGCAAATATTTTCATTTTTTTTCACTGAAATGTTTATATCTTCTCTGGAAATTTTTTTAAAGAGTGACTCCCCTCCCCCATTGTCTACATTTTCCTTTGGAAACAATTTTAACAATTTTTTAATTTAATTTAATTTTTAAACAATTTTCCAATCATCTCTATTTATATATGTGCTGCAGTGTGAATTGGTCAGCAGCGAGCAACCAGTTTTATGGATGGTTATCATATTAGTGAAGAAACTTGTGTAGTCCTTTCAAAGTCAATGGCAGTACTCATACTTTACAGTCACATGTTTGCTTTCCTGGTTTGCCCAACTGTAGACATCAAACTTTGAAAACTTCTCCCTGCCATTTTAATTGACATTTCTACATTTTGGTTCTAGAACTATAGTACTTATCAAGGGCTAAATCACTGAGAATAAGTAGAGAACATTCTATATGCACTTCCTGGGGGATGTTTTGATGAACCAACTTATGCAGAATTACTTCTGTGTAAGTTAGATTTAAAAATTAATAGCCTTCCGAAAGAATAGTAATGTCTCTTTTTCTAAGCAGCCCTACGATATAGAATGCATACATGGCTAGAAATGTGCATCTATGAGAAAAATTCAAATGTCTTTTTGTCTAATGCATCATGGCAGTAAGAAAAGCAATGAGTACAATTGCATACATGTGTAATTGAAATTTACGATAACTTTTTTCTTCTTAATGTTTCATATACTAGAAGGTTCAGTGGTATCCTCATAAGATGTAAAGTGATTAATTGTAATGACAAAAGATATTCATGCAGATAGGCTTTACAGCTAATGAGCAGGATGCATAAAATATACTCTGCCATTTAACGAAGGTATTATTGTCATCTGACATTTTTGTGAATTCCCGTGGAACTTATTTTGCATTAATTTCTGTTAATGCTGTTGGAATTGGTGAATTATCCACTTTTTGACTCTGAAATTTGAATCTGAAATGGGAATTTGTTGTGTAGGTTGGATGTTTCTTTTACATCATTCTAAGATGTGGAAAAGATAAATTATTCTTTTCATGAATTATTTTGAAGGTATACTAAACTATTCGATTAGCATTTGCCATTCTATTCATTTATTTGGGAATGATTACATGTGAATGGATGCAAGAAATTAGCCTTCTGTAAGTTATTGTGTTTTGTTTTTCAGCGAAAGTCTCTGGAGTCACCCTCCACTCAATACAAGACAAAAAACAAACAAAATAACACCATAAAGCCTCTTATCCTAGCTCTGAATAGCAGGCTTTTAAACAGATCTGCATGGTATTTCTCTTTTACTTCTGTAGGTTGTTAAGATACATAACACAGGCTCAATTATGGCCATAGCTTTGCAATGTGAAACCACACCACCTCTGGGGACACACTGAGCGCTACACATTTGAGAGATCTGGAACACCTGGAGGCTGTGGGCACAGACTAGTACCTCTTTCTGCAGGCTGGTAAGTGTGGGCTGGGGAAGGAGCCCTGACTTGCCTTCTCCCTCCCCTCTCCAACTAGTCTATGGCTCTTGGTACCTTTCAGCCTCTTCTGACAGAAGTCATCTTCACCTTTCATGTATTTTTCTCTAGACTGCACCTTTGTCTGTGCACACATGCAAAGACTTAGATAAGAATAAGAATCTCCCTTACGCTCGGAGGGGGTAACCTTGATTTTAAGACTCAGCATGCAGAAGTGAGCAAGCATTGTGTACCTGCTACTCCTCTCTGAAGGGAAGAGTGGTCCTGCCCCCAGCAGGTCAGCTGGAGCAACTGAGCTGGTCTGGGGACTGTCAGAATTTCTGGTTGGTGTGGTCCAGCAGCAAAGATACTTTATCCATGCAACAAGAGGGAGCAGGTAGAGAATCGTGCCTCTCAGGGTATGTCTACACTGCTCATTAAGGTGTAATTATAGTGCAGGTAAGCATATATGCCTTGCTCTACCGAGCATGAGTAACAACAGCGGTTAAGATATGGCAGCACAGGCTAGCCACTCCAGTACGAGCCCACTGCGGGTGAATGATTGGTGGCTAGCATATACTGAAGTCCATGCCACTGCATGTTCCTTACTATTGTCACCTGCACTAGCTAGATTAAAGCTAGCACAGGTAGGCTTACTAGTAATACAATTATACCTTAACTGGTGGTGTAGAGGTACCCTCTGAGGCACAGCTCCTTCCCTGCAGTTCTCCTGGGGTCGCACCCCTGTGTATGGCCCCTTACTCAGGGTTTGTGACAAAAGCTACAATCTAGCCTAAAATTCTGCCTACAGTTTAGCCCACTGAAGTCAGTAGGGATAAGATCAGGCCCCAAATGAACATTTTTTAATTCTCCAAACTCCAGATGACACTTCTCCCTTCTGCAGTTAATAGCTGAAATGATTTTCTCTTCATTGCTCTATTTAGGAGGCTACAATCAAGTTACAGTTGCATAGTCCCATCTCATTACTTTTCTCAGGCTGTGTATAAATTTATCATGTAAACTGCAGGAAATTTTGGAAGGCAAGTGTGCTATTGGTTTCATAGCTGTATCAATTTCATTATGATGTTTGCTCGTTCTATGGCTCATTCCATTTAGTACATTCCTCAGTAAGCTCCTTTTTATAAGAAGGTCTCCTATTCATGTTAAGCATCAGTTCTTTGTACAAGCCTCAGCTTGAATGGGATTGAATTCCTAACCCTGAGAAGGTACAATAAACACATCAATGGTGTAGAACTCTAGTTCGTCATCAGTTCAGTCATAAACAGGCAGAAAAATGCATTTTCTTTGAATCTGAACTTTGAAATCTCCGTAAGAGACCAAAGGCACCATTGTTTTTATTGAGCCCATTGACTTAAGGCAGTTTATTACAGCAACCCAGGTAGCCTTGCTGTTGTTAAGCTTCACACAATATCAGTGTTTCTATCAAAGTCTGTAATTTTCAGGAGTATTTAACCTGGTCATTAGAATCAGATTAAGGGTGAAAGTCAATTTATAGAACTAGCTGAGTTTCTAGATGCAGATTTATATGTTTTAGTGTTTTATCCTTATACTCACTGATCAAAGCTTCAGCCTTTTTTCAGTTAAAATCAGGGAAAATGACATAACTAAAAAAATCACCTCTGTGACTTTTCAAAATAAAAGGGCATGTTCCTGTATGCATTCCACAAGTTTGTCCATAGCAGGTAGGGAGTTATGCTAAAATTTTCAGCCTCAAGTGCACCTAAATGCATAAATGCTTTTGTACGTGCCTGATGGACTTTCATGTTCCTAAACAAACATCTAAATGTCTGAAGATTAACACATCTGAACTGAGTCCTTCTGTCTCCATTTTCCCACCATTGCATTCAAGCAACACCCATTAATTTCCAAGCTTGTATGCAGTGGTGGGAGAGTTGGGTCTTTGGTAATCTGTTTCTAAAAGAGGAAATGGTTGGAGATACAAGTACAAGATATTTTCCAGGATCTCTTTTTGGGTTACTTTAAAAACAATGTTCTATAGTGTGCAGCTTTATATTATTTCTTCTGACTTTCCCAGATTCCAAGAGGAGGTGGTGTAAGAACAAAGCTCATTTTGGATCTGAAATCCTCTTTTTGCGAGACAGGAGAGGAAGCATCTGAGAAAATATTCAAAGATCATGAGGAAGTAGGACATAATCCAAGAACCATTACAGAAAAAAGACTGGTCTTTCACATTATTTGAACTCTGATTTGGATTTGATATATGTCAAAGTATATCTTGGAAAATTTAAAAATAAATATTAACCTCTTTCTAAACACATTGGGGATGGCAGTTGAATTTGCCTTAATAATTATTACACTAGCATCCTCTAACTCATGGGTGGGCAACTTTTTGGCCTGAGGGCCACATTGTGGGTGTGAAACTGTATGGAGGGCCAGGTACAGAAGGGTTTTCCCCCCAAACAGCCTGGCCCCCACCCCCTATCCTCTCCCACCCACTTCCCACCCCCTGACTGCCCCCCTCAGAACCCCCAACCCATCCAACCACCCACCCCGCTCCTTGTCCCCTGACTGCCCCCTCCTGGCACCCCCCGTCCTTAACCACCCCCCCGGAACCCCATCCCCATCTAACCCCCCCTGCTCCCTGTCCCCTAACTGCCCCCCAGACCCCTATCCACCCCCCACCCCCTATCCACCCCCCCCCATTCCCCGCCCCCTGACCGCCCCCCCCCAGAACCTCTGCCCCATACAACCACTCCCTTCTCCCTGTCCCCTGACTGCCCCCCGGGACCCCCTACCCAACCCCCCCGCTGCTCCCTTACCATGCCGCTCAGAGCGGCAGGAGCTCACAGCCGCGCTGCCTGGACGGAGACAGCCGCGCTGCCCACGCGGCGGCGTGACTGCAGGGGAGGGGGGACAGAGGGGGAGGGGCCGGGGACTAGCCTCCCCGGCCAGGAGCTCAAGGGCCGGGCAGGACGGTCCCACGGGCCGGATGTGGCCCGCATGCCATAGTTCGCCCAACTCTGCTCTAACTCCTTGCTTTGAAAACAGTTTTGAGATAATCTGAGTATGAATGCTCCTGAATAGACTCAAATTTTATTTTACATCAAAGACATTAAAGCTGTTCATAATTGTTTTCTTGAACAAGATTTTCATTCAAAATGAAAATGTATGCATAAAACATGTTTAATAAAACTAGAAACTGAAATCTGTTTTTTTTTATTGTAAGTGATGTCTGAAAACAATATTTTAACCAATAATTGTTTGTGAAAACCAAAATATTTCTGTTTAATCTTTCTTTTGAAAAACTAAAACACGTTTATGGGAAATGTTAATAAAAAATTCCCACTATAAATAATTTCTCTTTTCCGACCAGTAGTAAAGTTTATCCCATTGATAAGTGAGGACACAAACTAAACACACCCCAATTCCAGCCACACACAATTTTAATTCAGATCTACAGGTTATCATATGCCACACATAATCTTGTCCTTAGATTGCAAACTTCTGGAATATAACAAAAATGCCTAGAAGAACGGGCCTATTGTATTCTCATGCTCAGATTTTCTATTGAGAATTCTCCAAAGTTCCTGAAGGGAACACTGTAGTTATCTCATAGTTACATCAAAAAATGTTATTTTGAGCACCTCTAAATGGCACAGAACCAGCCTTAAGGCTTCATTTGGTAGCCATTACTTTTCCCACTTAATCACATGAATAGCCCCATTGACTTCTTAATGGGTCAAAACAAATTAAGAGTTTGGTTCATTTAGCCAAGACACAGATTAGACCTGGATACTGGGCTGACTCAGAGCTGTGCTCAGTGCAGTTCAGGAAGGAATGGGGCAAAGATTATTTAAGCCATCTCCTGATTCTGGGATTCATTCCCATGAAGAGGTTAGAACAACTGCTGCCCTGAAGCCAGGAACAGTTAGAATCTGGAGACACTGTAGTCATGCTACCATTTTTTCTCCTGGCCACACTCCTAGCACCATGGCTGTGTGGAGAGGACATGGCATAGGAGCTGCTATGATGGCTCTATGTCACACAGGAACATGCCAGGAGTGATACAAAGCATCAAAGAGTTAAAAAACTAGTGGGTTTTTCCCGATACTAAAAGGCTTTCCTATGTTAATACAAAATTGAGTTTCGGGGCCCAGCCATGTGCAGAAATAGTGATTTTGCAAAATAGACTTTTTTTTCTAATATGCTGCAAAAAAGGTTTCCTTGTTGCCCACACATTACTTATATGGGGGTGTTTTTAAATACATTGGCCCCACTTTTGAGACAGTGACTGGTGATTTTGGGTACCCCAAGTTTAGGCTTCCAGTTTGAGACACCCAAATGGGGCTGCTTTTCAGGGAGTGTGTGTTCAGCAGTTTCTGAAAATCAGGACCCGGAAGATGACTGAAGTTGGGCTCCCAAAAATGGAGGCACCCAAAAGCACTCCTCCTATTGAAACTCTGGGACATTTGATTTTACTTATAAATAATAGAAGCCAGTGATCATAAATCTTATTTTCTGTGTTATCTGCCTTGAAAATTTTTTTATATTTCTAAATTAGTGGGCATGTTTCTAATAATTTCCCTTTTCCATTAAATGGTTCTATAAATGACTTAATATTTTATAATGTGTTTTCGGTAATTGACTGTTGTAATGTTGTCTGCAAAGCTGCTGTATATTACTTAGGACTTTGGTATGGACTGTAAGGCAGAAGTTCCTAAATTTATCTTGGACTCTTGATATGAAAATAGTAACAATTACTTTTAACAACAAACCTCCAAACCACATACTGTATATTTAAAAATTGACACCTTGTTTGAAAATTAAGTAATGTACTGTAACACTCGACTAGTTCTTTGTAACAGTTCTCTACAGGACTTCACAGCCGCAGAAGGAACAGAAGTAAGGACCTTGACATCACTTGAGAAAATGGATAATCTCTATCAGTTGTAAGCATGGTAGCATTAGGGTTTATATTCTGGAGGCAATATGCTCACGCAGGCCTGAGCTGGTCTGAACATACATAACATAAGAATAGCCATACTGGGTCAGACCAAATTTCCATCTAGCCCAGTATCCTGTCTCCCGACAGTGGCCAATGCCAGGTGCCCCAGAGGGAATGAACAGAACAGGTAATCATTAAGTGATCCATCCCCTGTTACCCATTCCCAGTACAGGTCAGTGGTACACATGGATTCTTACATGCTAGCACTTAGATCAAAAGTTCCCGAACGGTGATCTAATGAACACCGGTTGCCAGCTAATCACTTGAGGAGAGCTAGTTAGTTGTACGGTGCTGACTCTCCTTTTTGTTTACAGCAGAAAGAAACAGAACAGCTAGGAGGGGCAGATGAGATGAAGAGCAAAGGTAAACAGCATCATTAATGCCTTCCAAAATGGACAAAACACGTATCACTCTAAAACCAGTTGAAACTACATAAAGGTTTTTCTAATATTGCATTTCCATGTCACCAATTGCTGTGGTTGCCATGGTGATGTTAAGCAATCCTGAATGTGAGGGAAGATGGTCCATATGATGGAGAATGGCTGGGGATCACATCACCAGTCAATCTGTATTACAGTACGGTCCACACCATTGAATTCCAGGCTCTCCCTGCTACACATTAGCTTCTGTGGAGACAGACATTCAAAGTCAGTGGCCTGCTGATTCCAATAGGGAAAATCATTCAGTGTTCATAGCCCTTGATTGCTCTGTAACAGCTTAAAATATTTGAGAACACCTCTGGTTTAGACAGTGAAGGGATGAGAAATACCTAAAGCCCTAATCCTACAAACTGTTCCATGCATGTGGACCCCCACACCAGAACAAAGTCCCCGTGACTTCACTGGATTTGTCCATGCAGAGCATTTCTCAAGGCCTAAAACTACAGACAGGTCAGGCTGGAAGAATACCACAGACAATTCACGTTTTAAAATTCCTGGCATACATTCTGTTTACAGCAGGCAACTGTATTTTCTGGCTCTGTAAATTCTGCATTATGTGCAAAACACCTTCCAATATTTTCAACTTAAACCATGACACAGTTAGCAAAACATCACTAAATGCAATTGTTTAGCAGATGGAATTTGAAGTATCACTAACAAATCAAGAAATGCCTTTACACAGCTTCTAGATAACGTAATGTTGTTTTTTACAGGATCAAAACAGACCCACCATCCTGGAAGAAAACAGGCAGATGAGAACAGCAGAACAGTTCCTAAAAAAATGATAAATGACAAACTTGCTTAAACCCTGCACTTGCAATTTACTTGAAGAAAATGTACAAAAAGTGCAAAGACAGGACATCTGTTTTATGTTAGTCCCACACTGACCTACTTATTCAGCTATAGGCATCTCCACCTGTTCTATTAATAGGCATGGATCTTGTAATATTCCCCCTTCATTCATTCTAAACTGGATGGGGCTCTCTGAAGCCAACAGCTGCTGTCTCATAAAAGTCTCATTTAGCACAAACAAAGTAGTTTAGGGTGAAACCCTGCACCTCACCCCTGCCGAGGCCAATGGATGGAGTAAATTGGGGCTTTCTGGGGAACCACTTCCTGGGAGAGCAGACAGCTTTGGGAACTGGCTAGGCAAGCATCAGGGATGTCGTCACTTGTGTCTTGATTTTTGCAAACAGAAGCCCTGATTTATCCTTGGGATGGCCCCATGCTTGTAAGCAATAAAATTCACCAACTAAATAAATAAAAAGTAACATGAACCCAGCAAACAGTGCATTGGAGGAAGTGAAGGCTGCTCCTGCCTGGGTGCAAGGGAGCCCCACCTCACTCCTGAAACAATCCCACAGTGCAACAGTCTGTACTCCTTGAAATAAGGGTTAGGTGCCTCTTAGCACAGCGATAAGCACTGCATATCCTGGTGGTGGCAGGTCTGGGTTGGGGGGCCTGGTCTTCAGAGCGCTGGCATATACCAAGGAAAGCAGTTCTGTGGGGGAAGCCAACTAGCCCTCTGAAGACGTGTAACAAATGTCCTTGTTGGGTGTACAACCTAGAGTGCCCTTGGAGATTTTGGCCCAGATTCTCAAAGGTATTTTAAGTACCTAACATTGATCTGGGCCCTTGTGCCTTAACGTTAGGGAGGGGGTTGGCTGCATGAGGGATGAAGGAACATGCCCTCAGAAAGCCTCCAGCACCAGCAGCATGATGCTCTTAATGTATTTCTGTGTGTGTTTGATATTTACAATACACTGGTTGTCCCAAAACATATTATAACAGAAAGAAAATTGATTTTTCCAGTCCCTTAATTTCATAAAGTAAATAGAAAAAGAATTGCTTTGTCAGTGCTTTGCACTTTCAGTGCAGTAAGCACAATGCAGTTGAAATCCTGGACTCAGACCACAGGATAATTGGGTTTCAAAACTCAGGTGACTACAGTGAAAACTCTGGGCCAAATGTACTTGGCCGGCCGAGAAGCCTGTGAGAATTGAAAATATGCTAAAAAATAAATAAATGGTGCAGTCATCTGCTAAATCAGGCGAGCACAGGGAAGGGGCTTGTGGCCAGGCTGAGGAAGCAGAGCCATGGCCTTGAAATTCTGCAGAGACAGCAGATCCATGGCCAAAATCCCCCAGATCTGTACTGTGTGATGGCCTTACAGCCCTGGCTTAATTGGCGGATTGTTCCTTGAAATCTCATGTAAGTGTTGACAATTGTGCATGGTCTATAGCACATGGAGCGCTGTTCTATTGAGGTTCTTATATTGTGCCCGTCACTGTGGTATCTGAACTACTTGAGTAGGACTCCACTTACATCTGCTGCAGGGGAAGAAGTCCCCCCTCCAACCCTTTTAAATGTAAAATTAGTCTTTCAGTTTGGGGCAGTGGGGAAGGCTATGGTGGCAAGACTGGGGAGGTTTTTTGCAAGGGGGAGAGAATATTTCATCTGCCATCTTGACAACCTTAAAGCCTGCCCTGATTGCCTACAAGGAGCACTGAAAGCCCCAGATTTCTGTAGGTTGGTACCATAATGGAGGGATACTGGACGTTCAAGAAGCAACAAACTCCTCAAGGAAGAGAGTGAGCTTGAAAGTGTGAATTAACTGGCTGGAGAACAGGGAAATAGGACAAACACTAGCTCAGTGCAGATAGATGGACAACAGTCCGGAAAGAGGGAAGGGCCAGTGCAGCTGACAGCATCTGAAGCAACAGCATTGTGAGAGTCCATCTCTGAAATGCCTGAGGGTCCCAAGGATGCACCCCATCCCCTAGCTATGAAAGCTAGAGCCACTGCTTTGGCACAAGCTTCATCTCTTGCATATACACATATAACAAGTTCAAATTCCCCCAGGAATTCCATCACTTGAAATAACAGCGAGAGAAAAAAATTGGAGAAATTATTATGCAGCACTTCCCATGCACAAGCAACATCAACAGTACAAGCCAGGCTCTTACACCCGGGCTCCCATATGCACAACTGTGAAGGTGGGCAGCTGGCCAGGGACAGAAACACATATAGTGAAGGACAGACTAATTAACATGACACCCCCAACAACTGCACCCCCTCCGTTAACAGAAATCTTATGATTGCAAAGTCAACCACTCAAAAGTTATGATATATCAGAATTAAGGTTGCCTGTGTGATATTGGTGCCTAATCAATATTTTGTTTTCTCCTTGCTGTTCAGTATGTGGCCCTAGGACTTATTTACTGCATGCTATTCTGACCCTGCTCTCAAGACAGAATTAATAATTATCTCATGGGCTCTTCTATGGCACTCATCACTATAGTATCTGAGTGGTTCACAAACATTAATGTATTTGTTTTCACAATACTCCAGTGAGATCAGGGGGGTATTATTCCCATTTTGTAGATGGGGAGCTGAGACACAAAAAGATTAAGGTCAAAAGTAGGCACTAATTTTGGGTGCCTGATTTGAGCCACTTAGGACATAATTTTTCATTAGCCTTTTAGCATTATATAGCACTTTATGAGTTCAAAGCACAGATTCCATTGACTTCAGTTGCAGCTGTGAGTGCTTCTCTGCTCACCCTACTAGTTCCGAGTCCCAGCCTCCTCTTCTGCTTCCTCCAAAGTCTTTGTCCCTGTCTATTCCTCCTGCCCCTCAGGTCTGGCTCTTGTCCCTTCATTTGATTCAGAGGCCTCCTCCACACTGCCTGGATGTCAACAGAGGAGTATTGAGAGCACAGGGCAGACAGATGCTCAGTTCCAATGTCTGGACCTGATACAGCCCAGATCAGTTGGGAACTGCAATTGCGGGGACTATCTTGCTCATCTCTCTACAGCTCTGGGTTGGAGCACACTCATTGCAAATGGAATCTTCAGGGAATTAAGCAGTGAAGCTCTAGCAAATGTCTATTGAGCATATTCATAGTGAAAAATCCCATGATTTTTCAAAGGCTTATAACATGGCTAAAATTTGAGGGATTTTCATGGCAACAACAAAAGGCACATTTGTGACACAAGGGTGACTCACTACCAGAACTCAAGTCCCTATTCCAAAGCAGGGGGCACTAGGGTTGGTTAAAAAAAAGATCATCAGATTTTTTTTAACATGGTTAAGACAATGTATTTTCCCCTAACCTTGGGCTCAGAAATAGGTGAACCATTTTGGCTGAATTTTTTTTAAAAGTTGAGCATGAGGCAGACATGCAGCATGGAAATTTCAGCCCAAACAATTGAAATTTGGCAAAGTTTTAAGCAACTGAAATCAGGGTATTATAATGGGATGTGTCAGGTAACCTTAACAATGAGTGGTGCTACCAGCTTCGTCTATAATAATGAACTGATTCAAAAGAAAATCATAGGGTGACTGTCACCTATCTATACAAAAGTTAATCTTTCATGTTTGAAAAGCAGCAAAATACAAACCAATGAAACATAAATGAAGTATGGTCATGTGAGCAAGTGAGACTTTCCAACTGGGAGACGTGCCAGAGAGCCTCATTGCATTTGTCTTTTTGTCCCCCTAGCATGCTAAGCATATGTTCATGCAGCCATAGGTTCTGTCAAGCAAAAGAACTGATGGCCTATATCTTACTTTTTAGTACTGTCATTTATTTTGTAATTTGGATTGAGTTGTAGCTCCTTACTAGCAGTTGTTTCAGAGTTGGCCTTGTGAAGGGGCAGATGGATCTTTCAGAGGACTCACAGTTGGCCTGTCACCCACCTGTCACTCAGTGCAGGGCTTCTTAAGTTATAGGCAATGGCGCTGGATCTGGCATGAAGAATATTGCCTTGAGAACTGAAAGCGTCTGCCAGCTGAAGTAGCAGCAGTCTCGTTCCACGCATCTTTGACTGGTAATGAATGTTCTGATGTCACTTTAACAAGACTTGTCAAACTGCACCTTCCTGCCTCTTCCTTTCCAGCTCTAAGTGATATATTGCACTCTCCTGTTCACAAGTATAAGATGGTGGATTAAAGCAGAGGGGCCAAGTTGGCATCTCTCTCTGTGGCTGCTGGTTGGGTTCTCACACAAGTGATTCTGTATGTTATGTGACATGGATCCGTCAGGAGCAAGGCAATAGAAATTCTAAACAAATGAGGAGGAAACTTTTGTTTGTATGTCACAGGTATGATATTCTTATCAGCCTTTGCTGTCAGGCATGTGCATCAGTGGCACATGCTTCATCCCATGACAGTTTGGGGGAAATTTCAGTGTCAGTTTATGAATTTCAGTTTGTTTTGTGAGTGCTCTTTTAGATTGTAACCTTCATTATGAGTTAAAGCATCCATTGGGTAGCAAAGGCTTGACCTCTAGTTGACAGGCTCTGTCTGAGAAGCTGTGACAAAGCAATCCAGGGCCATGAACACTGAATGATTCTTCCCTATTGGAACCAGCAGGGCCACTGACTTTGAATGTCTGTCTACACAGAAGCTGATGCGTAGCAGGAAGAGCCTCGAATTTCCCTGGCAGAAGCACATGGTCAACAAGAGGGACTGAGACTGTTTTTTAAAAATGGATGCTTCTATATGCAAGAGAGGCAATTCTATCACCACATGCAGAAGATCAGGCTAAGCAGGCAAGAAGAACTACTTGGCCTAAGGGCTTGGACCAAACACAGGACTCATAGGAATGGTGAGGTCAGATTGAGGAGGACTAAGTTCAGAATTTTATTGTTTTGCATAAATCTGTAGCTCTTTTGTGCTTTTTCAAGAGTGACGTGTTTGTGAATAAGAATCATAGAATATCAGGATTGGAAGGGACCTCAGGAGGTCATCTAGTTCAACCCCCTGCTCAAAGCAGGACTGATCCCCAATTAAATCATTCCTTTACTAATCATGTGTTCCTGTCTCCACTGCCACATAGTCTCTAAAGGGCATAACTAGGGAACTTGAGCTTCCACAGCCAGATGGACTCTGGGGGAATGTGTCAAAAAGACTGGGGCCTCAAGAGGGCTGCAGCACTGGTTTTGGGATCTAGGCAGCTGGACTACAGGGTCCCACTGCCCAAGAAGGGTGTCAGACATGAGGTCTGCACCTCAGAGTGGACTTGAGATTCACTCAGCCCAGGGGCTTCTCAGTTAACAAGGACTTTCCCAGCTCCCAGTGTTCAGCCTTTCTGGGAGCCAGAACCCCAAACAGATCTGTTTTACTCTGTATAAAGCTTATACAGGGTAAATTCATAAATTGCCCACCCTCTATAACACTGATAGAGAGATATGCACAGCTCTTTGCTCCCACAGGTATTAATCACTTACTCTGGGTTTATTAATAAACAAAAGTGATTTTATTAAGTATAAAAAGTAGGATTTAAGTAGTTTCTAGTAATAACAGACAGAACAAAGTAAGTCACCAAGCAAAATAAAGCAAAAACATGCAAGTCTAAGCCTAATACGTTAAGAAACTGATTACAGGTAATATCTCACCCTCAGAGATGTTCCAATAAGCTTCTTTCACAGACTACAGAGTAGCAGCCGTGTTAGTCTGTATTCGCAAAAAGAAAAGGAGTACTTGTGGCACCTTAGAGATTAACAAATTTATTTGAGCATAAGCTTTCGTGAGCTACAGCTCACTTCATCGGATGCATGAAGTGAGCTGTAGCTCACGAAAGCTTATGCTCAAATAAATTGGTTAGTCTCTAAGGTGCCACAAGTACTCCTTTTCTTTTCACAGACTAGACTCCTTCCTAGTCTGGGCCCAATCCTGTCCCCTGGTACAGTCCTTATTAGTTCCAGCAGACATCTCGGGTGGTAAGCAGGGGTTTTCTCATGAGTGACAGCCTCTTTATCCTGCTCCACCCCATTTTATAGCTTTGGCACAAGGCTGGAATCTTTTGTCTTTCTGGGTCCCTACGCCTCCTTCTAAATGGAAAAGTACCAGATTTAAGATGGATTTCATTATCAGGTGACATGGTCACATGTCACTTTAAGACCCCTAGTCTCCTTTCCCCATGGGCTGGCTCACGCGTACACAGGAAGGCTTTCAAGTAACTAAGGCCATCTACAACTGATTGTTTCTGGAGCACCTTTAATGGCCGCCACTTAATATGTTTACATCAGTGATACAAGTTTAAATCTTATTCTCCTAACTTCAGACGTAGAAATAATACATGTAAACAAATAGGATGGACACACTCAGTAGATTATAAGCTTTTTAATGATACCTTACAAGAGACCTTTTGCATAAAGCATATTCCAGTTACATCATATTCACATTCATAAGCATATTTTCATAAAGCATATGGAGTGAACGTCACAACACCTATGAGCGGTAGTTAGGTAGATGCTGGTAAACAGACAGAACAGCAGTATTCAATGACACTGAAGTTATAAATCATGATCATCTCTGAAATACAGAAAATGTTGCTTAAATGTCTGACAGACAGGCAGATGTACCCTCCTGAGCAACTGACCATCAGATTTACCTCAATTTTGTCACATGCAAACAGAAAATCCTATTCCTCATCTGTATTTTGATTCCCTTAGAGGTTTTCTTCCTGATGGTCTGGGCAAATATCCACACTCCTTTTCAATGCCAATTCAGCTTTGGCTGTCACAGCCGAGATCAACTGTCACAATACATGCAGGCTGACAGACCACTATGGGTGCAGATTGCAAGGGATTTGCATTGTTTCACAACTCTGCCTCTAGCAATGTCTTTGCTGCTGCCAGTATTCTTACAGTGAGCTGGTGGCCATTTGCCACATTTTTGGGCTGCAGTTGTTCTTTTGCTTGGGACAATGAGTCATATAATTAGGCTGTGTTGTCAAACAGTATAACTGATGTGGTGCACTTGGAAGATGGAGGATTTCTCTTTTCCTCTTACTGCCACATGAACTGCTCTGCCAATGAGGTTGCTATCTCTGAACAAGCTATTATTTAAATGCCGGTTTGAAAGCATCACAGGAACTCCTTGTAACAATATGAAATTCAGCGTCTGTGTACTGGAAGTAGAGTGAACACTAGAAGCCCACAGTAACATTGCAGATTTCAGTATGAAAATGCAATCTGCAAAATGCCATCAGAAATCCTGTGCAACAAAGGTGGATCTCTAGGTAAATGTTGAAATCAGCCCCACCATAGAATCATAGGGTTGGAAGGGACCTCAGGAGGTCATCTAGTCCAACACCCTGCTCAAAGCAGGGCCAGTCCCCAATTTTTGCCCCAGATCCCTAAATGGCCCCCTCAAGGATTGAACTCACAACCCTGGGTTTAGCAGGCCAATGCTCAAACCACTGAGCTATCCCTGGCATAGAGCGCCCTTAATGGAATTGTTCACAGAAATAGTCTATATCTGTGACAGTCACCTAGAAAAGGGATTTCCCCTAAATAACAGCGTTATGGCACTCTCTGTTGGCATAAGCAGTAGAAAGCATCCTTCTTTCTCACAGACTCCCTTCAAATGAAACTGCTTAAGCCTCCCAGTGATGCTGACCTGGATCAGAAATGGGCAGCTCTATCATCTATGCCTTTTATTGCTCTCAAATCTTGGATGCTGTTCTCATTCAGCCAAAATGGAAGAATCTCCGCCATAATCTGATAAGAACATCTATTCTGGTGATTCCAAATCCAGACCTAGGAAATAGCACCTCTCTCAACAGTTCATATCTAGATTCACTGTTTCCCTCCCACTCCAGTCAAAATTCAGTGGTTCTATTTTAGACGATTCCAAGGCCAGAAGTGACCCATTGTGATCATCCAGTCTGCCCTCCTGTATAACATAGGCTACAAAACTTGCTCCAAATAATATTTAGAACATGTCTTTTAGAAAAGCATCCGATCTTGATTTAAAAATAGTCAGTGATGGAGGTCGTCACCACGACCCTTGGTAAATTGTTCCAATGCTTAATCACCATCACTGTTAAAAATTTACATCTGATTTCCAGTCTGAATTTGTCTCACTTCAAATTCCAGCCATGGGATTGTGTTATACCTTTCATAGAAGATTGGGGTTGGAAGAAACATCAGGAGGTCATCTAGTCCAACCCCCTACTCAAAGCAGGACCAATCCCAACTAAATCTCTGCTATATTGAAGAGCCCATTATCAAATATTTATTCCCCATGAAGGTACTTATAGACTGTAATCAAGTTACCTGTTTACATTCTATTTGCTAATCTAAAGAGAGAGACACAAGGAGTTCCATCACTATAAGGAATGTTTTCTAATCTTTAATCATTCCTGTGGCTCTCCTCTGAACCATCTTCAATTTTTCAACATCCTTCTTGAATTGAGTATACCAGAACTAGACACAGTATTCCAGCAGTGGTCTCACCAGTGCCAGACACAGAGGTAAAATAAATTTTCTATTGCTACTCAAGATTTCCATGTTTATGCGTCCAAGGATTGCATTAGCTCTTTTGACCACAGCACTGTACTGGGAACACCTGTTTAGCTGATTATGCACCCCCTAGCCCCCAGAAAAAAAAACTTTCAGAGTCACTGCTTCCCAGGATAGATTTTCCCCATCCTGTAGGTATGTCATACATTCTTTGTTCCTAGATATATAGAGTTAGCCATATTAAAATGCATATTGTTTGCTTGCCCCCAGCTTACCAAGAGATCCAGCTTGTTCTGTATCAGTGATCTGTCCTGTGCATTATTTACCCCTCCCACATTTTTGTGCCATCTGCAAATGTTATCCTTTTGATAGTTTAGATGACCCAGTTTCTAGGGAAGTAGAATTAAAGTTCCAAAGTGTTTCAGTGTGATGCCATACCAGAGTGTGCAGTGCAATTCCAGTTGTAGTGAATTCCTGCTGAATTGATATGTGGGAAAAAAAGTTCATTTTAGGAGGGGTCCAGTGTACCTATTCAGAGTGACAAACATCAGATGCTTCACTACAGTCCTGCTAATATCCAAACATAATACTCCACTTTATTTACAAAAAATCTGACACTCTTCAGAAAGCGACAATACTAACATATCTGTAAATGAACAGTAAAGTTTCCGGCTTGTTCCACACAGCCAGATGCTCTTTCATCACTCACTGTCTTTGCTCACCCTACCTTAACACTGCCTCCCCAAACTTTATAAACATAGATACAGAGGTCCCAATAAAATGTCCAGGAACCCAGCAAAATAATTAGCAAAGGAGAACACAATGGCAGACCTTACTGTCTGTTTAAAGCAATGGAGCAAAATGATCAGTTTCTCAGCTCCTCCTTGTTACCTGGCCTTGGCTTGGGTAGGGAGAACTGATTCAATAGAAAACTGGTGGAGGCCACCCTATGTACATTATTATTGCTCTTTTCAGGACCTTCACCCCTGTGTCTTTTATTTATATCCCTAGTTAACCCTTGCTCTGCCTAGCTCACTGAGTTTTATTATATTATAATGCTGCTTTTATTATGACTTTTAATCCTCTCTCTCACTAGTGCCCGTACCTTCTTATACACACACATTCCTGGCCCACAAAATAGTAAATATTACTTCTTAGCAAGGCCAGCACAATAACAGAGAAATAATTAGAAAGCAAAACTTCAAAAGCCATTTTCAGATTTTTACCAAACTTAACAGAAGAAGAAAATAAGCTCTTTCCTGGGCTAAGATACAGCATTCAGAACTTAACGGGGATAGATTTCCTTTCAGAGAAGCTACGTGAGGTGTGTGCATGTAAGGTTTAGCAATGGAGTGCTACTTTTGCTCCACAATAAATTGCTTTAATTGCGATCATTTTTACTGTAACAACTTAGAAAAAAATGTTTACCCCACAGGTGATATGATGTTTTTGTTTTTAATCATTTTCCTATGTGAGTTCATTCAAGAATGTCGTGATTGTCTGGTTTCACCTACATAGTTGTTATTAGGGCATTTAGTGCACTGGATGAGGTACACCACATGTTGTGATAGGCATGTACAGAACCCAAGGAAACCCTTGAAACGTGTTTTGTGGGGGGTTTGATCATCGTAGCGGTGGAGACATGTCTGAAGATTTTGCTTCTGTTGTGCTGGAAGGGTCAGGTGCCACTTTGAATTGGTGTGTCCTGGTCTGTGGGGAGCTTGCTTCTGCTGATGAGCTTGGAGGGGGTGGGGGTTGTTTGAAGGCCGGAAGTGGAGGTTCAGGAAATATTTCTTTCAGGATCGGGTTCTCATCGAGTATGGGTTGTAGTTCTCTGTGGCCACTTCACCTTGAATGGTCCCTTGAAATATGTGTTAACTACTTATGCTAAACAATCTGTTACACCTTATATTTAGCTGTTACACTCTGAGTAATTTCCCAGATGTGAAGAAGAGCTCTGTGAAAGCTCAAAAGCTTGTCTCTCTCACTAACAGAAGTTGGTCCAGTAAAAGATATTACCTCACCCCTCTTGCCTCTCTAGAAAAAAATGGCAGCCAACTGTTCATCTGATGCATAGTGCTCATCACAGAATGTTCAAACTATATCAAAATGTACATTTTTCATTTGGAGAAACGATATCATGGTCATCAGTTTTGCTGAGCTTGGTGGAGGTGATGAGGGCCAGAGAAGAGCCTGGATACATAGAAGAATAGAAAATACATAGCTATCAGCACAGTGGGAGTTTCCAAAGGCACAAAGGGGAGTTAGGGGCACTACTCCCAATGATTTTAAACAGGAGTGGGGCGTGCCTTTTGTATCTGTCAATATGTCCCTCATAATATATAGCAATTACATGCAGTAATTCCGTATATAAAGCAGAGTACATAGCTCACTGCATTTTTCCAATGTTTAGTATTAAATTGTATACCTTCTAAATTGCTACATCTATGGGACCAAATTATGGTGGTGGCGATGATGTTTTTGGTTTTTGTTTTGTTTTGTGTTTTTAGGAGGGGAGGGGGTTGGTAAGCAGGAGTGTGTGGGGAAGACAGATAGAGGAGAACAGGGAATAATACAAGGGTGTGAAATCAGTCAAACAATGTCAGTGCATATCTATATCTTTTAGGAAAGACAACAGCAGCAGGAAAAATATGGTACAGTAGCAACAATGTGTGAATTCTCCTAACCACAAGGCTATTATTGCTATTGCTCACCAGTTTCACATGCTCCATTATACATTGATTTCTATAAAAGTAACTTTAGCTCATCAGATGAAATTTAGCAGATTAAATCAAACAAAGGCATATGCTGTCTGAATGGCTACTGCCACGTCAGGGGGCAGTCAGTCACTCTGATAGGGTAACTGAAAATGAATTGGTCCGCAGCTCAGACGCTTTTCTTCCAAAGGTGTCAGTTCAGCAAATGTGATGAGTGTGGCAATGCCTGTTCACAGCATGGGACACATTTAATGTTACATCTGAACCATGAAGAGGTAAAAGGATGGTTCAGGAGATTGGTAATATGTACAAAGCCTTTCACTGTTAGATCACTGGTTTGGTTTTGGCCTAAGGCAGTAGTAACTGAAAGTTATTGACATTCGATGATTTCAAAGTGCTATATGAAATGCCATGGTAGTCTCAGGTTAAATGTGCACTTCACAAAAACAGCATCCTTCTTAGCAGCAAAGGCTGTGGACAGACTGTGGACAGAGTTTTAACTCTTCTCAAGAGATGATCTCTTCAGGAGGGGACGTATAGGGAAGCATGCACTACTTTGGTCTGTGGATAAATAGAGGCCCTCAGACTCCAGTATGATCATTCCTTCTCCAAGGGGAAAGAATACTGCTTATTCACAGAAGATGCTGAGACCTGGCAGAGTAGGAATGGGAGGGCATCCCTACAGGTAGGATCACCCCTGGAGCCAGTCAGGATTAAGAAAACAATAGATGGAGGTTAGCTAGGACCAGGGTTTTCCCCTCATCCTCAATTGGTTGAACTGTGGTTTCTCTTTGTATTAGTGCTCTGTTCAGATACAAACAAGAACTGGAAAGGCTTCAAACAGCTCACTCATCCCTGAATGAAGTGACTGAAGAGAACCCATCACGCTCCTGAGCTGAACCTCATTTTGAAGGAAAAATCCCTCATTTTATACCTAAATGATCATCAATATCAAAAATCACAGCAGACTGATTGATGAGGTACCAGAGGAACAACAGCAATACTTACAGCTTCATTAAATGACCTCAGTCCAATAAGAGGAGACTGTAGTTGCCCAGGTACCACAGAAGTCTTGTTAAAGACAATAGATGCAAAATTGAGCAGAAATGAATTAAATTACCTGAGGAAAGTGATTGCTGCTCATTCAGTATGTAACTATTGTAATCTGCAGCAAGAGAACCCTCCCTGATTCCACGGATGGATGAAAGACAGATGTTAGCAACATGAACAATATCTTCTTGGCACTCCTTTCAAACTTGCCCTGGCCACATGGATCAAGGCAACTGGTTGTGAGGTGCAAGTTTTGCTTGTAAAACCAAAGAAAATGATGGTTTCTGGGATTTTTTGGGGTGGGAATTTGCAGGTCTAAGTCGCAGGAGACTTGGGGAGTTTCCACACCTGAGCCCACAGGGAGGTGGACTACAGAGTTAATATGGGGTGTGTACAGGTGTTTCAAGAAAGCATGAGCAGGCCCAGTAGTAGCTGGTGGCTTTATTCCATGGCTGGGGCTCACTGAGCATGCCTGGCAATCTGTGCTAGTAGTAAGTAGGGGCTGTTGGCATGTATGTAATGTGGTAATAGATGTAGACTTCATAGAATAAGCTGCTTCTTCTTAGCTTATGTGCAACATGCTTCAGGTGGCACATGACCAGGATTCAGCTCTGAATTTGGTCCACTGGCTTCCCTGGCCCAGGCACTGGCAGGGAGTGTGACATGAATGCTGATCCATGCCCCTCATAGTATAAGCTGATAATATATGTCACAGGTCAGTACACTCCACTATATGATTAATATGCATAATTAACAAACCAAGTGCTGATCATGCAGAAGATTATTTTACAGCTGCTAACCACTGTTTTACTCATACAGCAGATTCAATGCAACATATACTTTACAACACACACTTGAATTTTGGCCCATTTAACTCACTGTTGCTGTTTCTTTCAATATGATAATTAATTAACTCTGTTGATATCGTTATAATTATCTCTGCCAGTCAATCTCTCTCTTTCAATCTAGCCTTGTTCTCATCCTAAATGGGAAAGGGGAGGCAGCACTTTATATCTCAGTGGATTATTTCCAGGTATATTAGTAGCATTTTAGCACTGTGATCACAGGGTTTAATGGCCTGATTTAATTCCGGTGACAGTCATGTTAATAACAATGTCTTTTAAGAAATCCATTAGAAGTCTGTGATGGTAATTTAAAAGTAAAGTCAAACACACTTTTCCCCATTCAATTAAAGTCACGTTAGTAACTTTTAGTGGATATATTAAATATATGCTGTCATCGCTAGATGTTACACAATCAAAATTGGCCTCCCATTTCATTAATATAAATGGTATCCACTAAACTGAAATGGACTTCCAACTACAGTAGCTCTTTTAAAAAACAAAAAAGCTTCCACAGGGTTACAGGACACTGTACAATAGCTCTCAATGGGCAACAATCCATAATCTATATTTAAATTACACAGACAAAATTACATTAAAGGAATATTATTAGGGTTACAAAGTCAAGCAGTTAGAAGTTAGGACCTGCCAGAAATCAGGTTGCTCTGCAACCTTAATTTGGCCCTCTTGTGCATATGTACTGTCAGACCATCTTTAATTGCATGATCACATACTATTTTTTCCACCTGACCTCTGCCTCATTCAGTGTACAGGGTAGATACGGCTCATTTGGTTGTTCAGTGTGTGGCCCTAGCCATGGTATACTGCACACTGCTCTGAAGACAGAATTGTTAATTTCTTCATGGATTTTTTTAAATGGTGCTTGTCACTACTGTATCCAAGTGTTTCACAAATATGAATTTATTTTCACAACAGCCCTGTGAAGTGAGGGGGTTTGATTGTCTCTACTGTACAGATGAGGAACTGTAGATAGATAGATTAAGGTCAAAAGTACCCATTGAAGACATTTTGGGCCTGATATTTCAGCCTCCTTCATATTATGTAACACTTTGTATGATCAAAGTACATTGCCCATTGACTTCAGCTGCAATTGTGAGTTCTCAGCCCTTCTGCAAATCACATGTCAGGGTTTAAAGTCAGACATCCAGAAAAAAAGAGAACACAATTATGAAAAGTTTTATTCACGTTACTTGCCCAGCATCACAAAGAAACTCAGTGGCAGAAGCATAGGGCAGCATTAAACTGCCATAGTAATGATACCCTCCTTTCTCTTCCTGCAATCCCCTTCCTCATTCACTTCACAAATTCCATCCTGTGCAACAAATGAGGCAGGTTACAGACAGTAGTCATTAGACCTCCCTGGTTCATTCCCAGGTAAGGTCCAATCTGCACACTGAATGAAGTAGGGGTTCTGTGGGAAAATAGTATATGATCATAAAATTAAAGAATGTATCATAAGTATAAGGGGGACTAATTAAGAATCATAGAATATCAGGGTTGGAAGGAACCTCAGGAGGTCATCTAGTCCAACCCCTGCTCAAAGGAGGACCAATCCCCAATTTTTGCCCCAGATCCCTAAATGGCCCCCTCAAGGATTGAACTCACAACCCTGGGTTGAGCAGGCCAATGCTCAAACCACTGAGCTATCCCTCCCCCCATGGGGAAATTTTAATTCTGGCATTTCCTAACTTTTCTGTTATGTGATATTAACGTGTGTGTGTGATTTCCTAGGATTTTTTAAAAAAATCAAATTAAATAGAATTTCCATCATGTGGTATCATATTAACCTGTCCCACATGGGTTATCAGCAGCATTGGAACCTTTAGATCTGCTGCATAGACCTCTGCCACTTGAGCTAATGAAATAAAAGAAGTAGGTTGAAATACTCTATGTAGCTCAGCACTAGAGGGGGATGGGACCCTTCGCAAATAGCTGTGGAACTCAATGGCAGACAGCAGGGTGATGGTGAGACTCAGGAATCTTGGGTTCCATTCCAGGGTCTGGAAGTAAGTGTTCTCTAGTGGGCAGAGTCTTCCGCCCATCCCCCACAGCTTGATGTCCCATCCCCTCCAACCTGCACTTGTCCTAGTCAAAGGGGTGAACACAGGGGCACAGACTGCCACTCTGAAAAGTCAAAGTTTACCTCCTTGAAAATATATTAGTTTGAGCCAAGAAAGGAGGAAATAGGGTGGGGGACCCTTCAAAATAACTTTTTTCCCCTCCTAATAGGATCAGTTCTTACAAACCAACAAACAAGCCCATTTCTATTTCTGCTGAGCAGTATTCCTCAATAATTAAAAGCCTGTCACAGAAGTCACCGTGGTCAAAGACTCTGACTTCAGTAGATGGATTTTGGCTCAGGCCCACAGCGTAGAAGGATATTTCATGTCTAGAATATTTTTATTATAGAGACGTAGCTTAGCCCACACACTCCCTGTATCTCTTGGTCCATTCAAGCTCGGCAGAGAGATGGATTGTTTCTTAATTAACATACAGAGCTAGATGCTGGTTTGCCTTTACTAAGGCCTGCAGTGATAGTAAGGAGCCTGCTCCCAACCTGGCACAGTGCAGTTCTAGCATGGCCTTTACATAAAGTCCCTCTGCACAGGAGAACATTGGGGTGGGGAGAGGCAGGGAGAAGGGGAACCCCCCCTTCCATGTTGGCCAGCAGAGTCAAACTACTACACAGGGTGTAGTAGTTCATGCATTCCCTTGTACCAATGAGGAGCTCCAGGAGACTAGTACTTTATTCCATGAATGCTCCCACAGTGGAAGTAAGATACTCCTTAATGTGTGGAAATAATGGTGGCAGCATTTTGGCCTTAGAAGATATCTTTTAAGGGTCTATGTTTCCAGGTTCTCTCCAAAAGGATAACTACAGAGAAGACAAACTGACTCTCACCTCCAGTCTAAGCAAAACACAGGGTATAGAGAAACATGCACCTGACTCTGGGTGAAGTTAAACCCCATTGCTATTCATATATCACTTAGGAAAAACAAAGTACCAAAAGCTATTTGCAACTAAATATTTAAGAGCTTGCTCCTCAGATCTAGCCAAAGACCAATTCGGTCCCAAGTATCTGATAGAACAGTGCTCCAGTCATGCCCCCTTTCAGTTCTACAAGCATAAAATCACAGACAGATTACCACGTGGTGTAAGTCAGTACAGCCCTGTGACTTCAGTGATGCTACCTTGATTTACACCAGCTGAGGACCTGGCCTTTGATGTTTGAGATCTGAGCATATTTTATAGATAGCAGCCACCCTAAGATTTTTAAAATCTCCTTCGTTTCTATTTTGATGTATTGTATATAGTTCAGAATATTCAGTGCAATCTGGCCTTTTCTAATTTCCCATCTGACTGGCCAGCCACACCACTTTTTTCTTGTTCACAGCCTTGCTAATCTGGAGTATAAGGAAGGGATGAAAATGCCAGCTAACCTATATACTGTTCAAAATATCGGAAGGTCAGGGTAATTGGACACACTACTACAGCTCACAGAATACATCAAACACTGCATTCCATGCTCAGTAAACAAATTAATGCTTACTGGTTCAAAATTTTGTAGGAAAAAAAGCATTCAATGGCAAATGGTGAAAACCTTAACTCATTCATAGGAGAATATTGAAGGTATGACATGAAACACACCAAAGAGCAGATCGCCAGCTGTCAGTCTACCCCTTTTGTGCTCTTCCTCAAGCAGGTAACTGTAGCATCTCTTTGCACAAAAAGTATGTAGGAGTAGGGTCAGAATGCTTGAATCTTCTCTAATTTAGACCAGCTGCCCAGAGGATTTAGGAAGCACCAAGATGGATTTAAGCCACCTTTGCTTTCTATTTCAAGTCCTAGGAGGAGTGTAGCTCAGTTGAACCTGAGGATCTGTCCCCCAGATGTGAGTGGTTCTATTTGAATTTGAAATATTTTTCTCCCAATATGGGATTGACCCTGCAAAAGTCTCTTTCAGATAAGTAGTCCTATTGATTTCAGGTAGGGAGTGATCAATTATGGCTGTGAGGTTTCTAGCATCAGCTCCTGCTTCAGTACTCCGACTTCCACTCTGTCATGAAGATGTTGGTGACAAATAAAAACCTTTCAATGTTTAGAAAAGATTCAGCTTCATTTAGGGGATGTTTGGTGTGATGTGTTTGGTCAGAGACCCCCTTGGGACTGTCACCTGACATTATCTCTGAGCCCATTTTCCTTTCCCGCTTGGGACTCCAGAACCCTGCCTTGTTGAGCCAGATACACTAGCCTGTGGCAACACAGACCCAGGTCTGGTCCATGCCCGCAAAGCTGCAGACTTTAACCCCAAATGGCTCAGCAGGTCACCTATCTCCAACACCCAGTTCCCAATGGGATCCAAACCTCCAAATAAATCCATTTTACTCTGTATAAAGCTTATACAGGGTAAACTCAAGTTGTCCACCCTCTATAACACTGATAGAGAGATGCACAGCTGCTTGCTCCCTGTAACCAGGCACAGACTCACCGGAGGCACCTCCTGCTGGTCATCTCAGGGAATTAGCATTCCAGCCTCCAGAGCACCCTCTGTCAGCCAGTGTCACGCCTTGCTGCTGGCTCCCGTGTCTCTCCCAGGACCCTTTAACTGGGTGCTGCCCCCTGGCAGTACCCCACAGCTCTGGGTCTACCCCTCCCAGGGGAACCTCCCACCCACTACCCCTACCTCACCTCAGTCATAGGATCCTGAGAGTCACCAGCTAGCCCCCCATGCCCTGGGGCAGACTGCAGCATGAGCCACTCATCATAGGCAAGGTTGGGTTTGGATCTGCTGCCTCTGACTACCCATGGGCTGCCCCCTGCAACCCCAGTATCTAATAGGCCTTACCAGGCCCACAGCCTGGTATTTTCCTAGGCCAGAGCTCCCTGGCTCCATTGGCTGTCCCCAACCCAGCCCAGCTCCCCTCCAGATACTTAGTTAAGCCCCTGCAGCGCAGCGCAGCGCCGCGCAGCCCTTCTCTCTCTCAAGGCAGAGAGAGACCTTTATAGAGCCAGCTGGGCTCTGATTGGGGTGTGGCCCCCATCTGAGGCTGCTTCCCCAGTCAGCCCCACTGCCTTTCTCCTGAAGTCTCCATTGGAGAGATGGCAATTTTAAAGTGTGGCCCAAGAGCCATAGGAGCTCCACTGGCAGAGGCTGCCTGGGAGACGTGTTGAATTGGCATCATCTGCCAGCTCCTTACCCTGACCCTTTTTGTGTTTATGTTATTGTCACTTTTATTTATGTGCCAGCTTCATGGGTAGGTGAAAGTTTTCACACAGCTCTAACACCTTATTTATTCCATAGAGCACACATTAGACTTGTGGATCATCCAGGGATTAGAGGAAGGGGAGTTCAGCAGGGTGGCATAGATCTCACTCATCTCTGTAGTTTGGGAAAGCACTAAGCAGTGCTCTCTCAGACCACTCCTTCTTTGGCTGGTGCAGTGAGAGCTCCGCCTACTGATTCAATGTACTGTAACAACTGAAAAGATCTATTTCTATGTGCACTAAGGGCTCAATCCTGCAAGGTGCTGAGCACTACTCACTGGCTGCAGCACACCACCTACTCTTCCTGATCTCAACTGAATCTGAGGGTGTTCAGTACTCTACAGGAGGACCTCTTTAGGGATTAGCACTTCATAGGATCAAGCACTAATGGGACAACTTTTTCCTAGCTACACGAGTGTCGAAGGGAATCAGGGCTCATGTTATACTTAGGGTTGGCAGAATTTGATTTTTAGTATCTTATAATTTTGATGGATAATATTGATTATTTAAAGCTGTTTTTTTCCTGAATTTTAACAGCTTTTTCACAGTTGCACAAAATTATGGGGGGAGGGGGGTCAGAACTATTTCCTGAGAGTAAATGTTGAGATTCAAAAAGTTAAAGCTTTATAACTATTAGAAAAAAAATGTCAACATTGCATCCAAATATACAAAGGAAATATGCTTAAATCAAGCTGAAACCTCAAGCAGCATATTTCTTACCTTGCCTATGTGTAAATTTTGATTATTGATGGAAATATTTTTTCCTTGGTTTTCACCATGAAATTAAGGTTTACTTTACTTTAAGGTTTTACAGATAAAAATCTAATTCTTTCAAGCCTAGCTATGTTTTACACTTATTTCAGAACTATAACAGAAATAGACTATGCAGCACGGGCTTATGCTGAGGGCCCATATCTGCTATAACTTACACTTGTGCAGCCCCAGTGGGCCCCAAGCCATTAAAGCAGAGGCTTTCAATAATAGTTCAGCTTCCATTATAACTTTCTCTGCAGAGATAGTTTCCATCATATGTGGTGAGAGCTGAATTGGAGGACAAAGTTAGGTCATTGCAGATGGTTTATGAAGAAACTGATGATCACATTGCACAATTAAAAATACCTCTGCCTGGTACATCAGACCTTGTGACTACATATGGAAAAATGAAAATCAGACTTTTTACACTGAAACAAGTTTAGGAAATGTTTTAAAGACTGCATGTGAAATCTTTGGGCCAGAACCTGGTTCCAAATGAGGCTGCTGCTTGCTGGCGCAGATGAGGAGTCTCATGGCATTGAGAAATGCTCAGGTGGCACCAGGGTCATAGACTATCAGAGTTGGAAGGGACCTCAGGAGATCATCTAGTCCAACCCCCTGCTTAAAGCAGGACCAATCCCCAATTTTTTTTGCCCCAGATCCCTAAATGGCCCCGTCAAGGATTGAGCTCACAACCCTGAGTTTAGCAGGCCAATGCTCAAACCACTGAGCTATCCCTCCCCCTCTCTTTAGCTGTGAAACAGCTGTGCTGCCATTGCAGCAGGACGCAAGTTAGAGCAGCCCTGAAGCTGCTGCACCAGGAGCTGAACTGCTCCCCAGCTGACTTCAGGGTTGGACAGGGTGTAAAGATGACATACAACCACGATTGTCCCTTCTGGGGTCTAACATGAGCAGAGCTCAGTTGTACCTGGAGGAGATCTAGCCTTTCAACTCTAAAATGATGATAATTAAGTTTATTTTTTGACATAGCTGAGGGGTGCATTTGAAATAAATCTATTTGGATACATCCAAATGCCAGAACGTTGACTGGATTCATGCAGACACTCTGCTATCATCTCATGATCTTAGCCTCCTGGCTTGAATTGTTTTAAGAAACAGTTACATTCATATCTTCAGGGTAAAAGTCCTTGCCTTCATAACTGCTGCTTGAAGCATGTGCGTGTTTGTACATGGAATGATAATTTTGGATGTGAATGTGAAAGTGTGAAACAAATATAATTTGTTTTTAGTCTGTCCAAAGTAAGGTCTTATATTTCCTAATGTGGCAAACCAGATAGAAATGGCTTAACTCTGATGACTTATTACAGGTATGTTTCTTCGCCCTATCCTATAAAAGTTTATTAGAAATGCTCTTCTATGGTAACATGCAATATGCTGTTCAATGTATTTCCCTGTCAGAGCAGAATATCATGAGATTGTAAATGTGCATTTCACTTTGTTTTATCAGACCAAATGATAGGAAAAAGTCTAAATAAGCCAGAGGAACTTGATGGATAGCGAAGCTAAATCCGTAAGATGGTAAAGAGATTGGTTTGTATATACTTTTCTCCACAGCACTTAATTGCATTAGGGCTCTAAAATAGACCTATTTCCAGCTTGTTACTCTTGACTAGTAAGAAAGGTTTGTGTGGCAAGTGAAGTTTCACATATTTTTCTTTTACTGTGGAAGAATTATTATTTTGATTCTAGTTTAACTAATAAGCCTCAAGAAACACAAGCAAAGCAAATGTGACCAATCATCTCCTATAAATTGTGTAAACCAGATAATAAGATGGAAGAACATCTATTTTCTACACTAAACATGATCAGAGAGAAAGTTATAGAGGTGGCTTTATTCTCAGAAATAATCTATAATTTATCCAACACTATGGCACAGAAAGAATCGCACATGGTTTGGCCCCTTGAATTTTGTATTAAGATCTCCAAATTCTCTGTAGTCTGCTTCTCTGAATCCTTGGCATCATCTCTGAATCTGAGGCCTTGAACCTCCAGGCCCCAAATTTCTAGTTCTGGTGTCCACAATTCAAAAAGGATGTTTATAAATTGGAAATAGTTCAGAGAAAAGCCACAAGAATGATTAAAAGGATTTGCAAACATGCCTTAGTGATAGACTCAAGGAGTTCAATCTATTTAGCCTAACAAAGAGAAAGTTAATGGATAATTTGATTACAGTCTATAAGTATCTCCATGGGGAACAAATATCTGATACTGGGTTCTTTAATCTAGCAGATAAAGGTATAGCACAATCTACTGTTTGGAAGTTGATGCTTGACAAATTCAGACGGGAAATAAGGTGTAAATTTTTAACAGCGAGTAATTAGCCATTGGAATAGTTTACCAAGGGTCATGGTATCTTCTCCATCACTGACACTTTTTAAATCAAGATTCAATGTTTTTTCTAAAAGATAAGTTCCAGGAATTATTTAGGGAAAATTCTATGGCATATGTAATATAGGAGGGCAGACTAGTTGATAACAATGGTCCCTTCTGGCTTTGAAATCTATGAAGATAAAAGGGGAAAATATGAGAGACATCATGGTAATAGTCTATTATGGTCCACCAAATCAGGAAGAAGAGGTGGGTGAGACATTTCTAGAACAAGTAACAGAAATAATCCAAAAACACAAGATCTGGTAGTAATGGGGGACTTCTCCAACAGTTGTCTGGGTAGTTAAAGTAATACAGAAAATTGCAAAATTTCCAATATATTCATGGAATGTATTGGGAACAACTTTATGTTTCAGAAAGTGGAGGAAGTCACCAGGGGGGCAGCCATTTGAAACATGATTCTGGCCAGCAGAGAGGAATTGGTTGTGATTCAGGAGGTGGAAGACAGTTTGGATGAAAGTAATCATGAAATGATAGATTTCATTATTCTAAAGTAAGGAAGGAGTGAGAGCAGCAGAATAAGCACAACTGATTCAAAAAACAAGCAGACTTTAGCAAGCCTTAGAGAACTGGTAGATAAGATCCCATGCAAAGAAAACCTAGGGGATAAGAAGAGATTAGAAAAGCTGGGAGTTTCTCAAGAGGATGGTATTAAAGGCACAGCTGCAAACTATCCCAATGTGAAAGAAAGGTAGGAAGACAAGTAAGAGGGCACTATGGCTCCATTAGAAGCTCTTTAATTACCTGAACATCAAAACGGAATCCTACAAAAAGTGGAAACATGGAGAAATTGCTAAGGATCAGCACAAATGAATAGCACAAATATTCAGGGACAAAATCAGAAAGAAAAGGAGTACTTGTGGGACCTTAGAGACTAACAAATTTATTTGAGCTTAAGCTTTCATGAGCTACAGCTCACTTTATCGGATGCATGCAGTGGAAAATACAGTGGTGAGATTTTATCTACACAGAGAACATGAAACAATGGGTGTTACCATACACACTGTAACAAGAGTGATCAGGTAAGGTGAGCTATTACCAGCGGGGGGGTGGGGGTGAGAGAACCTTCTAGTAACGAAAGAGGCAATAAGAAGAGGTTCTAACAATCTGAGTAGTGAAGTTCTGGAACAGCCTTCCAAGGGAAGCAGCATTGGCAAAATGCCTAACTGGTTTAAGGACTGAGCTTGATAAGTTTATGGAGTGGATGGTATGATGAGACTGCCTACAATGGCATTTAGCCGATCTGCGACTGCTAACACAAATATCCCCAATGGCTAGTGATGGGACACTACATGAGGAGGGTTATGAGTTACTACAGAACATTCTTTCCCAGGTGTCTGGCTGGTGGGTCTTGCCCACATGCTCAGGGTCTAACTGTACACTATATCTGGGGTTGGGAAGGAATTTCCCCTCAGGTCAGATTTGCAGAGACTGTGAGGGTTTCTTGCCTTCTTCTGCAGCATGGTGGATTATTTGTAACTTGAAGTCTTAAAATCATGATTTGAGGACTTCAGTAACTCAGCCAGATGTTGTGGGTCTATTACAGGATTGGGTGGGGGAGGTTCTGTGGCCTGCATTGTGCAGGAGGTCAGACTAAATGATCATGGTCATCCCTTCTGGCCTTGAAGTCTATTAGTCTAAATACATTAGGAGCAAGAGAAAGGTGAAGCAAAGTGTAGGCCCTCTACTTAGCATGGAAGAAGAGCTAAGAACTGATGACATCAAGAAGGTTGAAGTCTTTAATGCCTATTTTGCTTCAGTCTTCACTAAAAAGGTTAATGATGACCAGATATTAATTATGTTGAGTGAAGGAACACAAGCCAAAATACAGAAAGAAGAGGTTAAAGAATATTTAGATAAGTCATATGTATTCAAGTTGGCAGGGCCTGATGAAGTTCATCCTAGCTACTCAAAAAATTCACTGAAGCAATCTTGTCACTGTTAACATTTATCTTTTAGAACTAATTGAGAATGGGTGAGGTATCCTTGCCGTAGAAGGGCAAACAGAGTACCTATCTTTAAAAGGAGGAGCAAAGAGGACCCAGGAAATTATAGACCAGTCAGCTTCACTTGGATACCCGGAAAGACACTGAAACCAATTATTAAACAATCAATTTATAATCATCTAGAGGATAATAGGGGTATAAGAAATAGCCAGAATGGATTTGTCAAGAACAAGTCATACCAAACCAACCTAATCTTGTTCTTTGGCAGGATCATTGGGTTAGTGGATGGAAGGAAGCAGTAGAGATGATATTTCTTGATTTTAGTAAAGTTTTTGGCACAGTCCCACATGACGTTCTCATAAGCTAACTAGGACAATGTGGTCTAGATGAAATTACAATAAGGCGGGTGCACAACTGGTTGAAAGACCACTTTCAAAGAGTAGTTATGAATGGTTCACTGTCAAACTGTGAGGATGTATCTAGTGCGGTCCCTCATAGGGTCAGTCCGGGGTCTGTTACTCTTCAGTATTTTCATTAATGACTTCAGTAATGGAGTGGAGAGTATGCTTATAGAATCTGTAGATGAAAGCTAACTGGGAGGGATTGCAAATATTAAGGAGGTAGGATTATAATTCAAAACAACCATGACAAATTAGAGAATTAGTCTGAAATCAACCAAATGAAATTAAATAAAGTTAAGTATGAAGTATTACACTTAGAAAGGAAAAAAAATCCAATGCACAACTACAAAATGGGGACTCACTTGCTCAGTGGTAGTACTGCTGAAAAGGATGTGGGGGTTATAGTAGATCAAAAAATGAATGAGAGTCAACAATGTGATGCAGTTGCTAAAAAGGCTAATATTCTGGCGTGTATTAACGGGACGGTCATATGTAAGGCCTGGTAAGTAATTGTCCCACTCTTGTTGGCACTGATGAAGATTCAGCTAGAGTACTGTGTCTAATTTCAGGTGCCATACTTTAGGAAAGATGCTGATAAATTGGAGAAAGGCCAGGGAAGAACAATAAAAACACGCAAGGTTTATAAATCCTGAACTATGAGGTTTAAAAAATACCTGTGCATGTTTAGTCTCCAGAAGAAAAGAATGGTGGGGGGGAGGAGGATCTGATACTAGTCTTCAAATATATTAAGGACTCTTTGAAAGAGGACTGTGATCACTTGAACAAGTAGTTATGGCCTTGATCTGCAACATGGGAGATTTAGGTTAGATATTAGGAAAAACTTTCTAACTATAAAGGTAGCTAAACTCTGGAATTTGCTTCCAAATGAAGTTGTGAAATCCCTGTTATTGGAGGTTTTTAAGAACAGGTTGGACAAACACCTGTGCGGGATGGTCTAGATATACTTAGTCCTCCTCAACACACGGAGCTGGATTAGATGACCTCTCAGGTTCCCTTCCAGCCCTACATTTGTATGATTCTATGAATATATATGGGCTTGACTTTAGAAATACATCTTTACAAGCTGTCTGCATTGGTGTATTCTTTTTTCACCATATAATAATCAGTAAGTAATTTCTCTCACTACTTTGAAGGAAAGCAATGTAACTTAGAAAGTATTGGCATTAGCTCAGGTTGCTTACATTTAAAACTATATATAATCAGTGCCAAGAAGAAATATAGTAAAATATTAGTTGTATTTGGTTCATTACATTGTAGTTTATTAACACTAGATTTAATTAAGTTTAGTGACAATGCTGTTTGTCTCCTGCAACGGCTGAGTAGAAAAGTAGGGCAACTTCCAGCAATAATTGTATTTAATCTCTTTAGGGAAAAGAGCGAGATATATTGTGCTTTCCAATAGTGTAAATTAGGGAAAGATCTTCTGGGAAATGCTATTTAATGTTGAGTTGAAAAGACAGACAATATGAGTTTCTTAAAATATACAAAGACAGAGATACCAAACCTGCAAACACTTATATAGAAGCCTGGGAAACAAGCAGGAAGAATTGGAAGTCCTGGAACAGCCAAAGAACTATGATGTGATTGGAATTACAGAGACTTGGTGGAGTAGCTCGGAGCACTGTCATGGATGGGTATAAACCAGGGGTCGGCAACCTTTCAGAAGTGGTGTGCCGAGTCTTCATTTATTCACTTTAATTTAAGGTTTTGCATGCCAGTAATACATTTTAACGTTTTTTAGATGGTCTCCCTCTATAAGTCTATATTATTATATAACTAAACTCTTGTCGTATGTAAAGTAAACAAGGTTTTCAAAATGTTTAAGAAGCTTCATTTAAAATTAAATTAAAATGCTGACCTTACGCTGCCGGCCTGCTCAGCCCGCCGCCAACCTGGGGTTCCATTCACCTAGGCCGGCAGCAGGCTGAGCGGGGCCTGTGGCCGGGACCCCAGCTGGCAAGGGGCCAGCAGCCAGAACCCCAGACCAGCGGCGGGCTGAGCTGGGCTGGCGGCTGGGACCCCAGACCGGCAGTGGGCTGAGTGGCTCAGCCTGCTGCCACTCAGCCCACTGCCGGTCTGGGGTTCTGGCCGCCGGCTCCTGCCAGCCAGGGTCCTGGCTGCCAGCCCCGCTCAGCCCGCTGCCAGTCTGGGATCCTGGCCCTGCCCACATAGAGTGGGTACCTACCTTCTCCCTGGTTCTAGCCCATTCCCTTCCTCTCTCTCTGCACTGAGCTGAAGGTGGGAGTGCACTGAGCACAGGGCTGGGGGTGAAGGAGCAGGCTGGGGGTTGGGATGTAGAGTCTGGCCAGGAGCTAGAATGAGGGAGGGGGCTCAGAGTTGGGACAGGAGGTTTGGGTGTGGAGTGCTTACCTGGGCAGCTCCCATTTGGTGCGAGGGGTGCAGGTAGGAATGGGGGTGTGTGTGTAGAAGCTCCCATTTGGTGCTCAGGGTGTGGGTGGGAATGTGGGGGGTGCAAGGGTCAGGGCATGGGTTTGGCTGCGGGCTGAGTGGGGCCTGTGGCTGGGACCCGGCAGGAAGCAGCATGCCATTAAAAATCGGCTCGCGTGCTGTCTTTGGCATGCGTGCCATAGGTTGCCGACCCCTGGTATAAACTGTTCAGGAAGGACAGGCAGGGGAGGAAAGGTGGAGGAGTTGCATTGTATGTAAGAGTGGTATGATTGCTCAGAGCTCCAGTATGGAACTGGAGAAAAGCCTTTTGAGAGTCTTTGGGTTAAGTTTAGAAGCGAGAGCAACAAGGGTAATGTCATGGTGAACGTGTGCTATAGACCACCGGACCAGGAGGATGAGGTAGATGAGGCTTTCTTTGGACAATTAACTGAAGTTTCCAGAACACAGGCCCTGGTTCTAATGGGGGCTTCAATAACCCTGACATCTGCTGGGAGAGCAGTACAGCAGTGCACAGCCAATCCAGGAAATTTTTAGAGAGTGTTGGGGACAACTACATGGTGCAACTACTGGAGGAACCTGCTGCTAACAAACAGGGAAGAATTGGTAGGGGAAGTAGAAGTGGGTGGTAACCTGGGCAACAGTGACCATGAAATGGCTGAGTTCAGGATCCTCACAAAAGGAAGAAAGGAGAGTAGCAAAGTACAGACTTCAGAAAAGCAGACTTTGACTCCCTAAGGGAACTGATGAGCAGGATCCAGAAAAGCTGGCTGTATTTTAAAGAAGCCTTATTAAGGGCACAGGAACAAACCATCCCGATGTACAGAAAGAATAGTAAATATGGCAGGTGACCAGCTTGGTTTAACAGTGAAATGTTCGGTGAGTTTAAACACAAAAAGGAAGCTTACAAGAAGTGGAAACTTGGACAGATGACTAGGGAGGAGTATGAAAATATTGCTTGAGCAGGGGTGTAATCAGGAAGGCCAAAACACAACTGGAATTGCAGCTAGCAAGGGGGTGAAGGGTAACAAGAAGGTTTTCTAAAGGTATGTTAGCAGCAAGAAAAAGGTCAGGGAAAGTGTGGGCCCCTTACTGAATGGGGGAGGTAACCTAGTGACAGATGATGTGGAAAAAGCTGAAGTACTCAACGCTTTTTTTGTCTAGGTCTTCACAGACAAGGTCAGCTCCCAGACTGCTGCACTGGGCAACATAATATGGGGAGGAGATGAGCAGCCCAGTGGTGAAAGAACAGGTTAAGGACTATTTAGAAAAGCTGGACATGCATAAGCCCATGGGTCCAGATTTTATGCATCCAAGGGTACTGAGGGAATTGGCTGATGTGATTGCAGAGCCATTGGCCATTATCTTTGAAAACTCGTGGTGATCAGAGGAGGTCCCGGATGATTGGAAAATGTCAAATATAGTGTCCATCTTTCAAAAAGGGAAGAAAGAGAACTCGGGGAACTACAGACCTCACCTGGAAAAATCATGGAGCAGATCCTCAAGGAAACCATTTTGAAGCACTTGGAGGAGAGGAAGGTGATCAGGAACAGTCAACATGGATTGACCAAGGGCAAGTCATGCCTGACCAACCTGATTGCCTTCTATGATGAGATAACTGGATGAGAAGCTGGATATGAGTCAGAAGAGTCAGCAGTATGCCCTTGTTGCCAAGAAGGCTAAAGGCACATTGGGCTGCGTTAGTAGGAGCATTGCCAGCAGATCAAGGGAAGTGATTATTCCCCTCTATTCGGCACTGGTGAGGCCACATCTGGAGTATTGCGTTCAGTTTTGGGCCCCTGACTACAGAAAGGATGTGGACAAATTGGAGAGAGTCCAGCAGAGGGAAACAAAAATGATCAGGGGGCTGGGGCACATGACTTATGAGGATAGGCTGAGGGAATTGGGCTTGTTTACTCTGCAGAAGAGAAGAGTGAGGGGGGATTTGATAGCAGCGTTCAACTACCTGAAGGGGGGTTCCAAAGAGGATGGAGCTCAGCTGTTTTCAGTTGTGGCAGATAACAGAACAAGGAGCAATGGTCTAAAGTTGCAGTGCGGGACGTCTAGGTTGGATATTAGGAAACACTATTTCACTGGAGTGGGTTACCTAGGGAGGTGTTGGAATCTCCATCCTTAAAGGTTTTTAAGGCCCAGCTTGACAGAGCCCTGGCTGGGATGATTTAGTTGGTGTTGGTCCTGTTTTGAGCAGGGGATTGGACTGGATGACCTCCTGAGGTCTCTTCCAACCCTAATATTCTATGATTCTATGTTTCATGGTGGGCTGCTGTCGTTTTTTCCCCACTACAGGGATGTTAAATTTTTTTATGTTATTGTCACTATTACCAAGCGGTTCAGCTATATTCACCTCTTAGACTAGATCCTGTGATCCACTTAAGGCTAAATCAAGAATTGCCTCTCCTCGGGTGGGTTCCAGGACTTGACATTTAGAGTAACAAGAAACTCTATCTCTGCATCCTGTCCTGAGGTGACATGTACCTATTCAATATGGGGATTATTGAGTTTTTTATTTTTATAACCTCTCTAATCTTCCTGAGTCATTGTCACCATTGTGGTCAGATGGTCAGTAGTATATCCCTACTGCTATGTTCTTATTATTCAAGAATGGAATCAATATCCATAGAGATTCTAGGGTAGTTTGGTTCATTTAAGATTTTTTCTTCATTTGACTCTATACTTTCTTTCACATACAGTGCCACTCCCCCACTAGCACGACCCGTTCTGTCCTTCCGATATATTTTGTATCCTGGCATTACTGTGTCCCATTGATTGTCCTCATTCCACAAAGTTTTTGTGTTGCCTGTTATATCAATATCCTCATTTAATATGAGGCACTCTAGTTCACTCATCTTATTATTTAGACTTCTAGCATTGGTATATAAGCACTTTAAAAAAATGGTCACTTTTCAGCTATCTGCCATTATGTGATGTAATTCAATGGGAATCTTTTTCATTTGACTGTTTCTCATCAGATCCTACCTATATTTTATCTTCTATCCTCTCCTCCTTACTAGGACATAGAGAATCTCCATTAATAGATCCTCCTCTAAGGGATGTCTCTGTCTGAACCACGCGCTCCTCCGCACTTGTCGGCTTTCCCCCAGCCCTTAGTTTAAAAATTATTCTAAGACCTTTTTAATGTTAAGTGCCAACAATCTGGTTCCATTTTGGTTTAGATGGATGCTATCTTTCCTCTATGGGCTCCCCCTTTCCCAAAAGGTTCCCTAGTTCCTAATAAATCTAAACCCCTCCTCCCTACGCCATCATCCCATCCACACATTGAGACCCTACAGTTCTGCCTGTCTAACTGGCCCTGTGCATGGAACTGGAAGCATTTCAAAGAACGCTACCATGCCTTATGTCTTCATTGTTCTCAGACTAATGTATGATAGTGAATTGTATTTCACCACTGATGACTCTTCTAGTAACTCAAGGCCAAATCCTAAAGTCCTTTATTAATATTTTTTAAATCAGTGGGTATTTTGTTTGGAAAAAAATTGAATAAAATTATCAAAGCCTCTAGGTATTCTCCTCAGTTGGCTATAGAGGTGACTACAGGAAGAGGTGACTCTGCCACAGACTTCCTATCTGACCTTTGGCAACTTACTTATTCTCTCCAGGAAATGGGGAGAATAGCACTTTCCTAACCTCCTGGGGGTGTTGTGAGGATAAATTCATTAATGTCTGTGCAGCACTCAGATGCGATAGTAGGGGTGGCCACATAGGTGGCTAGCTAGCTAGTTCTTCCAAGTGTGATTTATGTGTCTTGACAGCTCTTGCTAAGCAGCTTGGAAAAGTTCAGTAGAATATTCCTGCCACGTTGCATTCTCCACAACATTACTGTGACATGTGGAATACTTTACCTGGTAATGCTGAAGCCACGATGCATCTAGCAGAGGGAGAAAGAGTAAGGAGGGGGCTGGATATCTGGGCAGAATGTGAAAGGAGCCTGATCCCAGAGTGGTGACATAGAAGCTCATAAGGAGAAATACAGAGGCACACTCCTAAATCAGTAACTTATAAATGGAATAAGCACCATGCAACTGTTTATGGTGCAAAATAAGGATGAAAAGGGAACAGCAAATCAATCAATGGGGGGAAACAAAAATCAACAAAAGTGACTCAGGTTGGGAAACAAACATCATAACAAGGCTGAGGAGTAGGGAGTAATTCATGATGGGGAGAACAACATTAAACTGAACATCTCAGGGAGAGAGGGTGGGAAGTCACTTTCATTTTTACTTGGTCATGTTGCAGTTGTTTCTGTGTTTGGCCGAGAAGGAAACTCTCTAGCCAGACCCTGCCACTGGCAAATCTCATGAAGTGGATCACACTCTGTGTGACTGCTGTGTCTGGATGAGGAAGGAGGGAGACAGGTAGATTCCGGCCACGTGTAGAAAGCAAAGGAGCCCTGAGAATTCAGTTACATACACTGAGCATCTCTTAGACAGGCAAACTGGCCTCCATCATTTGCTTTAGTTGTGCTCTCCTCAGGCAGTTGCGGTAGGCTGTGTTGGTGAGGGGATTGTTTAGGGCTACTTCAGTTAGCTGCAAGACTTCACCCCTGGCATTCGCACTCCTCCACACCCAGCATTCAGTTTTTACACAGCTTCATTAAGGAGAACACTATGATATGCCATCTTGTTGCACAGTCCTATTAAACCATGCTGTACATCATTTCTGGGGGATGTAGTGTGCTGCTGTGACCTATAAAACATTTGTTTAGCAAACGGAAAAATGTCTAAAGTTAGAACTTCTTTGTGGGCCTGAGGAGTAGGATGGCTTCATTTAGGAAATAAATACCAGTAAGGATTACATTTTAAACTGTTCATAAAATAATATCAGTAGAACAAAATTATTGGAACAGTTTAAGTAGCCGATAATCATTAGAGGGCTTGTGGGAGTGTTTATGGTGAGCTGACTCTAATACAAATGCTAGTAAATGTCAGAGGCTTGTGTTCTGGTGTACTCATTCAGGACACAGCCAGTTTATGGGTTGTAGTAGAGATCAATGAATTACAGACATAAATAGGTTGACATTTATGCCTATTTCAGACCAAGCTCAGATTGCTGTTCAAATGCCCAGGTGAGTTTGCACAAAGGACGGTGATATTGTGCGTAATGGTGAGTGAATTGCTGCACTGAACAAAGCTGGAGCTAGTAAAGTACACCAGACTTGAGGTGCCACACTGAAGTCATGTCTTGCTGTAGGCATGTAGGCGTAAGCGGCCCTCCCTCGCTGTCAATCTCCGAGGGAGGCCATGCCTCTTTGCTATCACATCCCTAACACAAGGGCAAGTTAGCAGTTTCGGGAATCAATTCCTCCAGTGGGGTAGAGCAGTGGGTTGTTAGGGGCCTAAGCCTTCAGGCAGGGCAGGGCACCGCACCAAGCTGTCTAAAGCTCATCCTCAGGCAGGGTAGAGCCAGGTGTAGTCTGGGAACCCAGGCCTTCAGACAGGATGGGCTATCAAGTACCATCTAGGGACCCAACCCTCTGGCAGGGTAGAGCAGTGAATCATCTGGGGATCCCAGCCCTCAGGCAGGGGTGAGCCCCGAGCACAGTCCAGGGGGCTCCAGCAAGGGGTGAGTGCCCAACTCAGTCTAGTGTCCTAACTCCACAGACAGTAGACTCACACAGGCCTCCTGGCTGAAGATGGGGAGGCTGCTACCCCAGGGCTGAGGTGTCAAGGGGAAGGAGGATGCAGGCCCATCCGACTCCAACACATCCCAGCCCAGGGTCCTAACAGTGGCAGAGTGGTCTGCCACTGGGTCAGCGGGGATCCAGCCCCAACATGCTGAACCAGACTCAGGCAGCCACCCAGCCGGACTGTAGTCAACTCTCCCTGGAATACCTCCTACCCTTCCCTCAGGGTGTACCTGGATCTCAGGGTTGTCCTCCGTCTTGCTGGGTACACTGCAAGCAGTAATCCCAGCCGGTCCTCAGCATTGGGTATGTCTGGTAGCTCGAGCAGTTCAGATGAGTCCTTGGGACAGCAGATGTCCTCAGCGGGATTTGGCTCCAGCAGCAGGGGGAAGCATCTACCTCCCTCAGCAGCTCTGGCACAACTGAGCTAAAGGGCCCACCTTTTATACTTCCTATTCCTGTCCCGCCCCTCTGCTTCCCGCCTGGCGGGCATGGCTTTCCTGTTTCTGCCCACCAGTGGGCGTCTGGCCCACCTTCACTGTCAATCTCCGAGGGAGGCCATGTCTCTTTGCTGCCCCAGACCCTGAAACATTTCTATCATTAGCCAGAGATTTGGGGTCAGATTCTCATTTGGTGTAAATCAGTAGCAGTCAACAGATGAGTAGATGGGGCCACATCCAAAGCCCTTTGAACTTAATGACAGCTTTTGCACTGACTTCTTTGGAATAGACTTCAGGACCCTACCCTTCAGATTTTAGCCAAGTAGCCTCTTTGGATCTATTGAAAATTCACCTTTATTCTCATTTCTTTATTCCCATGTTTCCACAAAGAAAATAATTATAAACTGAAAGCAACAGAACTCAGCTGAGATTTATTTGTTGTTTATAAGTTGTATTTCTGCAAGCTCAGAAACCTTTCCATCATGGGAGTTGGGAGGTTAAACTTGTCTAACAAAAACAATCTGTGCCATTTCCACTGAAGGTTTGGCCTGTTGCCATTCTCTGAAAGTGAACAGTTTGATAGAAATTTCCTTTCTGTTCATTTAGGGCTAGATTGTGACTTTAGGCAACACTGTGTGCAAAGGTCAGATCACGGTTCCTCCTCTGCTCCCACCTTGCTTCTGGAGGACTTATCATGGTAACAAATTGTGCCACCCTCTGTGGCAATCTGTCAGCTTTACTCATATAAGTAGTCTTATTGGAGCAAATAGGTCTACTTGTCGAGGATATTCACATATATGAGGATTTGTAAGACCAGGCCTTTTAACTTCAGTGGAAACAAGGACATAGCTGCACGGTGTGCAATGGACACTAGGGGTATGTGAATTTAAATGAGCACCAAGATGCTGCACACTAACTGGCTTGTGTAGACCTTGCTAGTGTGCACAAAAAGTTCTCTAGTGCATGTTACCTATGTTAACTAGTTAACAGTTGGTGCACATAAGACTTCATACAACCCAGTGCACTTTGCTGTACATGTAGACAAGCCCTAACTGTGTATGCCAATCAGTTCTGGACTTGAAAGGATTCTAATGTATGATATGAATATAACGAGGAGTCTGGTGGCACCTTAAAGACTAAAAGATTTATTTGGGTGTAAGCTTTTGTGGGTAAAAAACCCACTTCTTCAGATGCATGGAAGAAGTGGGTTTTTTACCCATGAAAGCTTATGCCCAAATAAATCTGTTAGTCTTTAAGGTGCCACTGGACTCCTTGTTGTTTTTGTGGATACAGACTAACACGGCTACCCCTCTGATACTTGGTATGAATATATACTGCACAGCATTGCCAAAATCTGGGCACACATTTATATGTACAATTATTTTACCTCCAGTACTCACCTTGAAAATCTTGCCTTTGATAATATTACCACTGTGTCTCCAACAGTCACAATATAGTAAATAATATACAGCATACCTTGGGGATTCTGCAAATATTGAGGTAATGCTCTTGAATTATCCAAGGGGAATGAAAACTCTTTAAGGGAACAGCTGCATTAACACTTTTTAGGCCGATAAGTCTTCTCCCAAACCCATTATCTGCAGAAGAGCAGAGAAACTTCACTTGTAACTGTATAAGCTTGTTTGCAGACTGTTAAAGAACATGCCTTGTGTGTTCCTCTGTATTATTACTCTGACTTTCTGGTGATATAATGCACAGATAAATTACAGAGGATTGAGAGGATTCTAAGTTTCAAATATTATGCTCTTTATGAATCCTATTTTTGCATGAGATTAGAGCACAAGTACCAAGGGAAAAGCAAACTTGTTTTTTTCTCAGCAAAGTCACTAACTACAGCAAACATACAACTTCCAAAGTGGCCAGATTACAAAGTGGGCTGGACCCAGGGCTCTCTACAAGGAGCTGAATTCCCTGAAGCCAATGGAGGAGAAGCCAGGTGCCCTCAGCCCCGAATCAGTAAACAAAATAAAAACTTATATCTTTGGGTGCAGTACCAATTAGATCCTCTTCCATGGAATCTTCCATGGTGGAGTCTGGCAGAAGATTCCTATTCTCTATTTTTAACAGGTTTTCAGAGGCACCTGCCTCCTAGTGGTATGAACAAAGTCCTGAAATACTACTCTCCCCCCCACTTCACCCTCCCCCCCATTAAAACAGTAAAACAGTGGAGCTGGATGAAATTTTTTGGTCAAAACTTTATGTTTGGTGAAAAACCGAAGATTCAATGACATCAAAATATTTTGTGAATTCATAGAGATACAATATGGGTGAGCTAATATCTTTTATTGGAGGAACTTCTGTTTTTGTGACCAAAACAATTTGCAAAACTGACATGAATTCACAGCATTGTAGGCAGTGTTGTTGTAGCACTGCTTACAATGTTGTGAATTCGTCAGTTTTGCCAAATAGTTTTGATTACAAAAAAGTAAGAGATGTTGATAAAATTGAAACATTTAAAAACAGTCAAAATCAAGAATATTTCATTTTGAAAATGTCAAAGTACAACATTTCATTGACCTGAAATGATTTCTTTTTCATTTTTCGATTTGCCAAAAATTAAAAAGAAAGTTTTCAGTACAACCTGAAAACTATTTTTAGTTTTTTTAATTGCCAGTGAATCAAAGAATCTATTATTTGCACTGCTCTAATACTGCTGTCTTTATGTCTTTTCCCATAAAGACTTTTTTCCACACTACAACACTTTTTCTTCTAGTCTGGTTTATAGGAGTTACAAAACTTTGGAAAAGATGAAACTGAGGCTTTCGTAGGCAAGGTGCCTTTTATCATCCTTTATCATCACACCTGAGAGAAGCACATGAATGGCACAGAAAGCATTTTATCTTTTTCTAATCCTTTTTGCAGGAATACAGGGATGTCTTTATTTTGTGGGGGTCTCAGATCTGCAGACTTCTGACTTTCACCTGGTTTGTCCTGAGTTCTCTGTCAGAAAGATACTATGTTTAGTGTTATTATTTATTTCCATTATTTTAGTGCCTAGGAGTCTAAATCATGGACCAGGACCCCACTGTGCTAGGTGCTTCACAAAAACAGAGCAAAGAGACAGCCCCTGGCCTTCTTAGTACTTACGTGATTCTCCAGGTCTGAAGCTTTCTTGCAGCACTGGGTTGACAGGACGATGCTGTGTTCCAGCTGTCCACAGACTGAAAATTTGCATTGTCACCCTGCTCAGAACCTCAATTCAGTAGCACAAGAACTTTCCCCTGTAGCCTTGATAGTGGGAACCTACGTTCTATAGACAGGAGATCAACACAAGTGTTTTACCAGTTTGTTTGGCACTTTGCCTTCATGAAGCTTCCATCTGTGGTACCTCATTGGACAAGTACCAGTGAGCAGAAGAAAAATGTTACATTCTGACCAAAACACTGTAAAAGACCAGGCATAAATAAAAAACCACAGCTGATGCTCTCCAGTTGCACATTTGTTTGTGTAATTTAGGGCACGTACATTTGGGTCATTACTGTTTGTGGGGTGTGGTGGTAGCAGTATGACTGTCTTCTTCATAGGAAGGGGTAGACAAGCAACACATATGGCGAGCTACCTGTTGTTCTTGCCTGTCAGTTGCTGCTTTGCTGCTTTGGCCTCCCACAAGACAAGTAATAATATTAACAAGACCTCCTCCCCACAATCTCAACCACCTTTTGTATACTTTCTGCCAATTGATGAGATGCTCTGTTGTGTCACAGATCTTGTTATGCATTTGCTCATTTGACAAACCACTCGATCCACCAGCACTTTTTTAGGGAGTGGGGCTATTGCCTGGTGTACCTACGACTATGCATTAGTCGGGCCAGTTGCTCTTGCCTGCTATATGTTTTGTTGTGCTACATAACTTCTGCAAGGTTTCAGCCTATTTGAAATCAGTGGAAATCTGTCAGCTGACTTCACTGGACGTCGGATCAGCCTTTTTAATATGAGTCATTTGTGTCATCCTTGCTTTTGGGGTGTATTCTCTTTAATGTCACTATACCTGTGGTGCTTTATTTTATTGTCCTCACCCAGCATCAAGCATATCAGTGGGGGAGGGGGGTGAGGTGGGGAGGGAAATCTGTGGACCTTGAAAATTCTGCAGCTATATAGGTTCCACCCATCCCTACAGGGTGCAGGCTCTGGGAGGGAGTTTGGGTGCGGGAGTGGGTGCAGGCTCTGGGAGAGAGTTTGGGTGCTGGAGGAGGTGAGGGGTGCAGGCTCTGGGAGGGAGTTTGGGTGTGGGAGGGGGTGAAGGGGTGTGGGCTCTGGGAGGGAGTTTGGGTGCGGGGTGCAGACTCTAGGCTGGGGCAGGGGGTTCGGTGCAGGAAGAGCTCAGGGGGTTGGTGCTTACCTCGGGTGGCTCCTGAATTCCCAAAGTGACCAGCACACCCCTCTGGCAGTGGTTCCTATGCGTGGGGCCCAGGAGCTCTTCGTGCGTCGTTGCCCGCAAACTGCTCCCTGTAGGAATGTGCTATCTGAAGCAGTTACTGATGAGTAATGGATTGTAAGAAACTGCTATTGTAAAAAACCTGCTATCTGATGTAGCTAATTCCTACAGATAGCAGTTTGTCCACTGCACTCTTCTGTTGTCCCCTGCACCCATGGCAGGACTAAGTATTATTTAGACCATTCCTGACAGATGTTTTTCTGACCTGCTCTTAAAAATCTCCAATGATGGAGATTCCACAACCTCCCTAGGCAATTTATTCCAGTGCTTAACCACCCTGACCGTTAGGAAGTTTTTCCTAATGTCCAACCTAAACCTCCCTTGCTGCAATTTAAGCCCACTGCTTCTTGTGCTATCCTCAGCAGTTAAGAAGAACAATTTTTCTCCCTCGTCCTTATAACTATCTTTTATGTACTTGAAAACTATTATTATGTTTCAATCTTCCTTCATAGGTCATGTTTTATAGACCTTTAATCATTTGTGTTGCTGTTCTCTGGACCTTCTCCAATTTGTCCACATCTTTCCTGAAATGTGACACCCAGAACTGGACACAATACTCCAGCTGAGGCCTAATCAGCATGGAGTAAAGTGGAAGAATTACTTCTCGTGTCTTCCTTCAAACACTCCTGCTAATACATCCCAGAATGATGTTCACTTTTTTTGCAACAGTGTTACACTGTTGACTCATATTTAGCTTCTGGTGCACTATGACCCCCAGATCCCTTTGTATAGTACTCCTTCCTAGGCAGTTATTTCTTATTTTGCATGTGTGCAACTGATTGTTCCTTCCTAAGTGGAGTACTTTGCATTTGTCCTTATTGAATTTCATCCTATTTACTCCAGATCATTTCTCCTGTTTGTTCAGATCATTTGGAATTTTAATCCTATCCTCCAAAATACTTGCAACCCCTTCAAGCTTGGTATTGTCCGCAAACTTTATAAGTGTACTCTCTATGCCATTATCTAAATCACTGATGAAGATATTGAACGGAACTGGACCGAGAACTGATCCTTGGGGGATGCCACTCTTTATGCCCTTCCAGCATAACTGCTGTCATAAATATAAAGGGAAGGGTAAACCCCTTTAAAATCCCTCCTGGCCAGAGGAAAAATCCTCTCACCTGTAAAGGGTTAAGAAGCTAAAGGTAACCTCGCTGGCACCTGACCAAAATGACCAATGAGGAGACAAGATACTTTCAAAAGCTGGGAGGAGGGAGAAAAACAAAGGGTCTGTGTCTGTCTGTGTGATGCTTTTGCCGGAGACAGAACAGGAATGGAGTCTTAGAACTTAGTAAGTAATCTAGCTAGGTATGTGTTAGATTATGATTTCTTTAAATGGCTGAGAAAATAGCTGTGCTGAATAGAATGAATATTCCTATCTGTGTGTCTTTTTTGTAACTTAAGGTTTTGCCTAGAGGGATTCTCTATGTTTTGAATCTAATTACCCTGTTAGGTATTTACCATCCTGATTTTACAGAGGTGATTCTTTTTGTTCTTCTATTAAAAGTCTTCTTGTAAAGAAACTGAATGCTTTTTCATTGTTCTTAAGATCCAAGTGTTTGGGTCTGTGGTCACCTATGCAAATTGGTGAGGGTTTTTACCAAACCTTCCCCAGGAAGTGGGGTGCAAGGATTGGGAGGATTTTGGGGGGAAAGACGTGTCCAAACTACGTTTTCTCAGGAACCCAGATAAAGTTTGGTGGTGGCAGTGGAAGTCCAGGGGCAAAGGGTAAAATAGTTTGTACCTTGGGGAAGTTTTAACCTAAGCTGGTAAAAGTATGCTTAGGAGGTTTTCATGCAGGTCCCCACATCTGTACCCTAGAGTTCAGAGTGGGGAAGGAACCTTGACATTGTGGCAGAGCGGTGGGATTAACTTGAAATCATTTTGAGATCAATTTGAGATTTTTTGAACCAGAAAAACAGATTTTAAAAAGAAGGCAGGTCTCCAACTGGCAATAGTTGGAAGTTTTTTTTGCTTTGCTTTGGCGCCAGAACAGAGACAAAAGGGAATTGTCTTTGGGAGCTGCAGTTTCTCTTCCTAAAGGCAGAGTAGTTAACATCCTGCAGGGAAATTCACAAGTCTTCACAGACCTAAGAGCAACTAGAGGGGATTTCTACCTATTTGCCTGAAGACAAAAGTGTTAGTTTTGGATTTTTTTTTTTTTTTTGGATTTTTCTGTAGGCTGACAATCACTATCAGAGACTATAGGTGTCCTATTCCAGCACAGCAAAATTTTACAAGCCAAGTTTTGTTTGTTTTATTTCTAAACCTTGGGTATAAAGTTAGTTAAAAACAGAGAGGTTAGGATGACAGACTCCACGGCTCAACAAAAGCTGGAATTAGCCAGATTTGAGGCTGCTGAAAAACAAAAGGAACATGAAAGACAGATAGAACTCATGCGGATGGAGAAGGAGGTACAGGAGACTGCCCACAGGAGGGAGATGGAGGCAAGGGACGAAGAGATGGAGTCAAGGGACAAAGAGATGGAGGCAGCGAAAGAGGCAGAACAACACCAAGCGGCTGCTCATAGGAGAGCTATGGAAGCAAGGGACAAAGAAATGGAAGCAAGGGCCAAAGAACTGGAGGAGAAGGAAAAAGAGAGGAAGCATGTGGAGGAGATGGAGAAGGTAAAGGCTCAGCAGAATATACCAACAAACCCTAGCAATCCTTCTCCAGGTACCACTTCCCATCCCATCCCCGCCCACCTACAAGGCAGGCGATGATACTGAGGCCTTCTTAGAAAACTTCGAAAGGGTCTGCCTTGGGTACAGCATCTCTACCGACCAATACATGGTAGAGCTGAGGCTGCAGTTCAGTGGACCCTTAGCTGAGGTGGCGGCTGAAATGCCTAAAGAACACATGAACAAGTATGAACTGTTTAAATCCAAGGCGAGAGTCAGAATGGGGATAACACCCAAGCATTCTCGTCAGAGGTTCAGAGCCCTAAGGTGGAAACCAGACGTGTCATTTACCCAACATGCCTACCACATTGTGAAACATTGGGATGCCTGGATATCAGGAGCAAGTGTTGAATCTCCAGTAAATTTGCCCTTCCTAATGCAAATGGAACAATTCTTAGAGCGTGTTCCTGAGGAAATAGAAAGATACATCCTAGATGGGAAGCCCAAAACTGTACTCGAGGCAGGAGAGATTGGAACCAGATGGGTGGAAGTGGCAGAGAAGAAGAAAACTTGGTCGCAGTTGGAGCGGAGACCAGAAGGGACAACCCCAGACCACACCCTATTACCGGGGGGCCGCCCAAGGCCCCACCTACCTCCCAAAGAAGTCTCCAGACACCTTATTGTCCCACCACCCCGTTCTCCAGCAACCCGCCTCGCCCCAGTGACCCGTCAGCTGGACGATGTTTTAAATGTAACGAGCTGGGGCATGTAAAGGCCAACTGCCCCAAGAACCCCAACAGATTACAGTTCATTGCACCGGAATCACACCAGAGATCCGCAGGCCCAGACCTCCCTCCCTTGGAGCGGAGGGAAACTGTGAGTGTGGGTGGGAAGAAGGTCACCGCGTGGAGGGACACCGGAGCACAAGTGTCAGCTATCCATGCTTCCTTAGTGGACCCCAATTTAATCAACCCCGAGATCCAAGTGACGATTCAACCCTTCAAGTCCAACTCTTTCAATTTGCCTACAGCCAAGTTGCCTGTCCAGTACCAGGGCTGGTCAGGAACGTGGACTTTTGCAGTCTATGATGATTATCCCATCCCCATGCTGTTGGGGGAAGACTTGGCCAATCATGTGAAGTGGGCCAAGAGGGTGGGAATGGTCACCCGCAGCCAGGCTAAACAAGCCACGATGCCTAGCTCTGTTCTGGAAACTTCCATCAGGACCCGGTCAGAGGTGATGGACCTGGACCCCAGGCCAATGTCTGCAACAGCAGTAGTGGATCCAGTCCCAGAGACCCAGACGAAACCAGTCGCAGAACCGGAACCAGCGGAACAACCAGCACCAGACCCATTGCCAGCACTGAATCCAGTACTTGCAACCCCAACACCAGAGGGGCCCCACCAAACCTGAACCGGCAGCAGCCCATAACCCTACACAAGAGGCTCAGCCGGAGCCTGAACCCCAACATAGTGTCCCAGCGGAGAGCGGTTCACACTCAGCGGAAACAGCCCCATCCCCTACATTGCTGTGAACTGTGAACCACTGATAACTACTCTCTGGAAATGGTTTTCCAACCAGTTTTGCACCCACCTTATTGTAGCTCCATCTAGGTTGCATTTCCCTAGTTTGTTTATGAAAAGGTAACCCGAGACAGTATCAAAAACTTTACTGAAGTCAAGATATACCACATCTACCGCTTTCCCCCATCCACAAGGCTTGTTACCCTGTCAAAGAAAGCTATCAGGTTGGTTTGACACAATTTCTTCTTGACAAATCCACGCTGACTGTTAATTATCATCTTATTTTCTTCTAGATGTTTGCAAACTGATTGCTTAATTATTTGCTTCATTATCTTTCTGGGTACACAAGTTAATATGACTGGTCTGTAATTCCCCAGGTTGTCCTTATTTCCCTCTTTATAGAATGGCACTATAATTGCCCTTTTTCAGTCTTCTGGAATCTCTCCTGTCTTCTGTGACTTTTCAAAGATAATCACTAATGGCTCAGATATCTCCTCAGTCAGTTCCTTGAGTATTCTAGGACACATTTCATCAGGCCCTGATGACTGAAGACATCTAATTTGTCTAATTTTTAACTTGTTCTTTTCCTATTTTTGCCTCTAATTGTACCTCATTTTCACTGACATTCACTAGGTTGGACATCCAACCACCACCAACCTTATTGGTGAAAACCAAAACAAAAAAGTCACTAAGTACTTCTGCCATTTTCACATTTTCTGTTATTGTCCCCCCTCCCACCCCCCATTGAGTAACGGGCCTACCTTGTCCTTGGTCTTCTTCTTGCTTCTAGTGTATTTGTAGAATGTTTTCTTGTTACTCTTTATGTCTCTAGCTAGTGTGATTTTGTTTTGTGCCTTGGCCTTTCTAATTTTGTCCCTACATACTACTGTTATTTGTTTATATTCATCCTTTGTAATTTGATCTTGTTTCCAATTTTTGTAGGACTCTTTTTTGATTTTTAGATCATTGAAGATCTCCTGGTTAAGTCAGCGTGGCCTTTTGCCATGCTTCCTATCTTTCCTACACAGTGGGATAGTTTGCTCTTGCACCCTTAATAATGTCTTTTTGAAAAACTGCCAACTGTCTTCAGTTGTTTTTCCCCTTAGACTTGCTTCCCATGGGATCTTACCTACTAGCTCCCTGAGTTTGCTAAAGTCTGCCTTCTTGAAATCCATTATCTTTATTTTGCTCTTCTCCCTCCTACCATTCCTTAGAATCATGAACTCTATAATTTCATGATCACTTCTACCAAAGCTGCCTTCCACTTTCAAATTCTCAACCAGTTCCTCCCTATTTGTCAAAATAAAATCTAGAACAGCCTCTCCCTTAGTAGCTTTTTCCACCTTTTGAAATAAATTGTCTCCAATACATTCCAAGAACCTGTTGGATAATCTGTGCCCTGCTGTGTTATTTTCCCAACAGATGTCTAAGTAGCTGAAGTCCCCCATCACCACCAGGAACATAAGGTTGTTCTTATTTGCTAACTTGTCCTAATTTGCTGAGAATTGCTATATGATGTAGCTAATTCCAACAGATAGCAGTTACTTACACCACAGGGTGTGTGAAACTGCTATCTGTAGGAATTTGCAACCCGCTGGGAGAGGTAGTGAATTGTTACCATTAGCAGTTACTGATACATAAGGTTGTTCTTATTTGCTGACTTGTCCTAATTTGCTAAAACTTGACAGTAGTGTGGGATGGAAGTATAAAGTGTTCGGCTTTCAAATGACCCTGCCTGGATTCATTGCACTGGGACGCGGGACATGTGGAGGATAATTTAAACTCTTAATTTCCTTAGAGTTTGCCTTCAATATACTTCTATGCTGGTGCGATCTCTGACCATTGCAGTTCATCAACTCAGCAGGCAGGCACAGGCATCAATGCACTTGTCCTATTGCCTTGACTGAGAAAGGTTTCTAATCAAAGGGAGCGTAGATTCCAGCAAGCTTCTGGGGTAATATCTCATTGGATATGAAAGGGCTTGTTCAGAAAGAGATTTTGAAGCCTGTAGGGTAAAGATGAGCCAGATGGGTTTGTCTCCATGCAGGTATATTTTATTCTCGGGGGGCTGGGTAGAAAGGAGAGAGAAATATTTTTCATTCCTATTTCCCTTACTGAGGGCCATCTATCCTCACCTGAAATTTGTCCTGGCAGAAGCAATTCCTAACTATTTATTACAGGGTTAAAATACAGCCGCCATCACACAGAGGCATTAGTGGTGGTGGAGGTGAGAAGAGGCACAAAAATTCCTTTCCCTCCCTCAAACATACCCAGGCAGGTGGAGGCCATACTGTTGCTGCTGCCTAAATACCCTGATGACAAAAGGGTAGGGGCAGAAAGCACTGCCAGCTATACTCAGCACCCAGAGGAGCCATGCACTGTGTGTAGTGTATGCAGCTACACCTATTCTGTACAGGTGAGGGCAACCATTATTCCACAGTACTCCTGGTGGCCCCAGGGCTTCCCCTGGCTTCCACTAGCACAAACACCCCTCCTACCACCATTGCTTGAAGATGTACCACCTTCTCCTTCTCCACTCCGTTGCTCAAGCTTTAGAGCCATAACTGAGCCTGCAGTTGGTAAAATGCTCATGATCTCTATAAAACATGACATAGGATGATTATAACTGTTGCTACTGAGGATCTCAAACTCAGACAAATTTTAGTGGGGAGGCAAAAAAAATGATTGAAAAACTGACGTGGTGTTTTCGGTGAGGTGAATAGTTCTTTAGAGGTTCAGGTTTCTCCCATGAACAAATGAGCCAGCGAAGCAGCCTAGCAAAATAAACAAACCTACTCTGCTATTTACATTAGGAGGATAATTGATGCTGAATCCTGCAGCTGACAGAATGTAATATAAACAAGTATCACACAGAAAAAAATATTTCACTGCAGTGTTTTCCAAAGAAATTGAAATTAGGGTGTGTGTTCAAAAATACAGGGAGATGGGGGAGGACCGATGAGGGGTGAGACTGTTAGGGCAAAGGTGGGCTGTATGGTACCATAATAACTGCAAAATGTTAGATTTAACTCATGTTTTTAAATCACCACACAAATTAAAGTTGGCTATACAAGCCTACTATGAAGCACTGTATCTACATCCTTCTTGGATTCTTGTACTTTTGCAAGACTCTGTTAATAAACTTCTTGAATACAGTCCATTCATTTTTCCTGGCTTCTCATGTCTCAGGTACGTCCAAGTCCTTCATGATATGCTCATGATCAGGCAGAAGGTGACTTCTTTCAGAACACAAAATTCTATTCAACGAGGAAAAAGAATGCTCAGCTGTAGCTGTTGTGACTGGGAGTAGAAAGACATGAATTCCTACTTCTTTCATCCCAGAAAATTGGGTTGACCCATTAGTGATGATAAAGAAGTTGAATTCAAATCTACATTAGTTCATCATATGATATTCCACTCTGCATAGGCGCCGACTCCATGGGTGCTCCGGGGCTGGAGCACTCATGGGGAAAAATTAGTGGGTGCTCTGCTCCCTGGAGGGGTGTAGCCCCCTGGAGGGGTGTAGGGAAGGCCCGGTTTCACTTAATTAAGTCTCCTGCTGCAGCACCTCAGAAGGTTACATCAGACAGAGAGGAGCTGCAGCGACTAGGCATTCAGATGCCTGTGCCTTTAAGAAAAGACATTGGAACACCTGTGCCTTTAAGAACCCAGCCTTGGGAAGCCCATGCTGAGAGGTACTGTCTGTGTGAGGGCAAATAAAAAACCTCCTTTGCTCCCCACAACCTATTTTTTGCCAAACACTGGTGTCTCAGTCCACCGGGGTAACTGTTACCCCCTCTGCCCTTGCCTGTGCAGAGGTTTTACCCTCTGGCATCCTCTGGCAGCGCCTCACCCCTGGGCTTAACCCCGGCTCCTTCCACCCCCCTCCCTGATTTTGCCTTCAGCCCCTATCCTAACTCTGCCTCCAACGGCTTGACTCCCCCGCCCCGACCAGTCCATTTCCGCCCCCTGCTCAGACGCTGGCCACCCCCTCCTCTGATTTGCCTCCTTTGCCCCTTTTTAACCTCTGTAAAAAGTAGTCAGCAGAATGTTATGGGTAATAAGGGCAGGGTGAAGGGCAATGGCTTCAGCAGATGTTACTGAGCATGCTCAATTCGTGTGAGCATGCTCAGTGCACCACAAGTAGCACATTCCTAGGTTGAACATAGATCATAGAATCATAGAATCATAGAATATCAGGGTTGGAAGGGACCCCAGAAGGTCATCTAGTCCAACCCCCTGCTCAAAGCAGGACCAAGTCCCAGTTAAATCATCCCAGCCAGGGCTTTGTCAAGCCTGACCTTAAAAACCTCTAAGGAAGGAGATTCTACCACCTCCCTAGGTAACGCATTCCAGTGTTTCACCACCCTCTTAGTGAAAAAGTTTTTCCTAATATCCAATCTAAACCTCCCCCACTGCAACTTGAGACCATTACTCCTCGTTCTGTCATCTGCTACCATTGAGAACAGTCTAGAGCCATCCTCTTTGGAACCCCCTTTCAGGTAGTTGAAAGCAGCTATCAAATCCCCCCTCATTCTTCTCTTCTGCAGACTAAACAATCCCAGCTCCCTCAGCCTCTCCTCATAAGTCATGTGCTCTAGACCCCTAATCATTTTTGTTGCCCTTCGCTGGACTCTTTCCAATTTATCCACATCCTTCTTGTAGTGTGGGGCCCAAAACTGGACACAGTACTCCAGATGAGGCCTCACCAGTGTCGAATAGAGGGGAACGATCACGTCCCTCGATCTGCTCGCTATGCCCCTACTTATACATCCCAAAATGCCATTGGCCTTCTTGGCAACAAGGGCACACTGCTGACTCATATCCAGCTTCTCGTCTACTGTCACCCCTAGGTCCTTTTCCGCAGAACTGCTGCCTAGCCATTCGGTCCCTAGTCTGTAGCGGTGCATTGGATTCTTCCATCCTAAGTGCAGGACCCTGCACTTATCCTTATTGAACCTCATCAGATTTCTTTTGGCCCAATCCTCCAATTTGTCTAGGTCCTTCTGTATCCTATCCCTCCCCTCCAGCGTATCTACCACTCCTCCCAGTTTAGTATCATCCGCAAATTTGCTGAGAGTGCAATCCACACCATCCTCCAGATCATTTATGAAGATATTGAACAAAACGGGCCCCAGGACCGACCCCTGGGGCACGCCACTTGACACCGGCTGCCAACTAGACATGGAGCCATTGATCACTACCCGTTGAGCCCGACAATCTAGCCAGCTTTCTACCCACCTTATAGTGCATTCATCCAGCCCATACTTCCTTAACTTGCTGACAAGAATGCTGTGGGAGACCGTGTCAAAAGCTTTGCTAAAGTCAAGAAACAATACATCCACTGCTTTCCCTTCATCCACAGAACCAGTAATCTCATCATAAAAGGCGATTAGATTAGTCAGGCATGACCTTCCCTTGGTGAATCCATGCTGACTGTTCCTGATCACTTTCCTCTCCTCTAAGTGCTTCAGGATTGATTCTTTGAGGACCTGCTCCATGATTTTTCCAGGGACTGAGGTGAGGCTGACTGGCCTGTAGTTCCGAGGATCCTCCTTCTTCCCTTTTTTAAAGATGGGCACTACATTAGCCTTTTTCCAGTCATCCGGGACTTCCCCCGTTCGCCACGAGTTTTCAAAGATAATGGCCAAGGGCTCTGCAATCACAGCCGCCAATTCCTTCAGCACTCTCGGATGCAATTCGTCCGGCCCCATGGACTTGTGCACATCCAGCTTTTCTAAATAGTCCCTAACCACCTCTATCTCTACAGAGGGCTGGCCATCTCTTCCCCATTTTGTGATGCCCTTAATACCTCTCATGAAAGGGGATCCGATTAAATGAAAGTTGCCCACTTAGTTCTGTTATTTTCACTCCAGTACAGAGAAGATAGATCGTTACATAGATGGTTAATTTCTTTCAAACAAACCACAGCTAAACACAAGTTGCTAGAGTATGTGGTAAAGTGCAGTAAATAAATACAATTAACCTGATCTGAGATTGAAAGGAGGTTCAATAAATCCTAAAATTATGCTAATTCTTTAAAAAAAAAGTTGTAGAAGGAGCTGAAAATAATATCAATTGAGGCTTTCAGAATATTCTAGAAAAATAATTTTCTAAGGGATATGCATTCTCTAAATACACAAGTAGTATAGAAAATTCTGAATCAGAGGGAAACTCAGCTAAAGAAAGTCCTTATTAAAATAAGATCCTCTCTAAAAGGAATGGAGGTTATGCAGGATGTCAAAAGAAAACAACAACAACAATGAAGTCTGAACAGTAGGCCTGATTCTTTTCTCACACACTTTTACAAATCAGGAGTAGCTGCACTGAAATAAATGGACTTTAAAACTGGTGTGAGAGTCACTAAGGAGAAGGAGGAGAGACTTGTGGTTAGGGAACTAGACAGGTTCTCAAGATTTAATTCCTGGCTCTGTTACAGACTCTGATTTTGACCATGAATAAAACGCTTAATCATGCTATGCTTGAGTTCTGCATTTGTAATATGGGTATAGTATTTCCATTATCCTGAGATCCATGAAGAGGGTGTTGCTGATGGAGGTGAGGTCGTTGCCTTGTATTGCAAGATCAATATTTTCAGCACGAATGAATGTATGCAAAATTGTGTCAGGCAAATCACTACTGTAGATGCTAAACAGTAAAGGAACCTGCATGGATCCCTGAGGTAGACCATCTTTGAGAGTGCATGCTTTGCAGATCTGCCCATTCAAAAAGACACATTCTGTTCAGTTGCTCAACATTGTGGCAAGAATTCACAAAGTGCTATGACATTTTATGACACTTGATGTCTTGAGCAATAGCCCATCTCTCTGGTCCCTTTATGCCATTCTGGCATCACTAAGGGTATGTCTACACAGCAGCTGGCAATGTGCTTCCCAGCTCTGTAGGCAGACATGTGCAACAAATGGCAGTGTGGCTAGGATGAGCACAGGGGTAGCCTAGACCCCCTGGCCAGGTACTCCGGTGACTAGCCTAAGCTGCCACCTGTGCTGCCCGCAGTTGGAAAGCTGCAGTGTAGACAGAAACCACAGAGTTTCCCAACTGCAGTGTAGACAGAAACCACAGAGACTAAACCCAATTAAAATGGCCCTAAGGATTTCCCTGGAAGCTCAGAGCAGGTCTGAACTGGTTTTCTTTCACAGCTGCCACAGGGCAGAGGGGATGTGTTGGGAAGCAAGGGGGCACAGATGTGGTGAACTGCACTCCAGCTATTCTTGGCTGTGGTGTGGTACTTAGGGGAACATTGCACTGAATGTTAGTTAGATCAGCCCTGAGGCTTTTCACATTTACACTAGGGGCTAGGCTCCAAACACAGCAGAGAATACAGAAGGCAAAAAGGTGGCTTAAAGCCACCTTTGCCCCCAACCCATTCTTGCCTTTACCATAACTCAACTGGAACAGAGAACTTGGCCCTATGTCTTTTTACATGCTAAAAATTACCAGGCACAAGCTACATATATACTGTAATCACATACAAGAATGACAAAAGAAAAGGCTTACTAGCTATTTCCATGAAGTCTCAGCAGAATGCTGAGATCATAGGACTTTAAGCCTGATAAAATTTAGTTAATTCCTTGAAATGAGAGGAAGTTAAACTCCCCTCTTCTTCAAGTTGTAGATTTTTCTAACATCAAGAAATGTATAAACCCAATGTGTAGTTCAATAATAGGGTTGTGGAAGAAATACTTGCTTTTTTGTAAGAGAAGTTTTTTGGAAAAAACAAAAGAACCAACTCCATACTATCAACCTCTCTTTATGTTTCAGACTCAGTAAGTATTTTGTAAGTTGCAAAGTAGTTTATTTTCAGAATATTAAACAGATTGAAAATATGAACAAAATAGATTTCTAAAATATGGAAATATGCTATATTGTAGCTAGAAGCTGTAAATATACCCATCTCTGGAGGTATCAGAAGCTTGTAGAATTGTTCTAGTTAAGGCCTTGAGCTTGCATTCACTTATGCACATGATCAATTTTACACAGACATAGCATGATTTGGTTCTCACTTGGGACTGCTTGCATGTGTAAAGTTACTCTGGTGCATAAAGTTATGCAGGATCTGGGCCTTAGCTAGTAATGGGTGAAGTTGGAAAGTATGATGGGGTTCAAAGAAGAATCCAAAAGTTCAGATGTTTATCCAAACAAAAACGATCAGGTGGCTGAGGCACATGACTTACGAGGAGAGGCTGAGGGAACTGGGTTTGTTTTGTTTGCAGAAGAGAAGAGCGAGAGGGATTTTGATAGCAGCCTTCAACTACCTGAAGGGGGGTTCAAAAGAGGATGGAGCTCAGCTGTTCTCAGTGGTGGCAGATGACAGAACAAGGAGCAATAGTCTCAAGTTCATAGAATCATAGAATATCAGAGTTGGAAGGGACCTCAGGAGGTCATCCAGTCCAACCCCCTGCTCAAAGCAGGAACAATCCCCAATCAAATCATCCCAGACAGGGCTTTGTCAAGCCTGACCTTAAAAACTTCTAAGGAAGGAGATTCCACCACCTCCTTAGGTAACGCATTCCTGTGTTTCACCACCCTCCTAGTGAAAAAGTTTTTCCTAATATCCAATCTAAACCTCCCCTACTGCAACTTGAGACCATTACTCCTTGTTCTGTCAACTGCTACCACTGAGAACAGCCTAGATCCATCCTCTTTGGAACCCCCTTTCAGGTAGTTGAAAGCAGCTATCAAATCCCCCCTCATTCTTTTCTTCCGCAGACTAAACAACCCCAGTTCCCTCAGCCTCTCCTCATAAGTCATGTGTTCCAGTCCCCTAATCATTTTTGTTGCCCTCCGCTGGACCTTTTCCAATTTTTCCACATCCTCCTTGTAGTGTGGGGCCCAAAACTGGACACAGTACTCCAGATGAGGCCTCACCAATGTCTAATAGAGGGGAATGATCATGTCCCTCGATCTGCTGGCGGTGTCCCTACTTATACATCCCAAAATGCCATTGGCCTTCTTGGCAACAAGGGCACACTGTTGATTCATACCCAGCTTCTCGTCCATTGTAACCCCTAGGTCCTTTTCTGCAGAACTGCTGCCTAGCCATTTGGTCCCTGGCCCCTATAGTCCCTACTCCCTAGTCTGTAGGATTCTTCCATCCTAAGTGCAGGACTCTGCACTTGTCCTTGTTGAACCTCATCAGATTTCTTTTGGTCCAATCCCCTAATTTGTCTAGGTCCCTCTGTATCCTATCCCTACCCTCCAGCGTATCTACCTCTCCTCCCAGTTTAGTGTCATCTGCAAACTTGCTGAGGGTGCAATTCACACCATCCTCCAGATCATTTATGAAGATATTGAACAAAACCGGCCCCAGGACCGACCCTTGGGGCACTCCGCTTGATACCTGCTGCCAACGAGACATGGAGCCATTAATCACTACCCGTTGAGTCCGACAATCTAGCCAACTTTCTATCCACCTTATAGTCCATTCATCCAGCCCATACTTCTTTAACTTGCTGGCAAGAATACTGTGGGAGACCGTGTCAAAAGCTTTTCTAAAGTCAAGGAACAACACATCCACTGCTTTCCCCTCATCCACAGAGCCAGTTATCTCGTCATAGAAGGCAATTAGATTAGTCAGGTATGCCTTGCCCTTGGTGAATCCATGCTGACTGTTCCTGATCACTTTCCTCTCCTGTAAGTGCTTCAGAATTGATTCCTTGAGGACCTGCTCCATGATTTTTCCAGGGACTGAGGTGAGGCTGACTGGCCTGTAGTTTCCAGGATCCTCCTTCTTCCCTTTTTTGAAGATGGGCACTACATTAGCCTTTTTCCATTCGTCCGGGACTTCCCCTGATCGCCATGAGTTTTCAAAGATAATGGCCAATGGCTCTGCAATCACATCCGCCAACTCCTTTAGCACTCTCGGATGCAGCACGTCTGGCCCCATGGACTTGTGCTCGTCCAGCTTTTCTAAATAGTCCCGAACCACTTCTTTCTCCACAGAGGGCTGGTCACCTCCTCCCCATGCTGTGCTGCCCAGTGCAGTAGTCTGGGAGATGACCTTGTTCGTGAAGATAAAGGCAAAAAAAGCATTGAGTACATTAGCTTTTTCCACATCCTCTGTCATGAGGTTGCCTCCCTCATTCAGTAAGGGGCCCACACTTTCCTTGACTTTCTTCTTGTTGCCAACATACCTGAAGAAACCCTTCTTGTTACTCTTAACATCTCTTGTTAGCTGCAACTCCAGGTGTGATTTGGCCTTCCTGATTTCCCTCCTGCATGCCCGATCAATATTTTTATACTCTTCCCTGGTCATTTGTCCAAACTTCCACTTCTTGTAAGCTTCTTTTTTGTGTTTAAGATCAGCAAGGATTTCACTGTGAAGCCAAGCTGGTCGCCTGCCATATTTACTATTCTTTCTACACATCGGGATGGTTTGTCCCTGTAACCTCAATAAGTATTCTTTAAAATACAGCCAGCTCTCCTGGACTCCTTTCCCTCTCATGTTATTCTCCCAGGGGATCCTGCCCATCAGTTCTCTGAGGGAGTCAAAGTCTGTTTTTCTGAAGTCCAGGGTCCGTATTCTGCTGCTCTCCTTTCTTCCCTGTGTCAGGATCCTGAACTTGACTATCTCATGGTCACTGCCTCCCAGGTTCCCATCCACTTTTGCTTCCCCTACTAATTCTTCCTGGTTTGTGAGCAGCAGGTCAAGAAGAGCTCTGCCCCTAGTTGGTTCCTCCAGCACTTGCACCAGGAAATTGTCCCCTACACTTTCCAGAAACTTCCTGGATTGTCTGTGCACTGCTGTATTGCTGTCCCAGTATATATCAGGGTGATTGAAGTCTCCCATGAGAACCAGGGCCTGTGATCTAGTAACTTCCGTGAGTTGCCGGAAGAAAGCCTCGTCCACCTCGTCCCCCTTGTCTGGTGGTCTATAGCAGACTCCCACCACGACATCACCCTTGTTGCTCACACTTGTAAACTTAGTCCAAATTGCAGTGGGGGAGGTCTAGGTTGGATATTAGGAAACACTATTTCACTAGCAGGGTGGTGAAGCACTGGAATGGATTACCTAGTGGGTGGTGGAAGATCCATCCTTAAAGGTTTTTAAGGCCCAGCTTGACAAAGCCGTGGCTGGGATGATTTAGTTGGTGTTGGTCCTGCTTTGAGCAGGGGGTTGGACTAGATGACATTCTCTTAGGTAAGCTGGAGAAATGCAGGCTCAGCAGAACTCCCATTAAGTGGATACAGAATTAAACAACCACAACCAATGATTTAGTTGGTGTTGGCCCTGCTTTAGCAGGGGATTGGACTAGATGACCTCCTGAGTTCTCTTCCAACCCTAATCTTCTATGATTCTATGAAATTTATGTGTAGTTACCATAATCCTTATGACAGCTGCCTGGACCAAGAGCACTAAAGTTCTTAATTAATTCACAAAACAACGTCCCCCACATTCCTAATGACTTGCCAGTATGTCTAAACCCTGGGCTGTAGGTGTAACCCACACATCTGGGTTCTATCCCATCTAGTAGCACTGAGACCACTTAGAGAGAGAGATAAAGTAAGTCTGCTCTACAGCCTTAAGTAACAGGCAGTTAGCTTTTAGCTCATGCAGTAGAGGCTCATGCACTAAGCTCCAGAGGCTGCAGGTTTGATCCCACCCGCTGACAACGGGGGTCTGTCAGTGTTACAAGTGGGGGCTTGTTCAGAATTTCAACTGGGAAGTCTCTGAAGCTCCAGACACATTTCCTCAACTAGGGGAAGTATGTAACCCACACACCTTCTGGGTGTGGTGTTCTGTCCCAGCTAGTGGCACCAAGACCATTTAGAGAGAGAAAATGAGTCTGCTCTACAACCTTAGCTAACAGCCAGTTCGCTTTTAAGCTCCAGAGGCCCCAGATTTGATCCCGCCTGCTAACGACCGGGGTCTGTCAGTGTTACATAGGCACCCTTTCTAGAGATGACAGACTAAGCCATTCACATGCAGCCTTTGATCATTTTATAGATTTTTCTGAAAAGGTTGCCAGGCTGTACCAAATATTGTTAGTGTGGAACTTGTGACTCATGGGCCCAATCCTCAAAACCCTTAATCATGGGAGCAGTCTCATGGATTTAAATGTGTGACTCTTAAAAGTGAGTAGGGACCAGTCATAGGTTAGACAGTGCCTTACAGGGAGAGACATGCTTTGGGGATGGTGCAGAGCCACTCTGCACTCTCCTTCATGCACTAGCATTCTCTGGAAAGCATTCTGCTTCTCTGAGACAGAAGATAACCAGTTCTTCTTCCAGGTGAGCTATTATACTCCATTATGAGGTGCAGAATACCCCCCAACTGATGGCCAGACAAATCTACTGGCTGTTGGAGCCATGGCTCTGCCTACTCTGTCACTCCTCACCACCTTTGGGGTACCATGCCCCCTAGGAGGAGGAACTGCCATGCAGCTGAGCTTCTAAAAAAGATTAAAAAGCAAAAGCCTGACTGAACTATCAAGTTTTAAGTGAATAGACTTGATTTTTAGTTTTTAGCGAGCACCCTCTTTGCCAAAAAAGTTTGGAGGCAACAAATGTTATTTACCTCAAAGGCACTTTATGTCACATGCTATCAGAGCTATAAGCTTATTGAAATACCCTTGAAATCTGCACTCAACTGTCACTCTGTGTTGATCTGTGCCTGCATCTTAGCTTGAATCTATGCCCCAGTCACACTGTATTGTCTTCTCATACAACACCACATTTGAAATGCCACTGATGTGAACACCAAGAAAAATGTTTGCATTATTTGTTCTAATTTCTCCACACACTGATACTTAAGCATAGCAGCAAGTAGGAAATTAATACCCATTGAAGGATCCTATATTGTGAAGAGATTATAAATAGATTGTGTGCAGATGAGCATAAGGAAATTAAATCAATTATGCTGCACTTATAAGTCTCTCTAATGTTCAAAGACTAAAATGTACATTAAGATAACATCAGTTGTCTAAACCCACAAAAAGCAAGGAATTTCAAACGTAAGGGTGAAGCTTTATTTTTAAGATGCATCATTGTGTCTTGGTATTGCAGGTGCTATGCCTCATGGTTTTCATGGAAATCTGTCTGATCTTGCAACCGATGGGCATGATCATGCATGTTAATGAAGTTTGAGCCTTATATATGAATTGCCATTATTCAGTGGCTTTATGTTCAAACCTTAATGTAACTTTAATGTCTTTCTGACTTACATTATTATTATGACTTATTATTACAGCAGCATTTAGGGATATTACAGTGAGCTGAAGTCATTGATTCAATTACAGTGAGAGTGATGAAAATAAACCTCTCTTTAAGAGTGTTTATTCTTTTTAATGCATTTTCAAAGCTCTAGCCATTTCATTTTTCTTTGTCACAAGCCAAAGCACATTTATATGCATAGAAACACTCATTTAGTAAAAAAAATGCATTTTATTAATGGACAGTTTGGACCCTGAAATGGTCATCTTTTACATTTCTTGCTTATTTTTCGGGTTTTCCTGAGCAGGCAGCCAGTTGTATAGACTGTCTACTATAGTACACACATTGGGAATAGCAACTATGTGACACTTTGGGTGGTTCAAAAGACAACTTCCATCAAAGAAAATTCAAGTAGGGCTTTTGAGGCAGCAGCTAAGTAAAGATCAGTATGTGGGGAAGTAGAGTATACTTTCATAAAACTCTTTTTGCCTTTTCTCTGTGAAAAGTACCAGCAATGTACTTTATCACTAGTGTTGGTCAGAAAATGTAACCTTTTTGAAAAAAAAGAGTTTATGGAAATTTTCCATTTTTTTGATTAAAACATTTTTTTTCTTTTTCAGAAACTAAAGTTTTTGGTTTACAATAAAAATGTTCAGGTTCTTTTTTGGGGTGTGTGTGTCAAAAACAGGAAAATTACCAATGAAATGAAAGTCTTCCCCAACTTTTTAAAAAGGCTTTTTTTGTCAAATAGTTCCTAGCCCCCCATCACTGAAAAATTTTAACCACCTCTAATTATTGCTCTCAGGCCTGTGGAGATCTGGCCACCTCTTTCAGGTCCCACTTCAGCTACATTCAAATGTCATGCACCCTGGGACACAGAGCCTGTGCTCCAAGACTTGTTGCTGGTGAAAGGAGGGCCTTAAAATATCCCTCCAAAATGACTCCTGCTGCAAGTAATAAAGGTAGTTATGGTTTTGTCAGTCTGAGGACTTGCTCATCTTCCCAGTTCAGGGGTTCAGATAGCTGACAATGTATGAATCTTCTGAGATTTGCCCTTCACTGACTATTAGCCAATAACTCCCTCCCCTCCCAAATATGTTGGGAGCATTAAACATGGCACTGGCTGCACAATACCTCTTCCAAGGGTGGCTGGAGCCCATGGAGGCACTTGCTGGGAGCAATTTCTATGCTTAGAGTGCTAGAACTATAACTGTGGAAGGCCCGTGTGTGAAAGCAAGGTGAGCATGAGGGAAAGAGAAGAGATAGTGCTTTACACACTCCCTCCTCATTTCTTGACATGCATGCAATCTGGCCCTAAATTTCTATCTTGAAGAGTAATTATAAAGAAAGACTCATACTTATACCTGGAATTAGGCAGGGCAAAATGTGGTGCCCCTTGTACAGTTACAGCATATTAAAGCCACATGAGTATTCTCCATGGGTGCTTGTGATAACGTGAACCTCCCTCAAGGACAGGAAAATGTTAAATGCCAGGTAGGCATATTCACTACACCTGAGCAGTAATTAGATCATTACTTGGCAGCCAGAGAAGGTGGGATTAAAGAATCAGTGATAAGTAGGGCCGTACCAAATTCACAGTCCATTTTGGTCAATTTTAGGATTTTAAAAATTCTAAATTTAATTATTTCAGCTATTTAAATCTGAAATTTCATGCTGTTGTAATTATAGGGGTCCTGACCCAAAAAGGAGGTGGGGGGGCACAAGGTTATTGTAGGGGGGTGGGGGTTGGACTACTGCTACCCTTACATCAGCACTGCTGCTGGCAGCGGTGCTGCCTTCAGAGCTGGGTAGCTGGAGAGTGGCGGCGGCTGGCCCCAGAGTCCAGCTCTGAAGGCAGAGCTGCTGCCAGCAGCAGTGCAGAAGTCAGGACGGCATGGTATAGTATTGCCACCCTTACTTCTGCGCGGCTGCCTGCAGAGCTTGGCCCTCAGTCAGCAGTCACCACGCTCTGGCAGCCCGGCTCTGAAGGCAGTGCAGAAGTAAGGGTGGCAATACCGTGACCCCCCCCTGCAAACTCCCTTTTGTTTCAGGACCCCCAATTTGAGAAACATGGGTCTCTCCCATGAATTCTGTCTAGTATAGGGTAAAAGCACACAAAAGACCAGATTTCATGGTCCATGATGCGTTTTTCATAGCCATTAATTTGGTAGAGCCCTAGTGATGAGACATCTGGGCCTTCTAAACAGGCTGAGAGACAGTGGGCAGGTAGGCTCCTGTGAGGGGTCAGAGATTGTTGGAGGTGAGAGGTCCTAGGAAGACTTATGTTAGACAGGACAGTGCCAGATACCAAAGCTGGGGAAAGGTAGTGGAACCCCAGGAAAGTTTTGAGCACAGGACCCAGAGCAGAGGTGGGCAAACTATGGCCCGCGGGCCACATCTGGCCTGCTGGACCATCCTGCCCAGTCCTTGAGCTCCCGGCCAGGGAGGCTAGCCCCTGGACCCTCCCCTGCTGTCCCTCCTGACCTGCAGCCACGCTGCTGTGCGGGCAGTGCTCTGGGCGGCGGGGTTGCGCGCTCCTGCTGAGCAGAACAGCAGCGTGTCTAGCTCTGGCCGGGCGGCACGGCTGCCAGACATGCTGTTCTGAGCGGCATGGTAAGGGGGCAGGGAGCGGGGGAGGGGGGGAAGGGTTGGATAAGGGGGTCCCAGGGGCCAGTCAGGGGACAGGGGACAGGGAGCAGGGGGCAGTTGGATGGGTTGGAGGTTCTGCAGGGGGGAACAGGGAGGGGTTGGATAGGCGTGGAGTCCCGGGGGGCCTGTCAGGGCACGGCGGTGTGGATAGGGGGGCGGGCGATTGGATAGCGGGTGGGATCCCGGGGTGCGATTAGGGGCAGGGGGTCCTGGGAGGGGGCGATTAGGGGACAAGGAGCAGGGAGGGTTGGATGGGTTGGGGGTTCTGAGGGGGGAAGTCAGGGAGCGGGAAGTGGGAGGGGGCAGATAGAGGGTGGGGGCCAGGGTGTTTTGGGAGGACAGCCTTCCCTACCCGGCCCTCCATACAGTTTTGCAACCCCAATGTGGCCTTCAGGCCAAAAAGTTTACCCACCCCTGATCCAGAGGATAGGGTGATTATTTGGGACTTTCATTTCAGGGTAACAAAATATTCAGTTGTAGTTGAACCTGGACTTGCTAGTTGTCAAAAGGGGTTGCATGGGTGGTGAGTGTGTATGCCATTACAGTGCCCCAGGGAGAGAGATACTGGACTTTGCTCACTTCTTTTCCTTTAAAATAGCAGTCATGTTTAACTTGCAGTGCTTAAACCCTTTATTTACAGCATTGATTTCGTTTTCTGGATTCAAGGTTAATTTTGTAATTAGCTGGAAGACACCACTGCATTTTCTAATTCAGGTCTGTCCCTCCAGTCTACTCTTACCTCTCCAGAGGTGACTGGCATGTGTGTTAATCTTCAAACCTGCACACTGTTTATTTAGTATCTCATGGTGCTAACAGCAGCATTGCTTACTTCTTGGATTATTCTGATGAAAGGTGCCTTTAGTTCTGTAACCTAGCGAGAAGTTCATAGCTCATTATTTCCTGAGGGACATGTAGTACTTTTCCCTACAACACTGATACAAGCTTTTCCTTTATCCAGGTGTTCTTGAGGCTAACAGCAGTAGAAAGTGCACTGAAAGAAAGGAATGAGTTCATTCATTAGAATGACCTCCTGGCATAGTTTCTCCTTTCAGTGAACCATCTTTCCAGGAATTTCTTACCTGTGCTTGGTCGTGGTAGCCTGAAAACTTACATTCAAGCCTGAAATACGTTTCTCAGGTTATTCAGAGTGCTGGGAAGAGGGGAGAATGTCAGTTGTTTTTTTTAAGGGCTTCTCAGAAAAACCTCACTTGTCTCCCCCCACAATCACAGGAACCACCATACTAGATCAAAGCTGAGGTCCACCAAGTCCACCACCTTGTCTCAAACAGCAGTCACTACCAGATGTTTCAGAGGAAAGTCCATGAAACTCCCTTCCCTAACCAGAAGGGAAGTTTCTTCTTAAGTCCAGGCAGCTATCTTGCCTAGCGAAGCTTTGCCTGTTCTTATTAAACTTCCAAAAGACAAAGATGCAAAGAGATGCCTTAGGTGCCCTTACAGCAATTAAACCAACACACACCAGTTTTCAATTACAGCAAGTCAGGGCAGCCACATAAGATCTAGCCATACAAACAGAGCAACAAAAATCAATAAACATCTTCCTTTATGTCTCAGTCCCATTCCCCCATATCCCCTCCCTTCCCTAATGACTGGGGAAATATGTAAGGGGGCTGTTGTCCCCTTCCTAAAATGCAGTCGGGGGTGTTTTGGTTGGCTAGCTCCCAGTACCAAAAGAAAGGGGAACGATCGATGGGAAAGCAGGACCCTGAGACTGACAGTCCCCAGAGACAACGGGGAGAGGCCAATGCTCCAGGTCAGCCTGATTGACAGGGCAGGCAGGCTAATCAGGGAGTCAGGCGGCCAGGGGGTTCCCGTCCTCCATGTGACCTGGAATTGCCTGGGTCAGACAGAGTGGGGCCAAGCTAAGGAGAAAGCAGGGGCCCAAGCTGAGCTGGGGAGTAGAGCCGTGCCAGCCAGAGGGGCTAGAGAAGCAGCCCAGGAAGCAGGTAAGTGCTGGGAGCAGAGTCACAGAGCAGACCTGTCGTGGGAGCAGAGCTGCAGCAACCAGAGCCAGAGGGGCCAGAGAAGCAGCCCAGGGAGCTGGAGGCAGCAAAGTAGCAGCAGCCGCCATGCTGAGGCAGAGTGGTGGAGCTGGGGCTGGAGCTGGGGCTGGAGTAGTCTGGAGCCGGGTGTGGTGAGCAGCTGTGGAGAGTAAGGGGGACCCCGGGCAGCAGGCCCAGCGCAGGGAGACGCCCCCAGCCAAGATACCTGGCAGGCCAGACTTGGGGTGGGGATCGTAATCCCGATGGGGCGGGGACGATGCTGGTAACAAGGGTCCTGCCACCTAGAGCCTGAGAGCGTGTGGCCACTGCCAGAGCAAGCGTCTGACCTGCAGCACAGACAGGGCCTGAGAAGGCGCCTGGGACTTGTGAGGAACAGACTGAACTTCTCTTACATTCCAGAGATGCTAGTTGTGATGTCCCCGTGCCACAGAGCGGGGTTATGTGTTTTCCTTTAACCTTTCCCGTTTTTTCATTATTTTTTGTAATTGATTGCTGTTTAATCAATTGTATTTACTTTGAACTGTATGTAATGATTAGTTGGTCAGGGAAGCATCCAGTGCAGAGAGAGCACCCCGGAGTGGGGACACCCTAAGAGACCATGACAAGGTTGGAGGTTGAGCCCCCCAGGAATCCTGGACCCAGCCTTGTTGGGGTTACAAGGACTCTGCCACACAGGAGAGTGGAAGGGGAGCCCTTGAGGTCAGGCAGTCCTCTGGGTAAAGGAAGTGGGAGCGAGGACTCAGATCCTTTCACTAGCTCATTTCACCGGGGTAGTGTATAAGCCAGGAAAGTTTCCCACAATAGTGGGACCATTCCCCTGTTTACAAATAGATAAGCTTGCAGCATGTTCTAAAGGTCACTAAATATAGGCTGTCTTGAACTGGGGTTGAGTGGGTGGGGGAGAGGAGAAAAATGAATTCCAAAGAGGAGGGGCCCTCCAGCATACAGGGCTGTATAGCATAGGCACTGGAACTAGGGGTGCTGTGGGTGCTGCTGCACCCCCTGGCTTGAAGTGGTTTCCATTATGTACAGGGTTTACAGTTTGGTTCACTCGCTCTCAGAACCCCCACAATAAAAATTGTTCCAGCACTCCTGCTGTATAGGCTTAAATGAACAACTTAAACTCTACCTGCAAGCCAACAGGCAACCAATGTAGATCCCAGTGTGATTCACTCAGGTGAGATGTTCTGCACAGTAAGCAGGCAGACTCAGTCTGCACCAGTTTACATTTCTGAATGGTTTTAAGTTTAAGCTCTTGACTGTAACATCTTGTGAAGATGAGTTCCACATGTTAGTTATGTTGTGTAAAATACATATTTTCTTTTGCTGTAGTAAATGTAATGCTTTAATTTCATTGGGTGTCCCCTTATCCCAGCAAACAGGCAGCCCTATTTACCTTTGATCCTTTTGTCAATAACACAAGGAGTGATGCATGCATAGAGGTTTTTTTTTAGAATGTGCATTGATTTAACCCTTTGGCGTGCTGTGAATCACTAGGGGATCACAGAGGGACTGCAAATGTGCCTCACCCTTATGGGCCAGACTTTCAAGAGTGCTCAGCTCCCATTTAGGCACTGATATAAGTGGCCAGATGTTTGCAAGAGCTCAGCACCCCTTGTGCTAAGTTCTTCTGAAAATACTTGTGATAGATCAGTGGCTCAACAGCAGGGTGGATTTGATTTAAATCAAATTGATTTAAATCATGAGTCAGGAAGATGCGATTTAATCATGGGTTTCTACATAAAAGTGCATTCTTGTTGGTTGTTATAACCTTAACATATATATTCTTCACAACTCAGAGATAGATGTAGGTTTCATTTTTAGAAGGTACACACTATATATTTTTGAAGTGATTTATTTTGAAAACTTTTCAGATTAGTTTTACAGCTATATCAGAAAATGAATGATTGTTTGATTATTTCATTTACCAAAGGTAACTGAAGCAGATATTTATGAAGTCATTGGGAACTATCTCCAATTCTACAGGTTAATCATTAATATTTGGAGGATTTTCTTGCCATGCTGAATTAGGAGGAGAACATCACCAGACAGACATTTAAATTGTTTTATTTAACTAAAACAACAATGTTATGTATGCTGGATTTTTTTCTTCAACAGCAAACATATGCTTGTTTTGTTAAAATATTATATGAATTTTTGAATTTAGTTAAACATTCAAGTTTTTTAAAATCAGGTTTGTTTTTGTTAAAATTGTTTTTAACTAAAATAGTTAAATGATTAAAAAAAAAAACCCAAAATTAAATCGACTATGTCAGCCAGGTCAACATGAGAAACTTAAAATATTGGCTTCTGCAGCTAACTCAGTCGTCTTCAACTTCATTTTCCTGTTTGTTCATAATCTGGAAAATAAAAGCAAGCTTTCCTGGTTTTTCAGGTCCCAAACGATTTCTCAATTTGGAATGAATTAGTCCAAAGGAAGAAAATATTCTTTTTACACCGGCTGAAGAAGCTACTCCTGTTAAAAGTGAGATTATCACTTCAACAGTCTCTGAATCCAAGTGCCTAAGTGACTTCCACCAGTTCACTGGTGTGACTTTCTTTAAAACATCATCAGCAAACAGATATTTCTTGAATGGTTCATCCTTAGCTCTGAAATTTACTATAGTTGCCATTATGGAGGGATGATTGCTGGATGTCCATGTCATAGCCAACTCCTCTTCTTCAGCAGTTAAGGTTTGACCCTGTTACCGACTATTGAGAATATTTGCGAGAAAATGAGCTGGAGATAGTGCTTGTCCCATTTCATAGAATATCAGGGTTGGAAGGGACCTCAGGAGGTCATCTAGTCCAACCCCCTGCTCAAAGCAGGACTAATTTGTTTTTTTAATGCTTGTAATTTAACTCTGTCATTGCATATTTCTCTTTTTAAGATCTCATTCAGTTCCTTCCAAATTTCAACAGCGTCAGCAATAAAACAGCTATTTCCCTGCATTTTGTTCAAGGCTACAGAAATAGGCTTCAGGGTACTTATCATGTGTTCAGCATTTCTCTTAAGCCTGATGTTGAGAACTTTGGCTGTGACAGTGCCATCTATTTTTTCACAATTTTGTTCACAAACTGGCATCAGATTAGGCCAGTTTTTTGGTCTAGTGCTCAAAACAGTCTACTACTGAGTTCCATCGCATGTCTTGTGGGAGAGTTAGCTTGGTCCCACGTTTTTTTCAGAGCAGCTGCTGCAAAGTGGTTGTTATGGAAGTATTTTGAAATTTCAACAACATTAGCCTTTATTTCTGGAACACTGAAGTCTTTGGCTAGGAGGTGCATCACATGAGCACTTGCAACCATATGTTATTAGCTTGGGACTCTCTTCACTGTCTTCTAAATAATTTCTTCTCATCTTGGATACATTTGCAGCATTGTCTGTGACCAAGCTGCGTACTAGACATTTGAATTTTTTTTCACAGTTTGTTGTAGCTTTTACTGCTACTTCTTGTAAGTATTCTGCTGTTTGTGCATTTCCTGATGTATTAATTTTTTCTGTAAGGAAGACATTCCCTTCTTCTGTTGTCACATAAGCACATAAAACAAGATCATTGTGGACATTGCTCCACCCATCAGGTTAACAATTTTACTCTCTAGACCTTTTGCACACTGCTCAATTTCTCTTTCATACACTTTATCCAGCAATTTGCCTGCGACATCTGCTCTGCTGGGTGGACTGTATCCTGGTCTTAATGACTGAACCATGTTAATGAAGTGTGGGTTCTCAATCATTTGGCAAGGAGAGTTTGTTGCATAAACAAACTGGGCAATTTTTTCGTCAATTACCTCTTTTTGTAATCTGCTGGTTCTTATAACAAACTTCTTCTCCTTATAACAGACTTCTTCTCCTTGTCCAGATCTATTCTGCCCCCAACAGTCTTCTATTCATTGAACTTTTTGAAAATTTGCACTTGTAAAGAGAGGTAAGGAATTGACTCTGTATAGACAAATTTGCAGAAGTACAATAGGGTTGAGATCTGTTATTTCTCACCTCTCTATATTATTTATTTTAAAACATTTTTGCTGTTAAGAAGCATGTTATCTCTGGAGACACAAATCCACAGTTTGAGAACTGCAAAACTAAGCATCTCTGATGGTATCTTCTGGACTGAGCACTGAGTCCCATTGGGTAGATAGAAAGAGTAACCTAAATAATCTATACAGAAGCCCCTAGAACTCCATAAAATTGGGTCCCTAATCCATGAACTATTGGAACTCATTTACAAAACTTTCCTTAAACATTACATGAATATATTGTCTCATATTATAGAATTATAATTTATAATCCCTATTCCATGATGAGATATCTTAGAGCTATAATGTATCTTAATTAAAACTATCTTTAGACAGGGTTTTTCCTCTAAAAGCATTTTATCAAAAAATCTGATTTAAATAAAAAAATCATTTTTTCTTTATTTTTATTTTTAAAAATTCATTGATTTTTATCCACCCTGCTCAACAGGAGCTTCTGGGTGCTTTTGAAAATCCTACTCAGGTGCCTAAATGGGAGCTGAGTTCCTATAAAAATGTGGCCCTAAAGTTATTGTTGTGCACTTAAAAAATCTATCCCCCTGTGGGCTGCACAAGGTGAAGGATCCTGCTCACCCATGTAAGAGTTAAGCCCAGTTTGATTTGCAGTCTTAAATTTTGATAGGGTTCCTTGGAATTGCTCTAAGCTTCTTCCTCGCCCCCTGCCATTGTACTGCACATAATTATTAAAAAAGGATTTAGAGCTAGGTATATATTTACTATTGAATGTAACTGTGAAGGCACCATTAATTCTCTCTTTGGTTGGTAGGTATGCTAAAAAGTATCTTGATTTATGAAGGTTATCTTTGAAGAGCTTATTTAACAGATAATGAAGCACATCCATTTTATCCATATTTAATAAACATAAGAGAAACTGCATCAAATCCCTTGATTCCATACTTGGATAACATTAAAGGTAATGGTGATTTATAAATATTTTACCTCATGTTTCTTTTGCATATTATAGGGAATTGCTTAAGGGCAGGTCTACACTACAGCGGGGATCGACGCTCTGAGATCGATCCACTGGCGGTATGGTAAAGAGAAGCCTAAATCGACTGCACATCACTCTCCAGTTGACCCCTGTACTCTACCCCCGATGAGAAGATATTTTCTCCCGTCGACCCCCTGCGGTGTATACCCAGCGGTAACTCGACCTAAGGTAGCTGGAGTTGTGTAGCGTAGGTCAACATACTGAGAAAGCGGGACGATCAGCGAGTTATCTTAAGTGCCTATATACAAATGCAAGAAGCCTGGGAAACAAGCAGGGAGAACTGGAAGTCCTGGCACAGTCAAGGAATTATGATGTGATTGGAATAACAGAGACTTGGTGTGATAATTCACATGACTGAAGTACTGTCATGGATGGATATAAACTGTTCAGCAAGGACAGGTAGGGCAGAAAAGGTGGGGGAGTTGCATTGTATGTAAGGGAGCAGTATGACTGCTCAGCGCTCCAGTGTGAAACTGCAGAAAAACCTGAGAGTCTCTGGATGAAGTTTAGAAGTGTGAGCAACAAGGGTGATGTCATGGTGGGAGTCTGCTATAGACCACCGGACAAGGGGGATGAGGTGGACGAGGCTTTCTTCCGGCAACTAACGGAAGTTACTAGATTGCAGGCCCTGGTTCTCATGGGAGACTTCAATCACCCTGATATCTGCTGGGAGAGCAATACAGCGGTGCACAGACAATCCAAGAAGTTTTTGGAAAGTGTAGGGGACAATTTCCTGGTGCAAGTGCTGGAGGAACCAACTAGGGGCAGAGCTCTTTTTGACCTGCTGCTCACAAACCGGGAAGAATTAGTAGGGGAAGCACAAGTGGATGGGAACCTGGGAGGCAGTGACCATGAGATAGTCAAGTTCAGGATCCTGACACAAGGAAGAAAGGAGAGCAGCAGAATACGGACCCTGTACTTCAGAAAAGCAGACTTTGACTCCTTCAGGGAACTGATGGGCAGGATCCCCTGGGAGAATAACATGAGGGGGAAAGGAGTCCAGGAGAGCTGGCTGTATTTTAAAGAATCCTTATTGAGGTTACAGGGACAAACCATCCCGATGTGTCGAAAGAATAGTAAATATGGCAGGCGACCAGCTTGGCTTCACAGTGAAATCCTTGCTGATCTTAAACACAAAAAAGAAACTTACAAGAAGTGAAAGATTGGACAAATGACTGGGGAGGAGTATAAAAATATTGCTCAGGCATGCAGGAGTGAAATCAGGAAGGCCAAATCACACCTGGAGTTGCAGCTAGCAAGAGATGTTAAGGGTAACAAGAAGGGCTTCTTCAGGTATGTTAGCAACAAGAAGAAGGTCAGGGAAAGTGTGGGCCCCTTACTGAATGAGGGAGGCAACCTAGTGACAGAGGATGTGGAAAAAGCTAATGTACTCAATGCTTTTTTGCCTTTGTCTTCGCAAACAAGGTCAGCTCCCACACTACTGCACTGGGCAGCATGGGGAGAAGGTGACCAGCCCTCTGTGGACAAAGAAGTGATTCAGGACAATTTAGATAAGCTGGACGAGCACAAGTCCATGGGGGCCAGATGCGCTGCATCCAAGAGTGCTAAAGGAGTTGGCGGATGTGATTGCAGAGCCATTGGCCATTATCTTTGAAAACTCATGGCGATCGGGGAAGGTCCCAGATGACTGGAAAAAGGCTAATGTAGTGCCCATCTTTAAAAAAGGGAAGGAGGATCCTGGGAACTACAGGCCAGTCAGCCTCACCTCAGTCCCTGGAAAAATCATGGAGCAGGTCCTCAAGGAATCAATTCTGAAGCACTTACAGGAGAGGAAAGTGATCAGGAACAATCAGCATGGATTCACCAAGGGCAAGTCATGCCTGACTAATCTAATTGCGTTCTATGATGAGATAACTGTCTCTATGGATGAGGGGAAAGCAGTGTATGTGTTATTCCTTGACTTTAGAAAAGCTTTTGATACGGTCTCCCACAGTATTCTTCCCAGCAAGTTAAAGAAGTATGGGCTGGATGAATGGACTATAAGGTGGGTATAAAGCTGGCTAGATCGTCAGGCTCAGTGGGGAGTGATCAATAGCTCCATGTCTAGTTGGCAGCCGGTATCAAGCGGAGTGCCCCAAGGGTCAGTCCTGGGGCCAGTTTTGTTCAATATCTTCATTAATGATCTGGAGGATAGCATGGACTGCACCCTCAGCAAGTTTGCAGATGACACTAAACTGGGAGGAGTGGTAGATACGCTGGAGGGTAGGGATAGGATACAGAGGGACCTAGACAAATTGGAGGATTGGGCCAAAAGAAATCTGATGAGGTTCAACAAAGAGAAGTGCAGAGTCCTGCACTTAGGATTGAAGAATCCCATGCACTGCTACAGACTAGGGACCGAGTGGCTAGGCAGCAGTTCTGCAGAAAAGGACCTAGGGGTGACAGTGGACAAGAAGCTGGGTATGAGTCAACAGTGTGCCCTTGTTGACAAGAAGGCTAATGGCATTTTGGGATGTATATGTAGGGGCATTGCCAGCCGATCAAGGGACGTGATCGTTCCCCTCTATTCAACATTGGTGAGGCCTCATCCAGAGTTTTGGGCCCCACACTACAAGAAGGATGTGGAAAAATTGGAAAATGTCCAGCGGAGGGCTTCAAAAATGATTAGGGGACTGGAACACATGAGTTATGAGGAGAGGCTAGGGAACTGGGATTGTTTAGTCTGCGGAAGAGAAGAATGAGGGGGGATTTGATAGCTGCTTTCAACTACCTGAAAGGGGGTTCCAAAGAGGATGGCTCTAGACTGTTCTCAGTGGTAGCAGTTGACAGAACAAGGAATAATGGTCTCAAGTTGCAGTGGGGGAGGTTTAGATTGGATATTAGGAAAAACTTTTTCACTAGGAGGGTGGTGAAGCACTAGAATGGGTTACCTAAGGAGGTGGTGGAATCTCCTTCCTCAGAGGTTTTTGAAGTCAGGCTTCATAAAGCCCTGTCTGGGATGATTTAGTTGGGGATTGTTCCTGCTTTGAGCAGGGGGCTGGACTGGATGACCTCCTGAGGTCCCTTCTGATCCTAATATTCTATGATTAGAAGATGAAGAGAGAAAGAAATATATCATACTTTAAGAAAGGAACACATAAAATCCAGTTTAAAGAGTTGCAAACAAGATGCTTTAAAAATACAGATGAATCAGAAATAGACATTTATCCAATTGCCTTGATCTGTCACTTTATGATTTTTTTTTATTACCACATTTATGAGTGCTGGGTCAATGCTGCATTTGTGGAGAGTGATGGTGCATTTAGTGGCCAATCAGATTAAAGAGAAATAGGTCTCCCAGTGGGTTTAGAGTATATGGGGATGATCCAAAGCACCCTGAAATTGACAGAATTTCTTTCATTGACTTCAGAGGGCTTTGGCTCTGTATTAGTAGTCATTTGACATTTACCATGCTGCAACATTTGACATTACTATAGTATTTGCTGGGCTAAGTACAGAAAATACCACTGCAATGGGAAATGCTGAATATTTAAGGGTAATCTCTGTACCATATGCATATGTCATCCTTTTATCACTTCAAGAAAGTGTTCTGCATTTGAGATGAATAGCAGCTTTCTACTACAAGCTGTATATTTGATGTACAGTATAAAGGAATGTTGAGTGCTTCTGAGCATTCAGGTACCATGCATCTTGTGTATCAGTGGTTCTGCATCAGCCGTGAAGAGTGAGGTTGGACAGTTTTCCCCTAATTTGGTGGTCTTCTGCCCTCTGGCACCTGCACTTCCACAGGCTGAGAACAGTCTTTGGTCCTATGTAGCAGCAACCCACTCCTGTAGCAAGGTCAGCTGGGGAAGGCTTGGTACAATTAGCTCCCCTGGCTGGCAAGCTGCTTCTGATGGTGTTTTTTTGTAAATTACATATTCATTAGTTCTCTTCCAATCACCTTTAAATACAGTATGCATGTGTGAACTTTAATTGGCTTAACTTTTGCTGTCCTTCCTGCTTTTGTGTTAGCATTTCTCTTTTCTAATTGGCTTACCACCACCGATTACATGTCGGTTGTGTATATATGTCCAGGTCAAAGTGACCTGTTTCTCTGTATAGGGGCTTTGGACTTTCCAGTCTCTTTCCACCTGCCTTTTTCCTAATTGCCTTTCGGAAGCGCATTTTATAGATGTTATCTATCAATTTAAGCACATCCTGTGTTAAACATCCCCTTTTGTCCTATATAGGAGTTTACTCAACAAGGTCATTTAAGGCAACATTTCACTCATGTCAAGCAAACTAGACCACAGCCAGCCTTACAATCCAAACTAATGCATCAGATATGACTGTTTTAACAATTCTCAATACTATATATATATTGACAGATTAACATAGGTGGCAGAAGTACAAGCTTCCCCACAACCTTGCACTAATGTGACTCTACCCTGACCTGAAGGCACAGTGCCATCATTCTGGGTGAGAAGTTGGTCCACGCTTCATAGCCGTACAACCCTTTGTCCTTTCTGCAGAATGGTTGATGGTGGGGGTTTCTGTACGTATGACATAGCATCCTTGATGGTGGGGGTTTCTGTACGTATGACATAGCATCCTATCAGAGAGACAAGGTGGGTGAGGTAATGTCTTTTATTGGACCAGCTTCTGTCGGTGAGAGAAACAAGCTTTCAAGCTTACAAAAGCTCTTCCTCCTGGGACCGACATGGCTACAACGACACTGCATACTATCCTATCCACAGGACCCAGACCATGAACTCATTACAGAAAATCCACTTGGTAGTCCTCTAGATGATTGGTTTGCTGGCTGATAAGTCACTCTAAACAAATGCTGTTACCTTTTACTTAACAAAAACTTGGAAGCAAATAATAGTTCTGTTAGAATTAAGAAAGTTAGTAAAGTGGTAGACTGTATGATACAGGTGTAGTGTGACCCTGAATATTTATCCTTGGTTTAAACCTCACATCAAGACAGATGGGACATAGTTTTGAGATAGGAGATGTGGCAAAGTAAAAACAAAGAAATGCTTCAGGACTGTGGTATCGTTTTATTGCACTCAGTTGTGAGCCAGGCAATATTCCCATGGCAAGGGATTGAGGCTTTCACTGTATTGTGTGGGCTACCTGCCCTGCAGGTCACAACCCAGAGAGAGTAATCTTCCCAGGCCAGCTACTTCTCCTTCCAATGTAAATTAGACGCTAGTCTGTGGTATGCTGGCTGCAGATTGAGTGAAAGTGCTCTGACTCAACAGCCAAGGATGTGCTATGCTAGGAGAATATCCAGCTGCCCCTTACGGGCAGTTCTACTACCTATTACATTGTTCTGCAGTTCAAACCATTCTATTGGCCAGGTGCTGGCCCTATATATCATTGGCAGACCTAACTTCTGCACATACACATTTTTAAAGTGCATTTTCTGAACTGACCCCAGCTTATATGCAATTCTGATAGGCACTGTCATTACATCATGGTCTTAAAAGTTTTAAAGAATTGTTATTTTGCATGAAACATTTATTGTGGGATTTGCTTCTTCAAAAATAGCTGTCTTCACTACTAGTTAATATAGACCACTCCTAAGACTCTGAAGATATTCCCATCAGGTCTGAAATTATGCTATGTCTCAATTAGTATTTGTCTCTTTTTTCCCAATTTAGTTAAATCCTATGTGTTGCTGCTCTGTAGGCACCATTCACAAAGGGCTATTTACAGCTACTTAAGTTCTTTTGCAATTTATGCAAATACACTTTTAGAATTTACAAGAACACAGGAAGTCACTGAGTCACACCTCAGGCAAATGCTACATCCTGTAAAACATAACCCTTGCAAGTGAAAGATCGTCCAGTACACAGTGATATAGTCTATCCTCCAAGTGTATCATAAGAGTAATCTCTACACAGTTGACTCCATATAACTATCTGGCTTTGCTCATACAGCGGGCACATACCAGAAAAAACTACAAGAGGCAGGACCATAGAGGGGAAGCTGTGTGATGCCTTTTGGGCTGTCCACAGACCCTCTCTGGAGCTCTGGCTGGGCATTTGTCAACGCTTTACGCAGGTGCATATCCTGACCCAGCAGTGGCTTTGGTGCACAGCCCCTGAGCAAATTATTCCTACTATCAGTATGCACAGAGTAGAAGGATGCCATGTATGGGTGTTCTGCACCAGAATATGGACACAATTTTTGCAGAGTATGGTTATGTCAGGGTATTTCAGTACATGTTTCCAGCTACCTGCCTAAATTTGTTAATGAAATATAATAAACATTCATGCACTGCAATTTTTTTATTAAAAATATGTAAGTGTGAACAGTGAATTATATATAGTGGTAACAGACGTGACACTACCTCCAGGCTCAGCACTGTCAGTCATACAGGACTACATCCTCAGCTGGTACATGTCAGCATAGCTCCATTAATTTACACAAATTGAGGATCCAACCCATGGATTTTTGCCTGGATCATGTCTTATGTTTCATATTTCCTGGGTTGCCTTTTTTCTGTCAACATGGCATTTTATACAGTGTTTTATTCTTGACTGTTTTATTGGTGACTGTTTTCTGGTCTCAATGATCCTGCAGTATATTAGCACAATCTAATTCTTATGTTATCAATAAACAAATTAATAAGGCACTAAGTATATTTGTACTGAATTCATTTTGATTTGAGTTTCTGCTTATGACTGAATGCAGTACCGAAGAGTGCAAGGGTGGTAGAATAATGTGATTAATTTTCCATATACAGTGAATACTGTATGTCATCCTAGTTCACATCAGAGGCAAGACAGAAAATAAGCTGTAGTTATTGAAGCAGTTGAGTTTATAAGCAGTAGGGGAAGTCTGGATCACTTGGGGTTTTATGATAAAATAGAAGCAGCTACAGTACCTTAAGGTATAGTTGGTTTTAGAATCCTCTTTAATCTGTAATTGACAGTGCTTTATATAGTTTTATTCTTCTTTCTAACCAGAGTATTCCCAAACGAGACTTCCATTCATCAAGTAGGCTATTAATAACTCTTCCAAACTGAGATAAGGTAAAAAAACTTTGAGATGGGCTGAAACAAACTCTCAGGTTTGAAGACCTTTGAAATGTGTTGGGATCTAGTACCCAAACCCAGACCCATATTTTGCAGTTGGGCACCACCTCTATGATTGGGCAACCCAAAGTCTTGGTTCTTTTGAATTTAGGGACATGGTTAGATTTTCAAAGTTTTATAGTTCATGCCCATTTTTGGTTAATTAAGGAATGTGACTTATGAGTTAGAACTTAGTCTTTGGGATAGAGAAAGAAAAAACAACATCTTAAGTGCAATTCACTGAATTTTCATTGATCTCTATTGATTCTGAACATTCACCTGAAAGGCAAGGAGGGTGCAATAATGAATGGCAGCTGGTTCTTATCTCAACAATAATCATCATTAAAACAATACCACTTAGAACTGACCATATGTTACAGCTGTTAGCTCTCTTCTTTCCCTAGAATGCTCATACTTTTTAGAAAAAACACTATCTGTTTAGAATCAGCTTACTCTTAAATTGTTTTTTTTTAATGTAAGAACTGTGGAGAGTTAAGCATATGCAACAAGACTGAAAAGTGTTTTTAAACTAGAACATATAAAGTTCTTCTGATGCTATTTGAGACAGAAAAATAACTGAATAGCCATGAGACTATGGTGTTTCTGCTTGATTGTGCCGTAACCGTAATATGATATGTACACAAAGAATTGTGATGGAGTGGGAAGATTGGCTGAGGCCTGGTAGACATAATATTGTACTGACTCTTGTGTAAAGAATAATTACAAGCATAGTAGCATCTGTTCCAGCTTCTGTGCTAGGGTACAAATCATCAGAATCTAGGCGAACATTAAATCCTAATAAGCATCACAACTAAGAAGAGGTGGTCCTGGAGCAGATGGATTGCTTCCATTATATTGTATATAAGACAGATCTGTGACAGTTCTCTGGAGAATTTTGGGAAGCTGGTAAACTGTCAGTCAAATATCACATCAATCAGAAGGACCTGGCAAGCTTCAAGCACTTTATAAACTACAAAGTTTAGGGTTGGCGGGCTTTAGATTACATCATATTGTTTCTGGCCATTAAAGAACATGATCAGGGATACATTTTAGGAAAAGCAATTCTAGCAGAATATCAAGAATATGTATGAAATAGTAGGAGTGAGTCAACAACCACAAAATTGCTTTAGGCAACTGTACAAAGGGATCTAAAAGTGATGGATTAAGTGTCCATAGCTAGGCAGACAGCAAACTAGAGAGAAAAAAATGTATAATAGAAGATGGACAGGTAGGGTGTGTGATAAGAAACAAGCCAAAGAGTGGGAAAACAAAAGAAGAATACTGTATGTGATGCTGTTATACCATGGTACTAATGGTCAGTCAGTAACAGTAATTACTCCCAGGAGAATTCTGTGCCAAAAAATTAAAAATCCTGCAAATTTTGTCAAAACAACACTATATAATCATACCAGTTTCAATTATTTTGGGAATTTCTTTTAAAATACCTGTTAGCAACTATGTCTGTAAGAATAGAGACAACAAAAAAGATTCCCCCAGGAGCACACAGTTAAAGAAACCCCTGTGACAACAGAGTTCCTGTTTCTCTGCCCCTTGTCCCCCTGGAGCCCCTCCAGCCTAGACACCCAAGCCCTCTCCCCTTCCCCCACAAAGTCCAGCTGCAGGGCCAGATACCCATACCCCCTACTGCCAGAGCTCAGCTGTGGAGCACCCCATTCCCCCCAGCCCAGACACTCCTCCCCAAAACAAACACTCATGGCAGAGAGTTTTAGAGCCTGGGTCAACTTACATCTATAGGTGATCAAGAGGTCTAAATGTTTTGCCTTTTTGGTTTTGCTGTTATGCAGCCTGCTTATAGAGCTAGTTGAACATTTTTAACAAATGAAAATTCATACATTTTCCATTTAAAAATTGTTACCATTTTTCAACCAGCTCTGGTTATATCAAGGCAGGACCATCCGTCACCAAAATTGCCTATTTATATTCAACAGCTTGAATAAGGTTAGAAGATATTTTAGTATGGTGGAAATACTTTTGACTCACCTGCTGTTTACTTTTATTGTACTGTCAATTTCTTTCTGTTTGGCAGGGAGTGTTCCTTGACCTCTCAGGACCTGACATGTGGACCAGGTTTTGTGGAGATAGCCGATGCAGCGTGAAGGAAGCATAAAGTTGTTCAGTTCTTGCCTGAAAGCTAGTAAGGGTAGTGAACGCACGTTGTGGGGCATGTGATCTAGCTTAGTTCTAGGACATATGATCAAATTCTCTTGATATTTAGCACTCATTGCTCCCATCCTCTGACATTAAAAGTTTAGACATCTTGCTTTCCTTCTTCATCACTATCTGCATAGTTTTATTTTAGTTCTTTGCTGAACAGGAAGATGTTGAAAGGAAGTGTTTTAGGGTGGTATGTGTAGGTCTAGCTTGTTTGACATGAATAGTTGGACGTGGGTAAGGCCTCATTTCTTGGGGGACAGGGTTAGGGAGGGAAGTGGATGAGCAGGCTGGAAACAGAATGTCTGTACTAGATAAGACCATGGGGAACACCCAGGAACCATTTACAGTGGACAAGATAACGGATTCAATATGCCTGGAACATAAGATGAGGTGAATAATAAGTTGTGCATGGGCAGTGCATGTTGTACCGGGATTGGTTCCTACAAAGTGACCATGCCAATCCCAAAACATGAGATGCAATGTAATGTGTAAATGTATATAAAGGAAGAGGCTTGCTGTGTAACTTTGGACGTGTGGTACACCCTATGACAGTGGTGGGCAACCTGCGGGATGCACACGCCCCATCAGGGTAATCTGCTGGCGGGCCGCAAGACAGTTTGTTTACATTACAGTCCGCAGGCACGGCCGCCCTTAGCTCCCAGTGGCCACGGTTTGCCGTTCCCGGCCAGTGGAGCTGTGGGAAGTGGCACCGGCTGACCAGGTGTTTTATTGTTTAACAGAAAGAGACACTGACTAATTGTAAAATTGGTATTAGAATATACAATACAAATAATAGTTTGTGAAACATACTAAACACCTGTTCTGTTTTCTAAATGGCATGTAGCAGTATCTTTCTACGTATACTGCAATAATATATCCTAGAATACCACTCATCTGAACAACCTGAATTACTACTTCAAAGTGGCCTTCCTTTGCAGCATGGGATGTGGGTCGCTTGGGAGGATCATCTGGGTATATCTCAGATAATTTCCTGCCATTGAAGGGGTCTTGGGCCTTTGTGCACCTTGGTCCCTCCTATTTCTTGCCTGTGTCACATATTAGTTTAGTATCCCAGTGACTGTAATATCTTTGTCTAAATTCAGTTGTTGGTGGCCTGTGGTACACAGGAGGTCACACCAGAGGACCTGGTGATCCTTTCTGGCCTTAAATTATATGATTATGACACAATCCTACTAAGTCAACAATAGGACTGCTTATATGAGTAAGGACTATTCATGAGAAAGGGTTGCAAGACCACTCAAATTGCAAACTGAAGATCTGCAGTGTCTAATAAAATAGCGAAACAGTTTAAATATGACTGAGAAGGCAAAAGACACCCCAAACTCTTACCATTAACCACCTCAGTACTGTAATCAAGGGTAAACCCACTTCTCATTTGAGGAATATAGAGTTTAAGTAAGTTTCCTACTTTTATCACTGTACCTCCTTCCAATGTGTATTATTGAGGGATCCACACAGAGCACCCAATAAGATCCTATATCCTTTTCCTTAGGGATCAGAACTGTGCAGCATCGTGTACCTCAGTCAACCCCAGAAAGGGCTAGCAAAGCAGTCACAGCAGAGAATGAGGGGAGGTGAATTTGTAGCAACTGGTGATTTATTTTAAATAATTAGCAATATAATGGAAAGAAACATACTCTGCACAATCTATGAGGCCAATTTATGCAGCTATTAATCCACTGCAGTTTGTATTTAACCTGTGGACATTGCAAAGTCATTGTAATGAAGTCTTAACCTATTTGCATTCTGTGGGAGGTTCCACTAAGGCAGGCTGAAGAGGTCCTTCTGAATTTTGTGAGAAGGAGTGGCTAGCGGGGCAAGGACTCCTTTTACAGCCTTGAACCTTAATTCCTATGTGTCATATTATGCTAATAATGAGCAATTAAAAGCAATTGTTTTCTCGGGACTCATCTGTTGCCATAGGTGCGGCCATAGTGGGAGCCCCATTGCAATGAGGCTGGCAAAGGGATGGTGTTGTTTGTGCTAACCTGTGATCTGGTTTACTCAGAGGGGCCAGAGATCTGTAAGGTCCTCTTTGTGCTGTTTCAGCAGCACATAAGACCCTTAAAGCTGGCAGTAGCTGAGGATTCCTGTAAATGGGGGAGGAATTCCTCAATCAACGTAAAGTTGACTAGCCAGCCCTACACCGGGCCATCCTGGCTCCCCTGCTTGCCTGGTAGAGGGGGCATTCCAAGATGAGTTGAGATGGGGGGGCCCTGTCAGAGGTGAGACTGGAATATTATCTGCTCTAGTGATCCTGGAGCTCCCTGTTAGCCACCAACATAAGTCACAGGAGCTTTGGGGAATGGGGAGGGATTGTGCTTCCTCCTTGCCCCTCCCATAGCTCAATTTCCATGAGCAGCAGATCAGCAATCATCTCTGGCCTCTTAGACCCTTCTTTCTTAGAGAGGCACAGGGAAATCTAGCCCTATGATAACTGACTACAGTCAAGTCCACCCAACTGGCATAGAAATAAATGGCATACCCTGGAAACTAATTCTGCTTTTCTATGGTTGTCTAGGATGGATTAGTGGCCAGTTGAATTTAGGAAAGTGCAGTGAAATGACATAGTTAGCAAGGCTTTTAATAGGATACTAAGCATAACAGGTAGGAAGTTTAAACCACACCGCATTTCCTCACATAGGGTTCTGCTTTTCTTCTCTCCCCTGCTCAATGACAGTATGAGAACAGATAGTTTCTTTAATAAACATAAATCACCATCATCATTAATAGCCACAACTGAACAACAAATTAACATATTGAGGAGTCAATCTACAGCCTTCTTTCATTTTGTGCCAAGTGCCACATATTTCAATGTACTTCTGTTAAACTGAGACAATTGCCTTAATGGCACCTCTTAATTTCCACGAGAGCTGTGCCAGTTAAGTGGATTCTCTTATATTTTTTTATGGAGAAGTTGGTTATGCCTTGTGACATTTCTGGTGACTGATCTTAAAGATCTTTCTGCTTTAGAATTAGCAACTGCATCTTAAAGTGAAGCAGGACTCTTGACATGCCTTTTGAAAAAGGATTGAATAAAATATGGTGCAATGTAAATATAGCATGTATGGTGTACAAGGAAGAGAGATTGAAAATGAGAGAATGGTAAAGCATCTTTAAATTTAGTACACTGGTCAGAGTTTGTTCTGCATTTTTTTCAGTTACAAGTCATTGATGGTACAGCTCTTCTTCTCCCACCCCCACTTTTTTGGGAAGACGAAATGTATTATCTTTAAAAAAATCTCCGTAGCCTTTGCTGGAAGTCTGACAAGATCAAGAATCATCAGGCTACTCTGCCAGCCACATAGCAGTTAGAAGCCAATGTCATGTGGACTGCAAAAGCTTTGCTAGCAAGCTTTCAGGAAGAGATGCTTCTCTAGTTTTGGAAGGTTGGTGTATGGGTAAACTCTGTCCTATGTCATATCAATAAAGCAGAGTACTTCATCTTCAGAATGCTGTACAAATGCTAATTAAGCCCCACAGCACTCTAGTGATTTAGCTAAGTAACTATTATCCCCATTTTATAGCTGAAGAAATGGAGGGAGAGAGGTTAATGGGTTGATTTTTTAGAGGAGGTGTGAGTACTCAGCACCTCTGGGGGATGGGTTAAGGTAGGCAGTCAGTCCATATGTGACCGGCTCAAGTTCACACAGCAAATCAGCATTATAAATAGGAGTAGAAATCAAATTCCTGAGCTCCACTCCAATGGCCAGTCCACTAGATTTCAATGGCTCCCGCAAGGAATCTAATTCAGTCAGAGAAACCAATAACTGGAGTATTAGATGCTGCAATAAGAATTACAGCAGATTCTCTTTAACACCAACCTCACAAACGACACATGTTGAGTGCTATAAAGAAATGCTATAAATATGGGGATTATAGTTCAGGAGTGCTGAATTGCAGAAGTTTCAGCTCTGTTTAGATGCTTTTCTGCAAAACTAGACCACAAATCTAGTGAAAACAGGCTCCCTCTTGAGATTCCTTTTATTTACTGCTTCCCGTTTCGCTATAAATCCCGGCAAACCCTGGTTTTATGAATGTCTAGGGGGATATTCAAAAACATTGATAAAATCAGAGGCATATACGAGCCCGTTATCTGGCTAGAGGACACAAAGGCTTTTACAATTATAAACAGTTTTGTTAAGGATGAGTTTATAAAAGTCTGGTGTCAGCTGTATCATAATGACAACCTCCTCCATCATGGAATTTTTGCAGTTCTGTTTGAGCTTTGATAGAGGAAAAAATAGTGTCCTAAACTTATAAACAGCAAAAAATGTTTCACTTTGATTTTTGGATGAAGGATCATGGTAGTTTTTATCCTATCCCAATTGGTTTGCACTTCCTTCATTCCAATGGTGCATTTAGGATCTTATCTAGAGATTTGGCTGTTCAACATTCTTTATAGAAGAGGTTTACTAACATTCAATGGGTATGAATCTAATCACATACTTGTTACACTCTACTACTACTCTACACTCTGACTAATCTAATTGCCTTCTATGATGAGATAACTGGCTCTGTGGATGAGTGGAAAGCAGTGGACGTGTTGTTCCTTGACTTTAGCAAAGTTTCTCCCACAGTATTCTTGCCAGTAAGTTAAAGGAGTATGGGCTGGATGAATGGACAATAAGGTGGATAGAAAGCTGGCTAGATTGTCGGGCTCAACGGGTAGTGATCAATTGCTCCGTGTCTAGTTGGCAGCCGGTATCAAGTGGAGTGCCCCAAGGGTCGGTCCTGGGGCCAGTTTTGTTCAATATCTTCATTAAATGATCTGGAGGATGGTGTGGATTGCACCCTCAGCAAGTTTGTAGATGACACTAAACTGGGAGGAGAGGTAGATACGCTGGAGGGTAGGGATAGGATACAGAGGGCCCTAGACAAATTAGAGGATTGGGCCAAAAGAAATCTGATGAGGTTCAACAAAGACAAGTGCAGAGTCTAGGAACCGAATGGTTAGGCAGCAGTTCTGCAGAAAAGGACCTAGGGGTTACAGTGGACAAGAAGCTGGATATAAGTCAACAGTGTGCCGTTGTTGCCAAGAAGGCCAATGGCATTTTGGGATGTATAAATAGGGGCATTGCCAGCCTTGCCAGCAGATCGAGGCCTCATCTGGAGTACTCTCTCCAGTTTTGGGCCCCACACTACAAGAAGGATGTGGAAAAATTGGAAAAGGTCCAGCGGAGGGCTTCAAAAATGATTAGGGGACTGGAACACATGACTTATGAGGAGAGGCTGAGGGAACTGGGATTGTTTAGTCTGCAGAAGAGAAGAATGAGAGGGGATATGATAGCTGCTTTCAACTACCTGAAAGGGGGTTTCAAAGAGGATGGATCTAGACTGTTCTCAGTGGTAGCAGTTGACAGAACAAGGAGTAATGGTCTCAAGTTGCAGTGGGGGAGGTTTAGGTTGGATATTAGGAAAAACTTTTTCACTAGGAGGGTGGTGAAACACTGGAATGCGTTACCTAGAGAGGTGGTGGAATCTCCTTCCTTAGATATTTTTAAGGTCAGGCTTGAGAAAGCCCTGGCTGGGATGATTTAGTTGGGGATGGGTCCTGCTTTGAGCAGTGGGTTGGACTAGATGACCTCCTGAGGTCTCTTCCAACCGTGATATTCTATGATTCTATGATACTATCAAGTCTACTAATTTTTTATGGACTGACACATGAGTAAATCTACTGAAGCGTGGCAAGTGAGATCAGAAGTATGCTCTTTACCTGACAGTCTGGTGCTAGAGTAGGTAATTTTATTTCAAAGTGAAGACACCAGATCTAAAAATTAGATCAGTTTTCTAAGGTTCCTTTGAAACTGTCATAGTGCATGGCTAACACTGGGACAGACTGCAGAAAATTTGATTAATTGCTTGTGCAATCTGCCTAGATTCAATGAGCCAGATTCTCAACTGCATCTAGAATCTGTCATGAACATTTAAGGTGGGGGAATTGAAACAAGGAACAGGTTGAAATTCCCTGATTCTTGACCTGGTTTTGCACTGGCTCCAGCATTAGCTAGAACAGTGGCTCTCAGTGATTCCAGACGTCTGTACCTCTTTCAGGAGTCTGATTTGTCTTGCATACCCCCAAGTTTCACTTAACTTAAAAACCACTTGCTTACAAAATCAGACATAAAAATGCAAAAGTGTCATAGTGTGACAGATTTTCACTAACAATTTGTCTGGGGCCACAGTTGATTAGCTGAGGCCACAGGATCTTTTTGGGGAGGAGATGACGAGGCACACCAAGTGTCTAAATTTTAAAGCTTTATTATTAAGATAATAAAATAACAGCAGAGAGTGTTGGGAACACTTCCACGTTACTTAGGGGGAAGAAAGAAAGCGCTAATGCCCCAAGCCCTAACCCAGTTTCATACTCACATACGCACGACCCAGACTGGTCAAGTCTGAGTGTAACATCAGAAGAAGGCAGGGGGAAAGCGGACAGGAGTCCTGTCCTGGGCTCAGGCCATCCAAGGATCTGCTGTGCTTTCCATTTTGCTCTAGCTCTTAGGAAGGTTTTAAGTCCTGGCTTCCTGGGGGGTGGGGTGCTCCGTTCGGAGACCTCTGCTCCTGGTGCCCTCTGTGCCAGTCCAAACCAGCTTTCCATGATTTCTTCAGCTTTTCCAAAACACCCGGTTTCAGGGCCATGAGACAGTTCTGTTTGTTCCTGGCTGGCCTTTTGCCGTTTTGCTCCTTTTTCTGGCCCCTGCATTTTGTTCAACAACTTTTCTTTCTCACGGCTGGCTGGCTGGGTGGGGCGGCGGGGGGGGGGGTGGACTTCCCCCTTTTTTGTCTTGGCAGGTAGCAGCTGGCCTTTGGCTGAAGTTAGCTTCTTATCTTCAGACTGAGCTTGCTAGCTGTAGTGTTGAATTAACCCGTTCTTTGCTTTTTTCTTTCTCTCCCCTGCCCTCAGTCTCTTGTACCTGCAAAGGAAACTTCCACTCCCTACTCATACACCTCTGACCCTCCCCAAAATGCTTTATGATGCGAGCAACAGCGTTAGCAATATACAATGCTGATCTGCCTTCCTAGGAGACTCCCTGAGGGAGGGAGCCTTGGGGTGTGACAGTCCTCCCCTTGACCCCAAATCAACATTTTGTTGGGAGGGGTCACCACTGAGGTTTTTATTTACCTCCTGGTATGGTGGCAAGGGTTACTGTGGGTCTTCTACATAAACAGCAATATAGCATACATAAAATTATTAGGGCAGCAACAATTGCATACACTAGCCAATAATGACTTTTGGCATTATTAGTTATGTAGCATAACATATTTTTTCGTTGGCATAGACACCCCACTTGAATGGCAGTGGCAAACAGTTTTTTTTTTGATTAAACGTATGTTGTAACACCATGAAGGAGGAGGCATTTGTTTGGAATACCAAAAGCTGCTCTTGGGTGTACGCCAACGGAAGAAACACATTGGGAGTGATTTATGAAAAATTAAACACAACATAGTTAGAAATATTAACAGTTTGGTGCAGAATGGTGGGCCAATGCACCGTAAAATTTTGTGCTTGCGATTTTAACAACAAATTGAAAGGCACTCTGGGGTTGGTGATTTTTTTTAACACATGCCGAGGTATTGGTAAACAGATGTGTTGCGGTGAGGGCATATTTTGATGCCTCCCTTCCCAATAGATGTATTGACCCACCTTATAAAAGAGGCCTGGCACTGCCCTTTTTTTACTCACCATTTGAGGGGACTTTATAGGCCAGAGTTGCCAGGTGTTGTCTTTTGCAATTTATATGTGTTGATAGCCCAGGGATGCAGTTAGCATGTACCGCTTAGCCGTGTTATTTGGGGGAGCCACCTCCCACACATCGCGATGGACCACCCAGTTTTAGAGGCAGCCTTTTTAAAGGCCTGGTTGGATTTTTGTAGCCGGGACCCACACTTTTTTTATGGGACCGAAGACCGTGAAGGAACAGCCTATGCCTGTGCACCTTTAATTAGTAAGCCTTTAGAAATGGCAAAAAGGCCACTGCCATTGGGGAATTTTGGCATGGGGATGAATTTTTTTGGGACAGACTTTATGGAGCGCATTTTTTTGTATGCTATGGACTTGTTGGGTTAAATATTGTTGGAGCTGTGAGCATACATAATTTTATGCTAATTGATTTTTGGCCTTGATTATGGTTTTCATTAGTTTTTGCAAGGTATTTTGCATTTGGAGGGCCAATTTGGCAGTATGTTTGAGGGCAGCAGAGGCCACTGTCAGGTGGGTGAGATCTACACTTGTGACTAGTTTTAAGGCCTTTTAAAATTGTTTTAACTGCTTATTTTTATAGCCCCTTGTCGTATATTTTAAATACCAGCTGCAGTATTGGCCCCATTCCACACGCAGCCCACTAAGGTTTGCTGTTTTGTTCAGGGGACAAGGACAACGTTTGCCTGAGGAGGGCCAATTGGAGGGAGGCCCCCTTGGTATAATTGGGAAGGAAGGCAGGGACCTGAAAATGCATTAGGGGCAGGTACATGTTAAAGGCTTTTAAGGTGGCGTTTAGGAGGATTTAGCATTGAGTAGTTGCCTTTTAGCTGGTGGTGGGTGATATTTGCCACCACCACTGGTCAGGGGAGAGGCAGAGATTTTTTTTTAGGACCATTTTTTGAAGACCAGAGGCTAGGCAGATAAGGCTACAATTAAGAAGGGATGCGGGAAATTGTTTGGGGCATGTAATGTTTGCCTTTTTACTGTGGCGGGCCGTGCGTGCGGATGAGTGGGTGATATGCATGATATACCAACATATGGAATTGTGGGGGTTAGGTTGCATCCTACACCGTCCGGGGGCTAATATGGCAAACTACTCTGCCATTTGTTTAGGTGGAGCAGTGACTTAGAGGGCACATTGAACATTTTTGTGACATTGAACACCTTCCCCCATACTCTACCGTTAGTGGTTTATTTTAGCCTTTTTTTTTTTTTAGTTTTTTTTTTTTAGTGCAATTGTAAGCATTGGCAGTATGGATGGAGGTTTTTTTTGTTTGTTTGTTTTGTTTTGTTTTTAACGGTAGGGGCCACTGTTTTAGGTAGATATAAACATTTTTGGAGGGGGGTTCAAGCGATATGGGAGGTTATATTGCTTTTTGGAACACTTATGGGCGTGGCCGGTGGCCTTTTCAAATTAATCCCATTTGGGAGCCAATTTGGGAGGGATACGCAGGGCCAGGGGACCTGGGGCTTTTGGCAGGGGGCTGCACCTGGGAAAATACCCAGGTAATATGTGACACCACATTCCCAGGATGCTAAGCCACAATTGCCCCCCTGCCAATGGATAATTGACCATTTTTTTTACCAGGACCAATTCTGAACAGTGGTAAAATTAACAAGGGAGGCCGAAAGCCTTGTACGTCTAAGGGTTTTTATAGACGTGTACCCTACATACATTGTGTTGCCTTTACGAATGTGAAGGCTTGAAGCAGCAAGAGCAGTTTTACCACTTTTGCTCAGGGTGTTCCTGGGCTTTTGCTGTTACTGCTTGGTCCTGTTAACAAAGGAAGGGGAATAAAGAATAAGGAACAAAAGGTACTTATTGGGGGAAACTGCGGCACGGACAAAATCGCTAGAATTGTTGTTACAGGCCCTTTGGGCCTTTATTTTGGATGCTGTTTGCCTGATTTAGGAGGTTGCAACAACAATATTGCGCCCAGGGGTTAAGAACTGTTATTTTTTGCCAATGGGCCTTTTAATCTGCTGCAGGCCACCACATAAGGAGCTTGGTGGTTTGCCCCCCTGGGATTTAAGGGAGGCTTGGGGCTTCCCACCAGGTATTTTGCTGAGGCCCTGTGGTGTCTATTTGAACTATGCATCGTGGCCAAGGTACCCTCCGCCCCAGCTTTTTGCCACACTGTGGCTCGGGGCTGCAGGGGTGGTTCGTGCCATGGAGAGCTTTTGGAGGTATTTCCCTTCCTCATAATTGTAATTATTTAGATAATTTTATGGGTAGTTGAAGACCCAGACAGTTTAGGCCAGTGGCTGGTTTACAATGAGGCCCACGACGTTATGATTGGAAATTTAGGAAGAAACATATGTTTTGAGCTGATTGGCATGTGCCCATTTTATTTTATTGGGTAGCTGCAGCTGGTAAACTACCGGAGAGATGTGGTTTACTACTGAGTACGGGCCCATTCATTTAATGTTTAGGGTATGGGCCACTTTTTTTAGTTTTTGTAACATTACTTTATTTTTAACTTGCCACTCCCAGACTTTACTACCGAGGGTTTTTTTGCATTTGGCCCTTTTTTTTTTGTTTAAAGTGGCCTTTATGGCCTTACGAGTTTTACATTTTTTTTTTTTTAAGCTGGGCAATGTACCGGCCATTTGAGGAATTAGCGGGTGAGCTTCCCTCCCATTTCCACAGATTGTCCCACATTATGGGGTGGCCAAAAAGGATATGGTAGGGGGTGTATTTAGTACCAAGGCTGTTTGAATTGTGTAAAGCTGCCAAAATGGTTGGCAGCTTTTGGGGCCAGTTCGTTTCTGAGGTGGAGCACATTTTATGGAGGGCATTTTTTAAGTTTTGGTTTTGCCTTTTTACAGCGCCACTGCTTTGCGGCCGATAACTGATGTGTATTTGTTGTTTGATATTTAGGGCTGCCAGCAAGGATTTAAGAACTTTTTTTACAAAGGCCCCCCCTTGATTAGAGTCCAGAATTTGGGGTGTGCCGTACCGGCAGAAAATTTTTTTGTAGAGTTTTTTGGTGGCGACCGTGCCTGTATTTACCTGGGTTGGAAATGCCTTGTTTAGGCCAAGAATACATTAATTATTAGTAGGAGGTATTTATACCCCTTTTTTGTTGTTGGTAGCAAATTAATAAAATTTATTTGTAGATGGTGCCACACCCCTTGGGTTTTTTGCCCCTGCAAGACTTGGAGCTGAGCTCCCTGCTGTACCTGAGTACACTTTAAACATTTTTTTATGATTTGCTGCACCATTTCATAGAATCATAGAATCATAGAATATCAGGGTTGGAAGGGACCTCAGGAGGTCATCTAGTCCAACCCCCTGCTCAAAGCAGGACCAATCCCCAATCAAATCATCCCAGCCAAGGCTTTGTCAAGCCTGACCTTAAAAACTTCTAAGGAAGGAGATTCTACCACCTCCCTAGGTAACGCATTCCAGTGTTTCACCACCCTCCTAGTGAAAAAGTTTTTCCTAATATCCAACCTAAACCTCCCCCACTGCAACTTGAGACCATTACTCCTTGTCCTGTCCTCTTCTACCACTGAGAATAGTCTAGAACCATCCTCTCTGGAACCACCTCTCAGGTAGTTGAAAGCAGCTATCAAATCCCCTCTCATTCTTCTCTTCCGCAGACTAAACAATCCCAGTTCCCTCAGCCTCTCCTCATAAGTCATGTGTTCCAGACCCCTAATCATTTTTCTTGCCCTTCGCTGGACTCTCTCCAATTTATCCACATCCTTCTTGTAGTGTGGGGCCCAAAACTGGACACAGTACTCCAGATGAGGCCTCACCAATGTCGAATAGAGGGGAACGATCACGTCCCTCGATCTGCTCGCTATGCCCCTACTTATACATCCCAAAATGCCATTGGCCTTCTTGGCAACAAGGGCACACTGCTGACTCACATCCAGCTTCTCGTCCACTGTCACCCCTAGGTCCTTTTCCGCAGAACTGCTGCCTAGCCATTCGGTCCCTAGTCTGTAGCTGTGCATTGGGTTCTTCCATCCTAAGTGCAGGACCCTGCACTTATCCTTATTGAACCTCATCAGGTTTCTTTTGACCCAATCCTCCAATTTGTCTAGGTCCCTCTGTATCCTATCCCTGCCCTCCAGCGTATCTACCACTCCTCCCAGTTTAGTATCATCCGCAAATTTGCTGAGAGTGCAATCCACACCATCCTCCAGATCATTTATGAAGATATTGAACAAAACCGGCCCCAGGACCGACCCCTGGGGCACTCCACTTGACACCGGCTGCCAACTAGACATGGAGCCATTGATCACTACCCGTTGAGCCCGACAATCTAGCCAACTTTCTACCCACCTTATAGTGCATTCATCCAGCCCATACTTCTTTAACTTGCTGACAAGAATACTGTGGGAGACCGTGTCAAAAGCTTTGCTAAAGTCAAGAAACAATACATCCACTGCTTTCCCTTCATCCACAGAATCAGTAATATCATCATAGAAGGTGATTAGATTAGTCAGGCATGACCTTCCCCTGGTGAATCCATGCTGACTGTTCCTGATCACTTTCCTCTCGTGTAAGTGCTTCAGGATTGATTCCTTGAGGACCTGCTCCATGATTTTTCCGGGGACTGAGGTGAGGCTGACTGGCCTGTAGTTCCCAGGATCCTCCTTCTTCCCTTTTTTAGAGATTGGCACTACATTTGCCTTTTTCCAGTCATCCGGGACTTCCCCCGTTCGCCACGAGTTTTCAAAGATAATGGCCAATGGCTCTGCAATCACATCCGCCAATTCCTTTAGCACTCTCGGATGCAACTCGTCCGGCGCCATGGACTTGTGCACGTCCAGCTTTTCTAAATAGTCCCTAACCACCTCTTTCTCCACAGAGGGCTGGCCATCTACTCCCCATGTTGCGATGCCCAGCGCAGCAGTCTGGGAGCTGTCCTTGTTAGTGAAGACAGAGGCAAAAAAAGCATTGAGCACATTAGCTTTTTCCACATCCTCTGTCACTAGGTTGCCTCCCTCATTCAGTAAGGGTCCCACACTTTCCTTGGCTTTCTTCTTGTTGCCAACATACCTGAAGAAACCCTTGTTGTTACTCTTGACATCTCTTGCTAGCTGCAGCTCCAGGTGCTATTTGGCCCTCCTGATTTCATTCCTACATTTGTTTTTGTTTTGGCCATTGTGCCACCTGCTTAACTTTGAACAGGGTTCCCTCCACCCCCTCATGTGCCCATTTATGTACTTTTTAGACCAAGTTTTTTTGCTTGGCGGTAGCTAATTTTGTGACTAAGGCTGCTACCTTGCCTGAATGAACCTGAGTTAATTTATTTACTTGTTTGTTTTATTTATGGAGTAACCCCTTGTTTTTATGAGCCTGTGATTTTACCCAGGTAATGTAAACTTCTTTTTTACGTGCCCTATGCAATGCCATTATTTTTTGCCACTTTTTTGGATGTTTAATGGGCTTCCGGTCTGTGGTATTTTAATTGTTTTTTTCTAATAAGACATATATGTTGATACGCCCCCTCCCACATACTTATTGTCTGCCACTAGATATACTGTGTAGTCCTCCCCCAGCTGACTTTTATATTTTAGAACCTGGAGCACAGCCTTTATTTCTGAAGGTGGCCCACACTGTTACTGAAACATTGCTGACTTTCTCATTTTTACCATATAATTATAAAATAAATCAATTGGAATATAAATATTGTACTTGCATTTCAGTGGCTAGTATATAGAGCAGTATAAACAAGTCATTGTATGAAATTGTAGTTTGTACTTACTTTGCTAGTGCTTTTTATGTAGCCTGTTGTAAAACTAGGTAAATATCTAGATGAGTTGATGTAACCCTTGAAAGACCAGGGTATGTGCTCCCCTTGTTGAAAACCACTGAGCTAGAACACTCAGATTACTCTAATCTACAGTTGGCTATGGCCCTGAGCATCCATTGATCAGCCAAGAATAGCTAGACCACATAGTAGTTCAGCTATAAGCCCCTTTGATCCTGAATATGACCTTATGCTACGTGCTGCAGGAGTGGGATTAGCATGGGAGCAGATTATGCTGCTTCTGAACTAGCTGGGGAATTGAACTGCACCACACTGGGGTACATCCACTTGGGAAGATTCAGCTGCTTTCTGACCCCTTTACACCAACAGAATAGATCAGAGGGGCCAGATCACAGAAAAGATGATAAATGGAGGCACAGACAAAACAAAATGATGGGTAGACTTGAATATTGTAGTCAGAAGGGCCACACCTGTCGAACTATTTATCTGCAAAGATCCCCCACCCCTGCTGGAGAGGTGGTGTGTCATTATGGTTCTGGCTTTAGTTCTCATTCTAACTATTGAGAATGAGCTCAGTATCTTGGATGATGGTGTTGCCAGTTGGTATCTTCCTAAAAGTCTGCACAGCTCCTTGCAAATACAGCACCAGGAAAAGGGCAGCACTACTTAAACTCAGTGGGATTTCAATAAGAACAGAAACTGGCTTGCTGTTTGATTGCAACACACTTTAGGATGGTGCACTGATATACAGTTGAGCAGTTTATGTCATATTAGAAAGAAAAAGTAGGTGAGGTAATATCCAGAGCTGTCCCTTGGGTATGGCGAATCGCCCCAGGCCCTGCGCTCTGGGGAGTCCTGCGCTTCGATAAAATTGTGAGGAGGGGGCGTGGAGGTGAGGCAGGAGGCAGTCGGTTGGGCGAGCGGGGTGCGGAGGCGAATGGGGAGGCGAGTGGCAGGGGGCAGGTGGGAGGGAGGGAGTGAGTAGGCAGGTGGGCGGGTGGATGGCAAGGAGGAGAGCGGAGGTCAGGTGTAGGGGGGTGAGGAGGTCAGTGACAGCCACTGGCAGCTCCCCGACCAGAACCTCCCTCTTCCCCCCCTCCCCCAGTGCCTCCTGCCCACCAGTGAGCCCCGCCGATCAGCTCCTCCCCTCCCTCTCAGCACCTGCCGCGAATCAGATGTTTCACGGCATCTGGAGGAGCTGGGGCTGGGGGAGGGGAGAGGAGTGAGGGCGCAGCTCGCTCGGGGGAGGGGGCGGAACTAGGCAGGGAGGAGGTGGAGCAGGAACGGGAAAAGACAGGGTAGGGGCAGAGCAGGGGGTGGGAAGAAGCAGGGCGGAGGTGGGGCCTTTGGAGAAGGGGCGGAGTGGGGGTGGTGCCTGGGGGGAGCCAGGTGGGGGAGCACCGCCCAGTAGATTAGAAACTCGGCGCCTATGTCCCGGGCCCCACACCCTCCTAGGGACAGCCCTGGTAATATCTTTTATTGGACCCACTTCTGTTGGTAAAAGACAAGCTTTTGAGCTACACAGAGCTCTTCTTCAGCTCTAAGAAGAACAGAAGTCAGTGCAATAGAAGATATTACCTTACTCACCTTGTCTCTAACACAAGAACAAAACAACAGTTTTGTTTTGTAATTGCAGTTTCCTAAAGAAGGAGTTATTGCATTTACGACACTACATTTCAGTGGACAGCAGACCTGATAACATTAAGCATTTTAAATTATGCATGGAGAACTTAGCTCTATCGATCAATTTGCTATTTCAATATTTCTATTTAATTTGCTCTAAGTGAAAGACAGACAAGCCTGCAGCCTGATTTTTATTGATCAGGCAATGCAGGCAAACTTGCTGATTATAGAACATCCCAGGGGAACTCCACCCACAAAGGTGGTTCATTATTTTCCCAGTGGCAGGAACCACTGAAGTTTCCTCAAAACAATTTAAGATTAACAGTTTAAGATTTTCATGCTCTGTTAGAAGGGTGAATTTGTTGTCTTTAAACCTACTTGAAAACTGAGGGTTAAGATTTACTTGCAGTTTACTGGCACAAAAACTAGGATCCAAGTCTTTAGGTGCTACTGCAATGTTAATCTTTAACAACAACAACAACAAAAACATAGATATATATAGGTGGAGGATCAGTTTTTCCAAAGATTAGCACTTAAGTTGCACTTGGAAAATGTGTTCATTTATCCACTGGACCTGGCATGTGCAAATAAGAACATAACTATGGCCACAGTGGGTCAGACCAATGGTCTGTCTAGCCCGGTATCCTGTCTTCTGGCAATGGCGGGTGCCAGATGCTTCAGAGGGAACGAACAGAACAGGGCAATGTTCAAGTGATCCATTCCCTGTCATTCACTCCCAGCTTCCGGCAGTCAGAGGATTAGGGACATCCAGAGTATGGGGTTGCATTCCTGATCTTTTTGAACACAGTTATAGTTTGGCCTTCACAACATCTCCTGGACATGAGTTCCACAAGTTGACTGTGCGTTGTGTGAAGTACTTATGTTTGTTCTAAATAGGCAGAAGATTTAACTTATTGGGTGCCCATGATTCTTGTGTTATGTGAAGGGGTGTTCACTTTCTCCACACTATTCATGATTTTATAGACCTCTATCTTATCTCCCCTTAACTGTCTTTTCTAAACTGAAAAATCCCCATCTTTTAAATCTCTTTCCATGTGGAAGCTGTTCCATACCCCTAATCATTTTTGTTGCCCTTCTCTGTATTTTTTCCAAGTTTAATATTTATTTTTGAGATGGGATGACCAGAACTACGTGCAGCATTCAAACTGTGGGTGTACCATGGATTTACATAGTGGCATTATGATATTTTCTATCTTATCTGTCCCTTTCCTAATGGTTCCTAACATTGTTAGCTTTTTTGATTGCTGCTGTACACTGAGTAGATGTTTTCAGAGAGCGATCCATGATGACTGCAAGATATTTCTTGAGCAGAGACAGCTAATTTAGACCCCATCATTTTGAATGTATAGTTGGGATTATGCTTTCCAGTGGACATTATTTTGCATTTATCAAATAGAATCATACACTATCAGGGTTGGAAGGGACCTCAGGAGGTCATCTAGTCCAACCCCCTGCTCAAATAGTCCTCTGCATGCACAAAATGGGTAATTGCACACTGAACTACCTGTTTGTACAGACAATTAATGTAATGTACATATGTGTGGATGCAACTTGGATACAGTGTTTGATAATCATAATACAATTTAAATGCAAAAATAATAAAATATAGCCCGATTGGATGAGGCAGCTATATACAATGTCACCAAAAGAGCTAAATGCTTGAATAAATAGTCCCCTCCAAATGCAAAAACCTGACTGCAAATGAAAGAAAGAAGAAAATGTGCAGAGTAAATTACAAAAAGTAATCAAAGGGAACCAAAATATATTGCAACTGTTATCCAGACCTGGCAATAACTTAATCAAAAGAAGATGACTTTTCCCTGCTTTGCCCTAGGACACATAGAGATTATTGGCTCATTTATTTCAGGCTCTGTGTATATGCATTAATTTTGTTTTCCACATATTTTCTATGCAGCAGGATAAGTGCATTTGCTGAATAAGATAGTTATGTTTCAAATAGATTGGGCTAATCCTCAGTTACACCAATGCTCTTTAAACCCCTTTAAGGCACTGTCACATGGCAGACCCTGGCAAAACTGAGAAGCAAACCTGTAAGGCTACACTGGAGATGTACAAGATTGAAAAACAATAAAATATTCATTGTGGAAGAGCTGCCAAAGTTTCGCTTATTTTAATCTTTTGAGTCTGGATGCTGGAACAATGGGGATCTAAGGTCTGGCATTCCCAGAACTCCCTGATTTCAGCTGGCTTAGTGATTCAGAACACACAGTATCTTATTTCAGTGTTCTCATCCTGAAGTATACTAAGCAGCTCAGGCATGTGCCAAAAATGGCCATTTACAAATGATTAAAGAGCTGCTTGTCTGAGGCGGCGACTCGGTTCAGTATTAATTGTGATGGAATTGTGCTAGTGTATAAGAATATGCCAGTTCTTATTTTGCCAGTACTAACAATGGTAAATGTGCACTTCACTGTGGATTTCATACAGTCCTTTGGCACAGGGACACACTTTTGGTATTATGAGATCCGCACAACTCCAACTGTAAAAGATGATTCACCCCAGCAGGCTTAGGCTGTATGTAAATTGTGTTCTTGTGTCATCACGGATAACTCTGTCCCAAATGACACTGAGCCAGATGAAAGAAAGAAGGCAACTGGCAGCGAAATACACCTGTCTCCACTCTAGTCAAGGAGATATTAACATGGCTTTTGGTCACTCAGAACTATTAAGGCAAAATATGAAGGCTATATCCCCAGCAACCCAGTTACTATCGTGTAGCTGAGGTCTGGCCTGTCATGAGTAATTAACACATGGAGGGTTTACTCGTTGTTTGGAGGATAGAATTAGGGAGATGAACAGATTAGGCTGAAGTAAATATTCCGAGCCAGCTAAAATAAGAGGGAGAACACCCTGGAACCATTTACCAACAATGGATAAGATAAGTTAGAAATATACAGAAGAGGTCAAGCAGGGGCAATGCATGGATAGAGCATGCCACACAGAGACTGGTTCCTGCAAAGTGAGCAAGCCAGACCAAACGTGTGTGATGTAATGGATAGTAAATGCAATGAGATGTGTAAATGTGTATGAAAGGAGAAGGTTTCTCTGTAACTTTGGATATCTGATACCCCTTACACCCACCCCCTTCACTTGAGTCTGATCAACTCAGCATAGCTTTGCTGTATGCCATATAAAGGAACTTGTGAAGCAAAATCAGGAGTCAAACTACGTGTTTTGAATCCCAGAGAACTGGACCAGGTGTTCTGGATAAGCCACGTGAAAAAGGTCTCAGAGGGAATCCCAACATGTGGTCTCAAAAAAAGAGGTGGAAAATATGTTGCACAATTAAAGTAATCGTATTCAAATTAAAGCTACAAAAAAGAATGAAACGGGAAATGTCAATTTGAATGTTCAGTCGGACAGCACTTACAGTGTTAAGTCAAACAGCACACAGAGAGAAATATCAGGCTGGATAAAAATCAATGATTTTTTAAAAATAAAAATTAAAAAAAAAGATTTTTTTATTTAAATCAGATTTTTTTGATAAAATGCTTTTTGAGGGAAAAAACTATCTAAAGATGGTTTTAATTAAGATACATTATAGCTCAAAGATATCTCATCATGGAATACGGATTATAGATTCTAATTCTATAGTCTGAGACAATATATTCATGTAATCTTTAAGAAAAATTTTTGTAAATGAGTTCCAATAGTTCATGGATTAGGGACCCAATCTTATGGGGTTCCAGGGGCTTCTGTATAGATTATTTAGGTTAATCTTTCTATCTACCCAATGGGACTCAGTGCTCAGTCTAGAAGATACCATCAGAGATGCTTAGTTTTGCAGTTCTCAGACTGTGGATTTGTGTCTCCAGAGATAACATGCTTGTTAACAGCAAAAATGTTTTTAAATAAATAAATAATATATAGAGGTGAGAAATAACAGACCTCAACCCTATTGTCCCTCTGCAAATTTGTCTATACAGTATCAATCCCTTACCTCTCTCTAAAAGTGCAAAGTTTCAAAAAGTTCAATGAATAGAAGATTGTTGGGGCAGAACAGATCTGGACAAGGAGAAGAAGTCTGGAAATAAATGTGAGAAGGGTGGGACAGGCAGTAGAAACAAAAGTGAAACTGTTTGAGCAGTATATTCCAGAAGTCTTGCGGTCTTTCTGAGTGTAGCCTTCATTGATTTGAGATCTACCAATTCCATTCTCTCACTAGAAGGGAAAACCTATAATGGCAGCAGGCCGTAAAAGAGACCCAGTTTGGGAATATTTTAATGAAGTTCCTCTACCAGTAGGTAAGACAGGCATGCATGCAAAATGCAAACAGTGCAAGAAAGAAATGCAAGGCCTGGTTCCCCGAATGAAACAAAATCATGAGAAGTGCTCCTTCTCAGGAGGAATCTGCGTTGAAGATGATGAAAAGAACATGTCTGAACATACAGGATCTACAGGTTGGTCAACTTTTTTATTTCATACTTCTTTCTTAAGGACTGCCTGTCTTCCTTCTGGACTATTCTTGAAATCTCATGTTTGAGCAAAAATATAGTTGCTACTCTATGGTACTCTCATTTTAGATGCAGATGTGATAAAAAAAAACAGCTGAAATAGGCAGGTCTTCCTTTTACAATTTCACCTTTAAAGTAGTACTGAGTGTCAGTGAATGCAATGAGTAATACTAAATGAGCAGTATAATAATAATAATTAAATAACTTATTTTGACTTATTTTGTTTAGGAGAATCCATCCTCAACATACAGGCTTCTGAAGACTATCCACCTTCAAGATCACCATCATATCTATAGTTTCAGAGTTATCCACCAATGATAGTGTTTCAGTCACATCATGTATGTCACATAGCCACAGTATATCACCTGTAGCAAAAAGAGAAAAAAAACCCTCCACCATCCAGAAACAACCGTAGATAAGTTTCTGATAAGAAGCAGCAGATTACAAAAAAAGGTAATTGATAAAAAAATTGCCTGGTTTCTTTATGCAACAAACTCTCCTTGCTGTACGATTGAGAACCCACACTTGATTAACATGGTTCAGTCATTAAGATCAGGATACAGTCCACCCAGCAGAGCAGATGTTGCAGGCAAGTTGCTGGATAAAGTGCATGAAAGATAAATTGAGCAGTGTGCAAAAGGTTTGGGACCTGAAAAAGCAGGAAAGCTTGTTTTTCTTTTCCAGATTATGACCAAACAGGAAAATGAAGGTGAAGGTGACTGAGTTAGCTGCAGAAGCCAATATTTTAAGTTTCTCATGTTGACCTGGCTCACTTAGTCAATTTTATTATTTTTTTAAAATCATTTAACTATTTTAGTCAAAAACAATTTTAACAAAAACAAACCTGATTTTAAAAAACTTGAATGTTTAACTAAATTCAAAAATTCATATGCTTGTTTTGTTAAAATATTATATGTTTGCTGTTGAAGAAAAAAATCCAGAACACATAACATTGTTGTTTTAGTTAAATAAAACAATTTAAATGTCTGTCTGGTGATGTTCTCTTCCTAATACAGCATGGCAAGAAAATCCTCCAAATATTAATGATTAACCTGTTGAATTTTAGATAGTTCACCTCCCAATGACTTCATAAATATCTGCTTCAATTACTTTTGGTAAATGAAATAACCAAACAATCATTCATTTTCTGATATAGCTGTAAAACTAATCTGAGAAGTTTTCAAAATAAATCACTTCAAAAATGTATAGTGTGTACCTTCTAAAAATGAAACCTACATCTATCTCGGAGTTGTGAAGAATATGTATTAAGGTTATACCAACCAACACAAATGCACTTTTATGTAGAAATCCATGATTAAATTGAGTCTTCCTGACTAGTGATTTAAATCAAATCCACCCTGAGAAATACCATTTTTACTTTCTGTAAAACTTGTGTGCTACTTCATGGAATAGCAAGGTACAGATATAGCAGTGCAAGCACATTATTCAAAGGCATTTAGCTCACCCATACAGAAGTCATACTTCTTTCCCACTCAAAACTGTAGGAAGACACTGCTTCCCTGCAATTAGATGAAGACAAGATGCAACTTGGGAACCTTCTTCCTCCTTCTGCTTTCCCTCCTAAGCTCTACTTTTTTGCCTCTTCTGCTTCCCTCTTTCCTTTATCAAATATTTATCACCGCCAGTCCCAGACCACTTTGCCTCAGTGGGGATGGGTTAGGTGCAAAAGGACTGCTATTTATTCAGCCTGGCCCCTGCAGCTGCCAGTTAGTTCTGAAAAACCAGCAATTACTGTCTGCTGTTAACAACAAGTACATGATCAGTAGTGGCTGACCACGTTTTAAGTAAAAAGAACAGGAGTACTTGTGGCACCTTAGAGACTAACAAATTTATTAGAGCATAAGCTTTCATGGGCTACAGCCCACTTCATTGGATGCATAGAATGGAACGTATAGTAAGAAGATATGTATATATATATAAAACTTCTGTAGTGATAACCAAGATGGCCCATTTAGACAGTTGACAAGAAGGTGTGAGGATACTTAACTTTTATAAGTTAAGTATCCTCACACCTTCTTGTCAACTGTCTAAATGGGCCATCTTGATTATCACTACAGAAGTTTTTTTCTCCTGCTGATAATAGCTCATCTTAACTAATTAGCCTCTCGCAGTTTGTATGGCAACTTTCACCTTCTCTCTCTCTCTCTCTCTATATATGTTCCATTCTATGCATCTGATGAAGTGAGCTGTAGCACACGAAAGCTTATGCTCTAACAAATTTGTTAGTCTCTAAGGTGTCACAAGTACTCCTGTTCTTTTTGCGGATACAGACTAACACGGCCGCTACTCTGAAACCTGTCACGTTTTCAGTACTATTCAAGATTGGAGAATAAGCGACCTTCATCTTCTAAGAGCTTAGAGTTTAAAAGACTGGCACAGAAGGCAGAACACACTGGGAAGTTCAGAGAGGATTAACTTGGACGGTGGATTTTTGTTTGCTTGTTTTGTGATTGGCTCACCAAGTATAAAAAAGAGGTGGGCATGAGGGAATAAGAGATTTTTTAAGGGGGACTTGAATACAGAGAGAACAGTGGCTCAGTGAACCATGATGGGGAGGGTATTTCATGCACAGGGTGTGGCAAGAAAGAGGCACAAAGATGGGTATGGGAGAAAGACAATAATGGTGCACTGAAGTACCGTATTTTAAAATGGAAGTTGGTTTTCAGAAACTGAGGAACTCCCATAGAATCAGAATTGAAGGCGTCAGTAAAGTAATTGTTTCCTTGGAGAAATCCTAAGGTAATTTCCTCTGGAATGGAAATCTCACCACACAACTGCCACCCAAAAAGTATGAGCAAAAAGAAAAGGAGTACTTGTGGCACCTTAGAGTGCCACAAGTACTCCTTTTCTTTTTGCGGATACAGACTAACACGGCTGCTACTCTGAAACCTGTATGAGTTTCCGATGTGAAGGAACCTGAATCCTGGGGACCACATGGTCAACTCCAACATGAGTAAACTGGGCTACTTGCAATTAACCAAGTGTGGCTATTTCTGATGATACCAAAAAACCCTAAACTCCCATGAACAAACTCTTATCCTTACACAAGGGCCTAGTTCCCTAGGGCAGAACGTCCCCTCCCACCAGCCTTGCTTATTGGGCTGTGGCGCTAGAATGTTTTTAGCAGTGGGTGGGGCTGAAAGGTAGCCACCTTAACCCGCCCCCCCCTGAGCTGAGGCTGGGAGCAGGGCTGTGTCTCCAGGAGTGGGGGACCTGGACAGTGGTAACGGGGCCAAGACGCCAGCATTGGGCCAGGAGCAGAGCCCTGGGCAGGAGCCGACAGCTGGGACCCCACGTGCAGGGTCAGTAGCAGAGTCCCACCGTGGGGCCAGGCATGGGGTCCTGGAAGTGGGGGGCCAGGTGTGGAACCCCAGGACCAGAGGTCTGAGAATGGGGGGTGGGGCTGGGTGCAGGGCCTCGGGACCTGGGCATGGGGCTAGCAGTCAGGATCTGAGGAGCAGAGCCCCAGGTGCGGGTCTGGGAGTGGGGCCCTGGGCACAGAGCCAGTGGCCAAGGAGTGGGCTTGGTGGCTGGGACCTGAGCCCCAGGTGTGGGGTTGAGGAATGGAGTGTGGGGTGCAGGGCCAGTGGTCAAGCCCGGAGCCCCAGAAGCAGGGCCGGGGAGTGGAGTCCCAGGTAGAGGGCTGAGAGCAGGGCCCCAGGTGCTGAGCCTGCGGCAGGGGAGCGGGTTGTGGGACTGGCCCCTGGGACCCAAGCTGAGAAGTGCAGGCTCCGGCGTGGGGCCAGCAGCCCCACATAAAACCTGGGGGTGCTGCAGCACCCCCTGCACCCGTATTTTCCGCGCCTATGTTATTGGGCTTTGCACAATCTGCTTGCTATCCTCTACTCCAGATCTGTCTGCACTGAGTTGATGTTATATGTTTGGGTAGGGTGATCATACATCCTGTTTTGGCCAGGACAATCCTCTTTTTAAGCCCTGTCTCTGATGTCCTGACTTTTTTTGGCAAAACTAGGTGTTTGTCCCATTTGCTCTTGCCAGCTTGACATGAACGAATGGGACAATTGCCTAGTTTTGCTAAAAAAGGGTGTGCCCCGCTAGGGGCAAGCAGTGATGTTTGCCGGTGACAGAAGCCTGGCTGATGTGTCTCTGCTATGCTCTGCCCCTCCAATCAGGGAGTGATGGGCTCTCATGTGCTCATTCTGCAGCCCAATCAGAGGGCAGAATGGTGAGGGCCCTAATTCAAACTCATGGGGCCAGATCCCGGTGCTCTCTCCAGCCATCCCTGCCCCAACCAGCTTCTTTCCCTCCCCAGTCTGCCTCCAGTCACCCGATTCTGCCACATTCCAGCAGGTGTGCCATTAAGGGAGGGCAGAGGGGGCCACCTGCCCCCCCCAAGTTTCGTTCCACTGGCTGAGAGTGACCCCCCAGTTCCTCACAATACCAAAATCTGAAATGATGGCCCTGGATCCCGGCCTTCCCCCACCTCCCAGGGCTGCTCTCTGGAGTCTCCTTGGTCCCTCCTGCATCCTGGAGCCTCCTTCCCACCCTCTGCTATCCTAGCCCCCAAAGGGACATTGCCCTACTAGCTAGATAATAGTCCATTGGCTTCACCTCCTGGCTCTGAGCACCAAAATACTCACATTCGCACACTCAGGCCCTTCTTTGCTGTCCACGTCCCAGCCCATACCCATTCCTCTTCCCCCATCTCTGCTACTTGGCTCAACTGGGGCATGGAGGAATGTTTGGGGGTGTGTGGAAAACATGCGGTGACACCAAGCAGCTCAGGCCAGCCCCACGTGTCCCATTTTCAGTTTAGAGAAATATGGTCATCCTATATTTGGGGCTAGAGTCTTGGCCATACTAAAGTTACTGGCTATACTCAGGATCAGGGAAGCCAGAAAGGTGAATTAGAACCATCTTTGCCTTCCACTCAGTTCAGGTGGGACAAGCATGAGCTTGACACAGCTGAGGATTGAATCTGTAGGTTTAAAAGTGCTTTGGGACTCTTCAGGATTAAGATGTAGGATATTATTATACATGTCAACCAACCCTCTAAAACTGGGCAGCTTACTTTAATAAGCACTCAGGAGAGAAGTATCCAAATGCAGAAGATGGAAAACATCTTCTGTATTTTCCACAGTATGCATCCGATGAAGTGAGCTGTAGCTCACGAAAGCTTATGCTCAAATAAATTGGTTAGTCTCTAAGGTGCCACAAGTACTCCTTTTCTTTTTAAGATGGAAAAAGCAATTCTGAGAAATCTCATAGTTGGAGGAAGTTTTACTTGCTACTAATGGCTCTCTCAGTTCTTAGCTGATGGAATACATTTTCTTTTGGTTTTCTCAGTACAATACAAATAGGCTTCTTACAGCTTTTGTCCAGGTTTCCCAAAGTACTTTAAAACAGCATTAGAAAAAATGCACAGTCTGAATAACTCAAAAAAAGCATTCCCACATCTCATTCCCACTCTACAAAGCAACATCAGTATAGCACAGCTTACAATGCTGGGTCTGTTAAAGCTTCACCTTGCTGGACATATGTTTTCTATATATCAGAAGGGACTATTGATTAACTGAAATCCTGGAAAAAGAACAGGAGTACTTGTGGCACCTTAGAGACTAACAAATTTATTTGAGCATAAGCTTTCATGGGCTAAAACCCACTTCATCGGATGCATGCAGTGGAAAATACAATAGGAAGATATATATATACACAGAGAACAGGAAAAAATGGGTGTTGCCCATACCCACTATAACGAGAGTGATCAGTTAAGGTGAGCTATTATCAGCAGGAGAAAAAAAACCCTTTTGTAGTGATAATCAGGATGGCCCATTTCCAACAGTTGACAAGAAGGTGTGAGTAACAGTAGGGCGAAAAATAAGCATGGGGAAATAGTTTTACTTTGTGTAATGACCCATCCACTCCCAGTCTTTATTCAAGCCTAATTTAATGGTGTCCAGTTTGCAAATTAATTCCAATTTGGCAGTTTCTCGTTGGAGTCTGTTTTCTGATCGGGGTTCTAGGGGTGTGTCTGTGCAGATGGTGTAGTTTCTTTTGGTAACCCTCAGTGGGATCAGAGGGTAATGGCTTGTAGAATGTGGTGTTAGAAACCTGCCTAGCACCTTTCTCTCATTCTTATTCCAACCTATTCATGATGACGACAGCACATCCATTGACAGCCTGACATCATAATCAAAAAGGCTGACAAAGGAGGTGCTATCCTTGCAACAAAGCCCGTTGCCAACTCTGTCCACATATCTATTTAGGGGACACCATCATAGGGCCTAATCACATCAGCCAAACTATCAGAGGCTCGTTCACCTGCACATCTACCAATGTGATATATGCCATCATGTGCCAGCAATGCCCCTCTGCCATGTACATTGGCCAAACTGGACAGTCTCTACGTAAAAGAATAAATGGACACAAATCAGACGTCAAGAATTATAACATTCAAAAACCAGTCGGAGAACACTTCAATTTCTCTGGACACTTGATTACAGAGCTAAAAGTGGCAATACTACAACAAAAAAACTTCAAAAACAGACTCCAACGAGAGACTGCCGAATTGGAATTAATTTGCAAACTGGACACCATTAAATTAGGCTTGAATAAAGGCTGGGAGTGGATGGGTCATTACACAAAGTAAAACTATTTCCCCATGCTTATTTTTCGCCCTACTGTTACTCACACCTTCTTGTCAACTGTTGGAAATGGGCCATCCTGATTATCACTACAAAGGATTTTTTTCTCCTGCTGGTAATAGGTCACCTTAACTGATCACTCTCATTATAGTGGGTATGGCAACACCCATTTTTTCCTGTTCTCTGTGCATATATATATATATATATCTTCCTACTGTATTTTCCACTGCATGCATCCGATGAAGTGGGTTTTAGCCCACAAAAGCTTATGCTCAAATAAATTTGCTAGTCTCTAACAAAGTACTGCCACAAGTACTCCTGTTCTTTTTGCTGATACAGACTAACACGGCTACCACTCTGGAATCAAATCCTGGACAATCCTAACCTTTGTACTTTCTGAAATAGTCCAGTCTCACCTGATTTTTATCAGGAATGTTCCAGCTGACTGAGCATTTGCCAGGTTCCTGCAGATCTCTTGAGAGTTGTACTGTCAGAGTACATATTCATCACTAAACCAGGACACAGCAGTTCACCGGTTTTAGGGTTACAGTTTAAATACAATGCTTACTGGGATATGATGGTTTGCTTGCCATGATTTTTTCTGAAACAAGAGATAAATGAATGGATGCTAGCTGATGCTAACCTTTCCACAAATTACTGTTGGCCGTGGTCAGTGGCAGATACCATCATTACAATCAAAGACTCAGTCATTAGCTGGTGTACAAGCTAGTGCAGAGGATGTTCCCTTACTTTGCTGGGTGGGCCCACATCCAGGTCACAACAGGGACAGGGAAGAGAGAACATCCATTATCAGGCCACTGGTGCAGATACTTGGGAACTAGGAGGGCCAGGGTGGGAGAGTCTTGGCACTGCCTCCTCGAAGTGCTGGCCAGCACAGCTGATTTGGTGCACTGGGGAAAGAAAGGGCTGGTGCAGCTTTTCCCATGGGGCATGGTCCCAAGTCACAACCTAGTCCCTACTATGCACTCAGGGCACATTACAAGGTGCCTATCTAACCCCAAATGAACACTTCACATAGACTACTTCACCTCAAGTTTAAACTTAACTCTTATTATAAATACTTTCTGACGTGCAGTTACTGCACCTGGCTCCCAAGTATATTAACCCCCCCATTATAATGACAAGAACATTTCTTCATGACATTCAGAATGCTTTTTTTCACAAGGCTGGTGTTGAGAAGCTGAAGTATAATCTAATTAAGATGAGTTAAGTCTCTCTAACAAAGAGATAACTCATTCATATTACAGTTTGGTTCATAATGTTAGGATTTCTGCTACCCAAGAAAGACGTGTAAAATGATCTAATGCATTCAGAATGTCAAAGATTTTGATGGAAAATAGTCAGAAGTGTAAGACTTTCTATAGTCAAAATCTCAGCCACTCTATAGATACAGTCGACTCAAAGCATAGCTGCATAATACTATTATTACACTAGTACCAAGAGGACCCAGCTGAGATCACAGCCCCATTTGGTACATACCCAGGCCAAGACAATCCTTGCTCCAGAGATCACAATCCAAGCAGATAAAACAAAGGAAGAATTGTTATCCCCATTTTACAGTTAATCTCCCTGTGCCTCAGCTCCTCAAATGACTTGCCCCAGGTCACAGAGGGAGCCTATGGTAGAGCTGGGAACTGAACCCAGATCTCCTGAGCCCAGTCCAGTACCATAACCACCAAGCAATTCCTGCATATAAAGTTACTGAGTCTGTCAGAGAGTTCACTCACCAATGGTGCACAGCCTTGTAGCTGAGATTGACATAGCAAGTTCTCTGCCCCATCTGGTATCTTGCTGATGGTGCTCCAGCTCGGTGATGGTCTTTCTTCCCAAAACTCAGCCCTTTGACCAGGTCACAATTTAACCCTACCCTTTCAGGGTAGAAGTCCTAGAAATAAGAGTCCAGGTGTTCTTACAAAAAGGATCCTCAGCCCCAACTTTGGTTAGGAGGACACAGGCTGTCCCACTACACTGGGTTCCAGTGCAGGGATCCTATAACCAGCAGCCAAGGTCTGCTCCTTCAGTCTCTGTGCTGATGCCTCCCCGTACTTCTTCCTGCTTCAGCCTGTCAGCAGGCCTCTCCCACAGCTTTTCTAAGTTCACTTTTCTCTCAGGGCCAAGACTCTAAGATCCCTCCCCCAGAATCCTCTAAGAAACTCCCAAACCATAAAGTATAAACATAAGCTTATTTCTGCCCTTTTTGGCTATAATCCTGAACTTCTCTCTGCTCTGTTCCCCAGTTAAAAGTCTCCCAAGGCTCTGTCCCTGGAAGCTCCATTTTGGATCTGGTTTTGACCAACAGGGGTGAATTAGTTGCAAATGTGAAGATGGTCGGGAACTCGGGAGGAAGTGATCATTATGGATGATCTGTGGATATGGGGAAAGCGGTGGACGTGCTATATCTTGACTTTAGCAAAGCTTTTGATGCTGTCTCCCACAGTATTCTTGCCAGCAAGTTAAAAAAGTATGGATTGGATGAATGGACTATAAGGTGGATAGAAAGCTGGGTAGATTGTTGGGCTCAACTGGTAGTGATCAATGGCTCAATGTCTAGTTGGCCGCCGGTATCAACCGGAGTGCCCCGGGGTTGGTCTTGGGGCCGGTTTTGTCCAACATCTTTATTAATGATCTGGAGGATGGGATAGATTGTACTCTCAGCAAGTTCGCGGACAAAACTAAGATGGGAGGAGAGGTAGATATGCTGGAGGGCAGGGATAGGGTCCAGAGTAACCTAGACAAACTGGAGGATTGTGCCAAAAGAAATCTGATGAGGTTCAACAAGGACAAGTGAATAGTCCTGCACTTAGGACAGAAGAATCCCATGCACGGCTACAGGCTGGGGACCGACTGGCTAAGCAGCAGTTCTTCAGAAAAGGACCTGGGGAGTACAGTGGATGAGAAGCCGGATATGAGTCAGCAGTGTGCCCTTGTTGCCAAGAAGGCTAATGGTATATTGGGCTGCATTAGTAGGAGCATTGGCAGCAGATCGAGGGAAGTGAATATTCCCATCTGTTCGGCACTGGTGAGGTCACTTCTGGAATATTATGTCCAGTTTTGCCCCCCTCCCCCCTACTATAGAAAGGATGTCTATACCTCTATTCCTCTTGCTATTCTATACCTCTATACCCTCTATTCGACACTGGTGAGGCCTCATCTGGAGTACTGTGTCCAGTTTTGGGCCCCACACTAGAAGAAGGATGTGGAAAAATTGGAAAGAGTCCAGCGGAGGGCAACAAAAATGATTAGGGGACTGGAACACATGACTTATGAGGAGAGGCTGAGGGAACTAGGCTTGTTTAGTTTGCAGAAGAGAAGAATGAGGGGGGATTTGATTGCAGCCTTCAACAACATGAAAGGGGGTTCAAAAGAGGATGGAGCTCAGCTGTTCTCAGTGGTGGCAGATGACAGAACAAGGAGCAATGGTCTCAGTGTAGGAGGTCTAGGTTGGATATTAGGAAATACTATTTCACTATGAGGGTGGTGAAGCACTGGAATGGGTTACCTAGTGGGTGGTAGAAGTTCCATCCTTAGAATTTTTTAAGGCCCGACTTGACAAAGTCTGGCTGGGATGATTTAGTTCGTGTTGGTCCTGCTTTGAGCAGGTGGTTGGGCTAGATGACATTATCTTAAGTAAGCTGGAGAAATGTGGGCTTGGCAGAACTACCATTAAGTGGATACAGAATTAAACAACCACAACCAATGAGTAACTATCAATGGAATGATGTCAAAGATTGGAGGGAGGTCTCAAATGGTGTTCCACAGAGATCTGTTCTGGATCTTGTGTTGTTTAACTTCTTTATTAATTACCTGAATGTAGGAATAGAGAGATCAAATTTGCAGCTGACACAAAGCGGGCTGGGTGTGTGTGTCAATACTTTGGAGGATAGAGCTAAAATTCAAAGGGATCTTGATAAATTGGAGAACTGGGCTATAGACAACCAAATGAAATTTAACAAAGACAAATATAACATGCTATACCAATTAAAAAGAAATGCACACATACAGAATGGGGGATAACTGGTTTGGCAGCAGCAATACTGAGTTGTGGTGGATAGGAGTTGTGGTGGATCACAACATCAACATGAGTTAACAATGTAGTGCTGTTGCAAAAAAAAAAAAGGAAATGCAACTTTAGTTTGCATTAACAGAGGCATAGCATGGAAATCACGAGAGGTGATAGTACTGCTCTATTTGGCACTGGGTGGCCCTTAGCTAGAGTATCATGTCTTGTTCTGGTCACAAATGTATAGAAAGGATGTAGAGAAAGTAGAAAGGACCCAGAGGTGAGCCACAAAGATTATCAGAGGGATGGAATGCAAGCCATATGAGCAAAGGCTGAAGGAACTGGGTATGTTTAGTTTGGAAAAGAGGAGATTAAGGGGGGATGTGATAGCAGTTTTCAAATATTTGAAAGGCTGACATAAAAAAAGTGGAGGAAATTTGTTTTCTTTTGCCACAGAGGGCAGGACAAGAGGCAATGGGTTCAAACTACAGCATAGCAGATTTAGATTAAATCTCAGGAAAAGCTTTTGACCTGTAAGAACAGTAAGACAATGGAACAGACTGCCTAGGGACATTATGGAAGTTCCTTTACTGGGGTTTTAAAAAAGAGGCTGGATATCCACCTGTCTTGGATGGTTTAGAACAGGGGTGGGCAAACTTTTTGGCCCGAGGGCCACATTGGGGTCGCAAAACTGTATGGAGGGCTGGGTAGAGAAGGTTGTGCCTCCCCAAACAGCCTGGCCCCCGCCCCCTATCTGACCCCTCCAACTTCCTGCCCCCTGACTGCCCCTCTCAGAACCCCTCACCCATCCAACCTCCCATGCGCCTTGTCCCCTGACTTCCCCCTCCTGGGACCCCCCACCTCTAACCGCCCCCCTGGGATCCCACCCCCTATCCAACCCCCCCTGCTCCCTGTCCCCTGACTGCCCCGACCCCTATCCAGACCACTGTCCCCTGACAGGCCCCTGGGACTCCCACACTCATCCAGTTCCCCCTGTTCCCCGTCCCCTGACCACCCCCCCCCAGCCAGAACCTCCACCCCACCCAACTGCCCCTGACAGGCCCCCCGGGACTCCCACACCTATCCAACTTCCCCGCTCCCTATCCCCTGACTGCCCCCTGGACCTCTCACCCCAGCTCCGGCCCCCTTACCATGCGGCTCAGAGCAGCATGTCTGGCAGCCGTGCCGCCCGGCCGGAGCCAGACACATTGCCGCGCTGCCCTGCAGGAGCGCGCAACCCCGCCGCCCAGAGTGCTGCCTGCACGGCAGCGTGGCTGCAGAGGAGGGGGGGCAGTGGGGGAAGGAGCCGGGGGAGAGCCTCCCCAGCTGGGAGCTCAAGGGCGGGCAGGATGGTCCCATGGGCTGGATGTGGACTGTGGGCCGTGGTTTGCCCACCTCTGGTTTAGACACAACAAATCCTGCATCTTGGCAGGGGGTTAGACTAGATGACCCTTGTGGTCCCTTCTAACCTTTTGGTTCTATGATTCTCTGTTTATCACAACTGCTTTGGAAGTGTCCAGTATAAATGAACACAACCTAATAGTTAGAGAACATAAGATAACACAGCAGGTGTCCTACCATAGTTACGCGCCATGCCAGGAAAACTCAGTGTTCTACTTGAAACTAAAGATGAGACCAATTCAAAATCCTGGATCTGAACATCCCTGAACTTTGTGGAAATTTGAATCGAGATCCACATTTAAACTCTGTGGCTTGGGTCTATTTGTACTTGAAATTAAAAATAAACCCCTTTTTCTGGTCTTGTCACTATTTTATACAAAGCAATGTTCCTGATATTGCTGTCTGTTCTAGTCCATCAATATTCTTTTTCTCTTTGTATTTTTGGATGGGGCCTTCTGGGATTTTCCACTTTTCTTCCAATTATCTCCCCACCCCCGACCTTCCAGCCATGCATTTCACAACTATCTTCCTTCTGTGCTGAAGCCTGCTGGACATGACTTGGACATGACTTCCTTGGGGGCTTTTAGCAATGCTCCCGGCAGTTGCCAAAGGGGTGCTTCTTTATAGCATTGGATGCTATTGTCAAGCATGTTATGAATCATCAGTGTATAAGAACTCAGGATGAAACTAGCTATAGAAAAAAATGATTGGGCGGGGGGTGGGGAGAGACAGAGAGAGAGAGAGAGAGAGAGAATGATTCTGTTGGTACCCACCTTGGCGGGAGGCAGGAGCCTGTGGGTCAAATTGCCCTTCTCCAATCACATTTTCTTTAGCTAGCCACAGTGGAACAGCTACAACAGGAGAAACAGAAGAAATTCTAAATCATAATATCTCATAGCTCAGTCCTTAGAATGCTCTCCCCTGAAAGATAGCATACCCCCCATTCAAATCCTTGCTCCCTTCTTAAGAGGGGAGGGGGAATTGCAGTTGGTTTTTTTTCAGCCCAGATATGTGTGCTCACCCTTGGGCTAAAAGTTCTAATCTAGGCTGTACTAGGGCAGCCTGGTTCATTGTCATTTATATGTACCCAGTAAGGGGCAATTCTGCCTCCAGTGATCTCTGCAGAGTTATTAACTTTAATCTGAACACAGCTGGTCAACATCTGCTCTCAATTAAACACAGCTTCAACTACAATTGATTTAGGTGGGGGTCACATGTGCCTTAGAAGTCCATTTTAACTAAAAGTTTGCACCTTTTTATATAATCAGATTTTAAAATGGAAAAATCTCAAAAAACACCCTATTTCCATTCATATTGTAGCAAACATCTTTCCTCTAAGACAAATAAATTATTCCTTGTGTAGTAAATGGGCCTGATTTGTTATTTTAATTGGATTTGTTTTTAACAAAGACTCCAGTGTTTTGATGTTAAATGGCAGGAAACTGGCCTGCTGCATTTCAGGTACTTCTTTTATATAGTAAGTACTTTTTCAGAGTTTCTTTCCAACTTCTATTAAACTAGGTTTTAAAAACCCATGTAGAAGGATATCATAGAAAATCTGACTCACCTTGATTTAAAAGCTAAATTAGAGCAATCGATCACTTCAGTCTAGTGATCATAGACTCCTGCTGGAAGATTCTGAAATGTCTGTACTAGTCCAGATTTTCAGAATAACAATGAGAATACAAAATTAAAATGTTTTATCACAGTGTGAAATTAAATATATGATTCCAAAGGTCCAGTAAAGATTAAAAATTCACTTTAATACATTAGCCTTTGCATATTAAAATGTAATATTTCAAATATGCAATATCTATACATATTAAATAGCAAAAAACTTGATTAATGCAGAGTTAGGGCATGTCTTCACTTGTGAAGTTACAGCGCCAGCAGTTACAGCTCCGCTCAGAGAGCACCGAAGGAAAACCACTGTTGTGTGTTCACACTGACAGCTGCCTCCGCAATAGTGTGTTCACACTTGCGGCACTATTCGGAGCAGTGCACTCTGGGCAGCTATCCCACAGAGCACCTCTTTCTCTTTTGCCACAAAGACTTGTGGGAAGGCGGAAGGTGTCGCGGAGCATCCTGGGTAATGTCCCAATGCCCCGTGATGCATTGTTTGGTATCCCAGCAATCCCTGTGCTTCCATCTGCAGTTGGTGCCATCTTTCAATGGTTTGTGTAGTGCATGCCATGCCCTGCCTCTTTCTGGCTGCAGGAATGGATCCCAAACTTTTGACCAGAATGCTGCTTGCACTGACCAACACGTCACGAGCGGCAGTGGAGTTATTCCTTAAACTACAATGTCAAGAGGAGTGTGACACTGATCTCACCACACGTAGTAGCTATGACACGAGAATGCTTGTGGCATTCATGGAGGTGCTGACTACAGTGGAATGCCACTTTTGGGCTCAGAAATGGTGAGATCACATCGTGATGCATGTCTGGGATGATGAGTAGTGGCTGCAAAACTTTCACATGAGGAAAGCCACATTCATGAGACTGTGTGATGAGCTCGTTCCAGCCCTGCACCACAAGGACACGAGAATGAGAGCTGCCCTGTCGCTGAAGAAGCACGTGGTGGGAGGTGCACTGTGGAAGCTCGCTACTCCAGACTGCTACCAATGGGTCGATAACCAGTTTGGAGTGGGAAAGTCGACCGTTGGAGTCATGTTGATGGAAGTGTGCAGGGCCATTAATCGCATCCTGCTCTGAAAGACTATGACTCTTGGCAACGTGCATGAGATTGTGGATGGCTTTGCACAAATGGGCTTCCCTCACTGCGGAGGGGCGAGAGATGGCACGCACATTCCAATTCTGGCACCAGACCACCTAGCCAGCATGTACATTAATCGCAAGGGTATTTCTCAATGGTTCTCCAGATGTTTGTGGATCACCGTGGGCGTTTCACAGACATTAACATAGACTGGTCTGGAAAGGTGCATGACATACATATCTTTTGGAACACTGGCCTGTTCAGGAAGCTGCAAACAGGGACTTTCTTCCCAGACCAGAAGATCACCATAGGGGAAGTGGAAATGCCAATTGTGATCCTGGAAGACCCCGCCTACCCCTCAATGCCGTGGCTCATGAAGCCATACACGGGGCAACTTGACAGCAGCAAGGAGCGGTTCAACAACAGGCTGAGGAAGTGCAGAATGACTGTGGAGTGTGCATTTGGCCATTTAAAAGCCCTCTGGTGATGCCTTTATGGGAAGCTGGACATGGCCGATGACAATATTCCTATGCTTATAGCCGCATACTCTACACTCCATAATATTTGTGAAGGGAAGGGTGAAAGCTTCACTCAGGGCTGGACTGCAGAGGCTCAGCGTCCGGAGGCTGAGTTTGAACAGCCAAAAACCAGGGCTATTAGAGGGGCACAGCGTGGGGCCATAAGTATCAGGGATGCTTTGACGCAGCAATTTGAAGCTGAAAGCCACTAATATTTGTTTCAGAGTAGCAGCCGTATTAGTCTGTATCTGCAAAAAGAACAGGAGTACTTGTGGCACCTTAGAGACTAACAAATTTATATGAGCATAAGCTTTTGTGGGCTGCAGCCCACTTCATCGGATGCATAAATGGAACATCTAGTAAGAAGATATATATATATATATACATATATATACACACATACAAAGAACATGAAAAGGTGGAGTATGAGGCTAATTAATTAAGATGGGCTATTATCAGCAGGAGAAAAAAAAACTTTTGTAGTGATAATCAAGATGGCCCATTTAGACAGTTGACAAGAAGGTGTGAGGATACTTACCATGGGGAAATAGATTCAATATGTGTAATGACCCAGCCAATCCCAGTCTCTATTCAAACCCAGATTAATGGTATCTAGTTTGCATATTAATTCAAGCTCAGCAGTTTCTGTCTGGAGTCTGTTTCTGAAGCTTTTCTATTGCAAAATTGCCACCTTTAAATCTGTTACTGAGAGGCCAGAGAGGTTGAAGTGTTCTCCTACCGGTTTTTGAATGTTATGATTCCTGATGTCAGATTTTTGTCCATTTATTTGGTTTGGCCAATGTACATGGCAGAGGGGCATTGCTGTAGATCTTTGCACCTGAAAAATGATCCCTCACAGATCTTGGGAGACAGACCAGTCCTCGCTTACAGACAGCCCCTCAACCTGAAGCAAATACTCTCCAGCAACCACATACCACACAACAAAAACACTAACCCCGGAACCTATCCTCTCAACAAAGCCCAATGCCAACTCTGTCCACATATTTATTCAAGTGACGCCATCATAGGACCTAATCACATTAGCTATGCCATCAGGGGCTCGTTCACCTGCACATCTACCAATGTGATATATGCCATCATGTGCCAGCAATGCCCCTAGGCCATGTACATTGGCCAAACTGGACAGTCTCTATGCAAAAGAATAAATGGATACAAATCTGACATCAGGAATCATAACATTCAAAAACCGGTAGGAGAACACTTCAACCTCTGTGGCCACTCAGTAAAAGATTTAAGGGTGGCAATTTTGCAACAGAAAAGCTTCAAAAACAGACTCCAACGAGAAACTGCTGAGCTTGAATTAATTTGCAAACTAGATACCATTAACTTGGGGTTGAATAGAGACTGGGAGTGGCTGGGTCATTACACATATTGAATCTATTTCCCCATGTTAAGTATCCTCACACCTTCTTGTCAACTGTCAAACCCTTGGATCTTAAGAACAATGAAAAACAATCAGGTTCTTAAAAGAAGAATTTTAATTAAAGAAAAATTAAAAGAATCACCTCTGTAAATTCAGGATGGTAAATACCTTACAGGGTAATCAGATTCAAAACATAGAGAATCCCTCTAGGCAAAACCTTAAGTTACAAAAAGACACAAAAACAGGAATATACATCCCATTCAGCACAACTTATTTTATCAGCCATTTAAACAAAACAGAATCTAACGCATATCTAACTAGATTGCTTATTAACCCTTTACAGGAGTTCTGACCTGCATTCCTGCTCTGGTCCCGGCACAAGCATCACACAGACAGAGAGAACCCTTCCCCCCACCCCCCAGCTTTGAAAGTATCTTGTCTCCTCAATGGTCATTTTGGTCAGATGCCAGTGAGGTTATCTTAGCTTCTTAACCCTTTACAGGTGAAAGGGTTTTTCCTCTGGCCAGGAGTGATTTAAAGGTGTTTACCCTTCCCTTTATATTTATGACAGTCTCTAAGTGTGGCAAATTGCTGGCACTACTATGGTGGGTCTCGCACTTTCTCTTCTTGGGGGGGCGGGTTCAGGGCTCCATTTCTTGCCCCTGAACTGGGGTATTAACTGCCCCACTAGTGTCCTAGAGGAGGGGAGGGGAGAGGGAAGGACCCAGGCCCGCCGTCTACTCCGGGTCCGAGCCCAGGGGTCCTAGGGATAGCGGTAAACCACTTGAACTAGTGGTTCCTTCCCCTGGGCTACTTCCCTCTCCTGCCCTTCAGCTTGTGGGGCTTCCTGCCCTCCCTCTGCACATGTGGAAATGGTTATACATGAGGTAACTCCACTGCCTTCATAGGGTCCCACAGCAGAGGTGGGTGGTGTGAGCTTGTTGCAGAGCTGCTGCTCAGGGATGGGGAACCTCCTGGTGCCCCAGCCTCCAAAATCATCCAGGCTGTACCTTCTACACTACTATGTGTTAGCCGCTGGGTGCATGGGAATTGGGGGTCCCTGATGCAGGTGATGGGCATCTCAGGCACTTAAAGCCATGGCCTGGAGTAGGGAAGCACCTAACTGCAGAGTCTACAGCTGCCATTGCAAGGTTCAAGCATGCTCAGCCTCGGAATTGCCACCCCTCCCACAGCTAGTAGGTGCACCTATCTAAGGCTGGCCTCTGGCAATTGGCCCCATAGCTGTAGCCAGAGAAGCTACAGGTGGCTCTGTGACTACTGGGGGCCATTAAGCTAGGAGCAGAAAAAGAAACTGAAGTTAACCTCAAGGAACAGAGGTCACCAGTAGGAAAGGAACATCAAGGGGAGCAGGGAAAGGAGAAGCAGGTCAGGTTTTCAGGGGGAGAATAGGACCAACTGTCTCGGGAGCACATCCAAGGTAGAAGGGAAACAAGCATGGGGAGAGGTGGTGGTGACCAGGTAGTGGAATAGCATGTAGATGGGAGCAGAGGGGAAAAGAAAGCTGGTGACTGCAGGTTCTCGGGGGCTAAGTGCTCACTGAGCCAGGGTTGGAGAAATGGCATTTGGAAGTGGCTTGCTCAAATGGCAGGATGGGTGCTGGGGAGAGGGATTTGTCAGAAATGATCAGGTATCTGCTGGCTGTAGAACTTTATTGAGCTGAGGCCAGGACCACATAGAGTGGCTGGTGAAATAGGGTGGTACTGGAGACATGGCTATAGAATGGCTAAGGGTATGTCTTCACTAGTTAAAGCGCTGCCTTGGCTGTATAGTCGCGGCACCTCCATGAGGGGAATAGCTCCCAGCGTTGGGGCACTGTCTACGCTGGCACTTTACAGTGCTGAAACTTGGTTTTTCACACCCCTAACCGAGAAAGTTGCAGCACTGTAAAATGGCAGTGTAGACAAGGCCTGAATGAGGAAAGAGATAAATCTGTGAGGAGTTCCCCTGATCACTATGAAAGTTCTGCTCACTGTGGACACTGGTAAACCCACATGTTTACAGCTCAATGAGAAAAACTGGGGGCTGAGGAAGCTGTGTATGGCAATGCGTATAGTCATGCAGAGGTGTATGATCAAAATGAAAAATATTTCTGAGATTCAGTACTGGGCACACTATGGTGCCAGTGGCACCGCCACACCAGGCCCACACTTGGAAGAGGCCCATAATGACTACATGAGAGCCCACAAATATATTTGGCGCCAGACCCACAAAAGGTTAATCCGGCCCTGGCTCAGAGAGGTGTTAAGTAGCCCATTCATCTCAATGAGATGTTCTCAGCTGAAAGAGAATACTCTATGGGGATGAATACAGCCTGAAAGAATAGCTCTGAGAGGTGTGAACTTCTCCATTCATGTCAGTTCCCCCATCCCCTGTGCTGGAAAGTTTTCAATACGTTCAGTGTGTGCTTGATGCTTGCTCTGAGTATGCCTGTTCTAAGCTCCCATCCAGAAGGCAGGACTTCCCCAGATCCTGATTCACATGGGGGGTAGGGAGAGGGCTCAGACACCCCCAGAAAGGCAAGCCCCCCAGAATCTGGCTCTCATGGGGGGGGCAGGTAAGAAGGGGGGGTGTCACATCCCGTAGATCGGCAGGCCCTCCTCAGTTCCTGATACTCACACAGGGACAGGGAGTGGGACTCAGATGCCACTGGTAACCACCAGATCACATGGGGGATAAGGAATTAGGCTTATACCCCTCAAAAAAGCAAGCCCTCCAGAACCTGGCTTACATGGGGAGGCAGGGAGGGGAGGGGTCAGACTGCTATTGATGATCAGGGACACACAGTTTGTGGTGCATACAGGGGGGAAGGGAAATAACCACCCATGGCACAGGGAACCCACTTCCCAGGCCGCATGAGAGGGTAGGGTGAAGAGTTCAGAGCTCTCCCAGAGAGACAAGCCCCTCCAGAACTTGGCTCATATAATGAAGAACAGGAAAGGAGTAGTCAGACCCTTGTATATGGGCTGGCGGTCTTCAGATAATGGCACACACATGGGAGGGAAATGTGGGGCTGACAGGCACCCCTGCCCCTATTCTCCAATTTCCCAGTCACTCATGTCCCCCTTTCCAGTGTCCCAAACCTTCCCCCCACCACATTCCCACCTACTCTTTCACCCCCCGATCACCCTTCCCTTTCAGCAAGAATTTTCCTTTTAAAAAATAGTTTCAGCATCTTCTGCTGTACTCAGATCACATTTCCCCAGAATAAAAATCCTCCTTTAGCACAGGCAGATTGGAGCAATAGGCCTGCTCTATTTACTTCCAGTTTCTGCCATCGATTGGAACACACAGGGCTTGGGTTGCAGCTCACATTTAATGACCACAATGTAGCCTCAGAGCTAGCCAGCTCCTATGATGGAAAGGTAAGTTTCCAAATTGCTAGCCTCTCTGTCTGCACATGCTCATTAGAAGCCATTAAGCACACAAGCATTCTCAAGCATCTAACTGGAGAAGCAAAATCTTTTTGAAATAACATTTTAATTTGATTTCCCCTGAAGTGTTGCTGGGTTTCTTGCACTCTAGCAGGGTAACCCTTGAGCATCTGAGACCAGGGTGTGATGATCTGAGCCCTGCTTGATCTCTATATGTGAGCACAAAGAGATTGCCAGAATCTGTTAAGTTTAAGAAACTGTTTACTCCCAGGGACTGTCTTGGGAGCTCCATGGTGCAATGGCCCCAAATTAGGGTCACTAACTGAACCGCATACCTCCATGGGGCACACCAAACTTCAAGTCAATCAGAGTAACCATGCAGATTTTAGAAGAATTAAGCTTTCCACAGAAAGCTGTTTTTAACCTTAACAGTAGCAGAACAATCACTCTGCTATAATAAAAAGATATGTTCAACATTGGACGGCTCCTGAAGTCTTATCCAAGTAAAACTGCTATTGACTTCACTGTAAATATTGAGGGAAGACTGTAGGATTTCACCTGATGTTAGCATGCACAAGAGACTTAGGGAACGTCTACAGTGCCAAAAAAATACCAGCAGCAACGAGTCTCAGAATCGGATCGACTGATTCAGACAATCGGGACTCGGACTACGGGGCTAAAAATAGCAGTGTTGATGTTCCTGCTCACAGTGAAGTCCAAGGTGTGAAACCCAGTAGGGGGATGGGTCTCAGAGCCTGAGCTCCTGCCCAAGTAGGAACATCTACATTGCAATTTTAGCCCTGTATTGTGAGCCCAGAAGGCCCAAGTCAGTTGACCCAGGTTTGAAGACTTGATACCATGCTTTTGTTATTTATTTATTGCAGTATAGATGTACCCTTAAATAGGGGCTGTACTGTACTTGTGATATATTCTGACAGAATTTATCTTTCCCCATTGAATCCTATTGTGACTAGGTATTATAGGGCTTTAGGGAAACCTAATGAACATACATATGGGTCAGATTCTCTCCTTACACACACAAACAACACCGGAGGAATAGATTCTTCAAACTTGCTCCATATTATCCTGCACCTTATTCCATCAAAACCTTGCATTTAGAATGTAAGAAACAATCAGTGGGCTTGGCCCCAGGGAACAGGGATGTTTTTTATCCGGAAAAGGTGATAGTTAGCTAAATTATATTTTAAAAAGACTTGAATGGATTGGATGAATGGACTATAAGTTGGCTAGAAAGCTGTCTAGATTGTCGAGCTCAACGGGTCATGATCAATGGCTTGATATTTAGATGGCAGCTGGTATCAAGCACAGTGCCTCAGGGGTTGGTCCTGGGGCTGGTTTTGTTCAACATCTTTATTAATCATCTGGATGATGGGATTAATTGCACCCTCAGCAAGTTTGCAAATGATACTAAGATGGGGGGAGAGGTAGATATGATGGAGGGTAGGGATAGGGTCCAGAGTGACCTAGACAAATTAGAGGATTGTGTTAAAAGAAATCTGATGAGGTTCAACAAGGACAAGTTCACAGTTCTGCACTTAGGAAGGAAGAATCCCATGCACTGCTACAGGCTGGGGACTGACTGACTAAGCAGCAGTTCTGCAGAAAAAGACCTGGGGATTACAGTGGATGAGAAGCTGGATATGAGTCAGCAGAGTGCCCTTGTTGCCAAGAAGGCAAAGGGCATATTGGGCTGTGTTAGTAGGAGCATTGGCAGCAGATCGAGGGAAGTGATTATTCTCCTCTATTCAGCACTGGTGAGGCCACACCTGGAGTATTGCATCCAGTTTTGGTCCCCCAACTACAGAAGGGATGTGGACAAATTGGAGACAGTCCAGCGGAGGGCAACACAAATGATTAGGGAGCTGGGGCACATGACTTATGAGGAGAGGCTGAGGGAACTGGGGTTATTTAGTCTGCAGAAGAGAAGAGTGAGGGGGGATTTGATAGCAGCCTTCAATTACCTGAAGGGGGGTTCCAAAGAGGTTGGAGCTCAGCAGTTTTCAGTGGTGGCAGATGACAGAACAAGGAGCAATGGTCTCAAGTTGTAGTGGGGGAGGTGTTGGTTGAATATTAGGAAACACTATTTCACTGGGAGGGTGGTGAAGCACTGGAATGGGTTACCTAGGGAGGTGGTGGAATCTCCATCCTTAGGGATTTTTAAGGCCCGGCTTGACAAAGCCCTGGCTGGGATGATTTAGTTGGTGTTGGTCCTGTTTTGAGCAAGGGATTGGACTAGATGACCTCCTGGGGTCTCTTCCAACTCTAATATTCTATGATTCTATGAATGTACTGAGTTTAGAGATCCACCAAAGGGCAATTACTACAGCAATCAACTCTGCTGTGAAAGATGTATATTATGTCAAGGACAGAGGTAATGTAAGTCTACAGACATGAATACAGACAATATATGTACAGAAGAAGAGGATATTGGAAATGACTATGAATGTGAGACTGCAATCTGAAGGATATCAGTAGAGAGAAGCACTTGGCTTGGGAGTAAAAGTGAACATAAATGGTGCTGCGTGCTTTATTGAGCAGTGCTTTCTATAGCAATTTTGCTGACCTCCTGCATTTCTGTCAGCTCTCCAGTGGCTCCTTCACTGAGGAACACATTGCTGAAAATCCAACACCATAGTTGAAACAACAGAGAACTTTTCCACAACATATTAATTCAGAAGTGGCTCTATCACAAATAGTGCCCCAATGCTTAGAATATAAATCTGAATATCATAAATGTATGGTCCCAACACATGCCTGTTGTCAGCATGAAAACATTAGGACAACCCTATAAAAATAACTTTATATGAAGTTAATCATAGGTAAATTCTCCCAATATAGATTACCAAGGAGCTGTGGCCCTGATATTCAAACATATTTCAATGCCTGACTTGATGGGAGTTTCACTTGAAATTGATTTTATTGGGAATTGGATGCCTAAATACGTTTTAAGATCTAGGCTTATGAGTCTCACACACCTGCTCAACTCCACATTTGTCTCTTTTTTTGGCTACTTTTGCTAACATAGGTTGTTTTGGGGACTTTGTAAGTTTAATGGTCTCACTCTAGCTCTCAATGTACACATGTCCACCTCACCAAAACTACAAATGGCTTCAGTGGAATCCCATGTTGGCAGACTCAGCAGAGACATCTGTTGAATGAGAACTGAATGAGCATGGAAGTGAAATGTGAGGGGAACAGAATGTATTCTGGGATGTGTGAGAAGCTTTTTTGGGGAAAAAAATTATTGCACACATTGTACCCACAGCAATGAATAGTCAATGCCATGCCAACCTTACTTCTGTGCTTCTGCTGCTGATGGCACCGCCTTCACAGCTTTGTACCCGGCCAGTAGCTGCTGCTCTCTGGCCACCCAGCTCTGAAGGCTGAGCCACTGCCAGCAGCAGCAGAGAAGTAAGGATGGCAATTCCCGTAAACAGTACCTCATTTAAAATGTTACCTTACTATATACTTAAATTGCTCTGTTTTTAATATTTAGTGAGAGTTGCATGTTGATTTTTTTTATTGGTATATGTACTTGTGTGGCAGGGTGGGCTAAACTACTACAGACATAAAAAAGGGGAGTGCTATCAAATAAGTTTGAGAACCACTCATTTAGAAGAAAAGCTTCCAAACATGACCCAAGAGCACCCTACTGGCTGAGAATTCAGAAGGCAAAGAAAAACCAAAAAATATTTTTCAAAATTATTTTTGTGATTTTTAGACCAATCTTATGATTTTCTGAGGCCTAACAAATGATTGGGGTTTTCTGAGGCCTACTTGAAGGCTTAGGGTTGGAAATATAGCTTTTCTATTATTCAGTAAAAGATGTCAGTCTCTAGAGCTGCTGATCCAGCACAGTTCAAAAGCAATACATCTGTGATTAACATTAATTTACAAAACTAACACATTTTTATCCTCCTGCAGATGCACAGCTTTTAATAGTTCATTAAAAAACAAAGTTGCACCACAACATCATTCCTCTGAAATGATGCAGGTTCTGAGAGAAAAAATATTTATTGAAGCAAGAGGAAATTATAAATCTTTGGTGAGTTAAAAGTAGGTAAATAATAATTACCCTCTGCATCCTTAACCCAGTTCTTCCATTGATGTGGCTGATCTGAAAATTATATGCTGTGGAAATAATGTATCTATATATACAATGGCATCTGTTTGACTATCTGATTCCACTCATGTGTAGGATAATTATATGCTTGCTGTAGATCTTAATTTGAACTGTTAGAGAAGATAAACCTCCATTTTATGAAGCTATTTTATCGTAATAATAACAATTACTAAAGTTTTAACCTATGGCTTCACCTGAAGCCCATGTCTCATTGAGGTGTGGTGAATCTAGTATTGTCACTGCTGCCTAAGTTATTTTTAATACTAGTCAATGTCAGTAAAAGTTCATATATGCATGAATATTATTTCGATATTACCATTTCCAAGAGTAGAAGTAAAATATTGCCTGCAAAACCAAAATATTTCCTGAACTAGAGGGTGAGGTTAATACGCACAGCCAAAGGAAGTACTGTTTTCTGCAATTGTTTTATGACTATTAACCCCAGAGAGGGAGAGTTGGTACTTTGTCCAGAAGAGAGGATTCATGCTTGGCACACCCCCCGCCACCATAGCTGGGCATTGCATAACAGGCACCCCTTTTTGACAGCTGCTCTGGCCCTGCAGTGGTCTAACTTTTCTCCCTCCCACCAATTTATTTATAGTCCCATTCCATCCAGGGTAACAGAGTCCCATGTCCTTGCATCAGGTCTCCAGCCCCTAGTGTTTATGTTTTCCTGTCTCAGACCCTTCAGAGTCATCATCCCTTCTAACGAGGGCTTCCCACCACGTCCGTGATAGCTGTAGAGAAACCCAGGCCCTCTCTCTCTTCTGGGTTCCAGCCCACAGCCTGTAGTGAACAGGCCAGGACTATCTATTCAGACCACCCCCTGCTACCTCCCTGGGCACTTCCTACCTCAGCCTACCAGCAGCAGTCATTCCCACAGCCCTGTCCTAGGCTAAATATGTGGCTATATTATCAGGCTGTACGATCAGGCTCTTATCAGGCTCTACGATTTCTCCGTCTTTCCAGGCTCCACAGCCTTTGTATGTTCACCTTTCTTTCAGGGCCAGGGCTTGCAGATTTCCCTCTATGGAGTCCTCCAACACATTCCGACTGAAAATAGAAACCAACTTCTGCCCGCCTTTCATCCTTCTTTCATTTTCCCTGCTGTGTTTCACACATGTATGTAGGATGGGCCAGGTTGCATCCCCTCTTCCAGCTCCTCCAGAGACTCTTACTGAGGTTCTGGCTGCACTTTTCCCTGCACCGCCTGATCTATGCAGACCCCATCCATAGCTTCCTCCTGGCACTGGCCAAGATGGCCATCCATTATTTAAGGAGAAGGATGCTGGACTAGGGGTACTCTGTGACTCAGGGGCCTATTACCAGCCCCTTGTTTGACCATTTCACTGGGCACAGTTCCTCTGGGTAGATTCCACTGACTTCTTAGCCCTGGTCTATATTGGGGGGGTGGGGGAAGTGGGGAATCAATCTAAGTTACACAACTTCAGCTACGTGACTAACGTAGCTGAATTCGACGTACTTAGATCAACTTACCATGCTGTTTCCACCACAGTGGGTCAACCACTGCTGCTCCCCCGTTGACTCTGCCTGTGCCTCTCATGGCGCTGGAGTACAGGAGTCAACGGGAGAGCACTCGGGGGTCGATTTATTGTGTCTAGAGTAGATGTGATAAATTGATCCCTGCTGGATCGATTGCTGCCTGCCGATCTGGTGGGTAGTGAAGACATACCCTTGGATGCCTTTGGGTAGCAGTGGGCGCTGTCAAATGTTCTCTGCTCTGTGTCCTCTTCAGATTCCCTGAGTTTTCCTGTTTGACTCCTTTCTGTTTTTTTCATTTGTTATCTCCACTATTTACTTATGGCCTGGGTTCAATGGCCCCTAAAACCCTGGATATAAACACACCCAAAATTATGAGGAAGTTCTGATTTGTATCCAAACTTGGTGGCACAGCCTGATCTCATATCTGTCTAAACACTCATGTCATCTATATACACAGACAATATTTATTTATTTCAGCCTTGACATTTTTTCCTCACCAGCTTGCCAGGGATGAGTAATTTTTGTTTTAATGGATGACTAAGATACCATTAGTTTTGTTCTTTGCCATCAGCCATCATGGTAAAGCTGAGCAAGCAGATTTAGTAAATCTAATAATTTTTTGTGATGATTTTGCAAGCTAGATTTATATAAACAAGCTTATTCCAATACTTTATTTGCAACTATTGGGAATATATATATCATTCTCCCATTTACCAAAATTATTGGTGTTGTTATGTTATGCATATTGGCTAACAGTTTTAAGGATGAGTGTGCAAGTTTGCTTTTTTTCTGAATGCTGTTTTCAAATTTTCTTTTGTATTCTCAATTAAGCCCTATTGTGAACATAAAATGTGACAAATTTTATAGTGAAGTATTAGGTATTTGTTATTGTTTGTTCTTTACCTCTAACATACAAGTAGTTTCCAGCTCTAGTAGGCAGTCATAAATCAAGCTGAAAATTTTGAGACGAGGCAGTTTGTGAGGGGAAAATGAATGCACTGGTGGGGCTGGATCCTGACAAAAGACTGATTCTTTTTGCTGCTCAAGAGAGAGACTGTTGCATACTAAGTTACCACTGTTTGAACTCATGAGAACAAGCATCCAGAAAACTTGATAAGAATACTCAATTCAATTATTTTATAGTCAGGCTTGACTTGATAAGAATGTTCAGTCCTTTAAAGGCAGACCTGGTTAATCTTGGTCATGTAAAAAATTCAATTGTAATTCAAATTAAAGAATAATTTGAATAAATAACTGGAAAGCTGCTGGTGTATTAGATAGCAGCCAGTGCTGTTTGCTACCTGGATTTCTTGAGATGCGTGCCAGAGGGACATGTGAGTATGCATTGTATCTGTTGGTCACTAGGCAATATCAATTTTGAAAGTGACCTTGGGTCAGTTCATTATCGGCCATGGCAACACCCACACTAGGGGGGATGATGGGCCCAGAAATCTTTGCAGTGTTCACTTAGTGGAGCTTTCTGTGAAGGATCCCTCCTCATTAGGAAGCATTTGGGATCCTGTCAAGTTGACAGGGGATGAGCCACCCAAACCCACAGATCATAGTGTGTACATCCTTTCAGATGCTTCCAGTTATTTCCTTCTCTCTAGCAATACAGATCCTGAGTTTTGATGTTGCTGGAGAAGATGGCTTAGTGGCTTATGATGGAGACTAAATTAGCTGTTACCACTCAAGAAAGAGATCTTTGAGTCATTGTGGATAGTTCTTTGAAAACGTCCACACAATGTGCAGCAACAGTCAAAAAAGCTGACGGAATGTTGGGAATCAGTAGGAAAGGGATAGGTAATAAGACAGAAAATATCATATTGCCTCTATATAAATCCATGGTAGACCCACATCTTGAATATTGTTGTACAGATGTGGTTGCCCATCTCAAAAAAGATATGCAGTAGAACCTCAGAGTTATGAACACCAAAGTTACGAACTGACCGGTCAACCATACACCTAATTTGGAACCGGAAATACACAATCGGGCAGCAGCAGAGACAAAAAAACCAAATAACCCAGCAAATATAGTGCAGTACTTTGTTCAACATAAACTATTAGAAAAATAAATAGAAAGTTTTAAAAAAGAGTTGACAAAGTAAGGAAACTGTTTCTGTGCTGGTTTCATTTGAATTAAAATGGTTAAAAGCAGCATTGTTTTTCTGCATAGTAAAGTTTCAAAGCTGTATTAAGTCAGTGTTCAGCTGTAAACTTTTGAAACAACCACCATAATGTTTTATTCAGAGTTATGAACATTTCAGAGTTACAAACATCCATTTCTGGGGTGTTCGTAAATCTAATATTCTTCTGTATTGGAGCTGGAAAAGGTACAGAAAAGGGCAACAAAAACAATTAGGGGTATGGAACAGCTTCCATATGAGAAAAGATTGATGAGGCTGGGATTCTTCACCTTGGAAAAGAGACTACTAAGGGGGATATGACAGAGGTCTATAAAATCATGACTGGTGTGGGGAAAGTAAATAAGGAAGTGTTATTTACCCCTTTTCATAACACAGACTAGGGGTCACCAAATGAAATTAATAGGTAGCAGTTTGAAACAAACACAAGGAAGTATTTCTTAAAACACACAGTCAATCTGTGGAACTCTTTGCCAGAGGATGTAGTGAAGGCCAAGACTATAACAAGGCTCCAAAAAGAACTAGATAAGTTCATGTAGGGTAGGTCCATCAATGGCTATTAGCTAGGCTGGGCAGAGATGGTGTCCCTAGTCTGTTTGCCATAAGCTGTGAATGGGCTACAGGGGATGGATCACTTGATAATTACCTGTTCTGTTCATTCCCTCTGGGGCACCTGGCATTGGCCACTGTCAGAAGACAGGATACTGGGCTAGATGGACCTTTGGTCTTATGCAGTATAGACATTCTTATGTTCAGGTCATCAATATCTAATGTCTGTGACTAGAGAAAGGTCTCAGAGTAGCAGCCGTGTTAGTCTGTATCCGCAAAAAAACAGGACTACTTGTGGCACCTTAGAGACTAACAAATTTATTAGAGCATAAGCTTTCGTGGGCTACAGCCCCCTTCATTGGATGCATAGAATGAAACATCTAGTAAGAAGATATGTATATACACTTACAGAGAAGGTGGAAGTTGCCATGCAAACTGTAAGAGGCTAATTAATTAAGATGAGCTATTATCAGCAGGAGAAAAGAAACTTTTGTAGTGATAATCAAGATGGCCCATTTAGACAGTTGACAAGAAGGTGTGAGGATACTTAACATGGGGAAATAGATTATACATATTGAATCTATTTCCCCATATTAAGTATCCTCACACCTTCTTGTCAACTGTCTAAATGGGCCATCTTGATCACCACTACAAAAGTTTCTTTTCTCCTGCTGATAATAACTCATCTTAATTAATTAGCCTCTTACAGTTTGTATGGCAACTTCCACCTTCTCTGTGTATATATTTTCTTACTATATGTTCCATTCTATGCATCCGATGAAGTGGGCTGTAGCCCATGAAAGCTTATGCTCTAATAAAGTTGTTAGTCTCTAAGGTGCCATAAGTACTCCTGTTCTTTTTGTGTATAGAAAGTTTCAAAAGTTTCTTTGGTTGAAGCCTTCAACTATAAGGTAGATAAAAAAATGCCTATAGCAAACACCCCAGTTTAACAGACCTTAAATCTTGTAGCTGTGTCTGTCTGTCCTGTTTGGATATTTGCCCTGAAGTCACTGAATAAAGTTTCCCCATGTCCAAGCATTGGTTGTACAACATTGGCTGCTGCTCTTCATCCCAGATGTCACTGAAGTTCATTGGATAAAAAGTGCTACATATATGTAAAATATTACTTTCTACTCTATTTAAGAAGAATATAAGATCCTGTGATGGCTACTTTATTAGTACATCTTCTAGGAAAATCATTTAGCCTAATAACAGTGCATAGTCATAATTGTTACTTGATAGCATCAATTCTTCTTAATGGGGATGAATTGAACTAAATAGTCAAATGACGCCCAGAAATCAAATAGTGTTTAATCAACTGTTCAGCAGGTGTGTAGTTTTGTGCTCCATTTCTTTTAATACAAAAGCTGCTAAACAAAGATTAAGTGCTAGAATACGAGCAAGAGAATCATGGACACACCATGAACTTGTCTGCTGCTGGTTACCCCCTGTTCCATGTGGTGGTAATCTGTGCCAGCCCTACTCTTGATGCAGTTCCCATATCTGTCTCCATGCTGGCTCAGCTGCACAGAACTGTGCTGGTTGTGGGAAGGGTGGAGGAGTACTGGCCCCATGGAAGCTGCTCTACCTCCCCCATACTGCTACAAGTAAATCATCCAGAGGAATAAGGGGGCATCCCAAGTAAGGGGTGACTATGGAGCAGTGAATCATTGCATTTGGTTTCTAAAAGCAGGGCCGCCTCCAGGCATCGGCTTTCCAAGCAGGTGCTTGGGGCGGCATTTAGAATGGGGCAGGAGTCCGTGTCCCATGGCGGCAATTCGGCTGGGCTGTTTAGACAGTACACGTGCCCTGAATCTTGCTAAATGATGTTATTAATCAAAGGAAAAACCTAACTCATTTCGCCTTTTGCACCTATTAATTCAAATGCCTTTCCCACCTCAATTCACAAACCCCAACTAACAGTTAATTAAAAAAACATTTCTGGTTAGTTGTTTTTAATTTCCTTCTAGCTGTGTTTCAATTTCTGTTGTTGCTTCACTGCTGATTCTAGTCTTATAATTATAATTGAACTGGGAAAAGCTTATTTTTCTTTTGAAGTTAATCTTTAAGCACTTGATGGCAATAGGCTATATCAGGTGGTAATTGCAATGGGACTATCTCCATGCGAAAGGGTTTTCAGGATCTGGATCTGTGGACACCTGTCATGTATATATTTAGTTTTAATATTTGGTACTTTTCCAGACTGCTTACATTTTCTAATGATTATTTTAATTAAGGAAAAAACATGTCCCAAATGACAATGGAAATCATTTTCCAAAAAAAAAAAAGTAATATTCAGAAATGGGTAAAGTTTTCTTGTTAAATATGGCACATGGTCACATACTACTGGAATAATCTCTCACTGAAAAATACTTCTGTTCAGATGTTTTTCCTATGAAAATGTATTAGGAATGAATTCTAGCACTTGAAGGCTCTAATTTTTTTTTTTGCCTTGTCATTATCTTCAAGTGATTTCCTATTTCCTGTCAGCATATCTAATGTGCATCATACTGGCTTAAATGAAAATTAGAACAGACAATAGAAGCATTACACAAGAAGTTACCTGAAACAGGCATGGAAGGATTAGCACTGCAATCATTTTACTAATGGGATTCCTCACCCCTAATCACGTGGCACATTTTCTATATTGCATTGGTTCATCAGAATGGCCCAATTACAATAATTTATTAAGCAGAATGTATAAGAAGAGTCTTGGAAGATAAAAAAGGAAGCAATTCATATTAGTAAAAATATGTATTTTTTTTCTTATCAAACCATTTGTCTTTAGGGAAAGTTAAAGCTTAATAATGCACCTCCTCCACTCTCACTCAAACTAGATCCAAAGTTAACCTAGTAATATCCACAAAAGTTATAGACCATGGATCTTCCAACTCTAGTAGTGATTACCATGTCTATTAGAATGGTTCATGCATGATTTGTTGACCAAAGATTATTGATATTCCAATTCAAGGCCATGATCCTTCAGACATGTACACCTGACTGATGCTATGCATTCAAGCTCAATGAGGTTATATATGTATGTAACATTCCACATCTGTGTAGGTGTCTGCAAGATCAGGGCCTAAATTTGAATAGGTCTGTGACAGGGCTCCACTTACCACACTGGTGCCTCCTGCTGGCCATCTTGGGGTTTAGCTCCACAGCTCAATATGCCCTCTCCCAATGGTGCCTTGTCCACCATCACATCTGCTCCTGGACCCACATCACTCCAAGGACCACAGCGTCCTCTTCATGACAGATATTGTGGGGGTGAATTTTTCAAGATGCTCCCCCACTCCTGCAACGGTATTGCCTCTGTCTTCCCAAAACTCAGATTCACCCAGCAGCTCTCCATCTCTGCCAAACCATTGGGGGCTAAAGGCATCATTGTGGTGTAAACAAAGATAACATTGTCCACTTCATTCAGTGTGAGAATGGGAATGAGGAACTGGGGAAACTCAACCTTCAAAGATTAGAAACTTGGCTCCATTTCAGAAAAGCATCCAGCCTTCAAAGATGAGCTGGAAACCTCAACAGATCAAGCATGCATGAAGTTTCCATCACTTACAGCTTTAGTGTCACTGGACATTTCAAATAACCTCAAAAAGTTCCTGTTCAGATTTGGTTCTTAAACTATGCAAAGGGTAGGCTTGGGGCCATGGGGTCTCATATGATCTGAACTGTTTTATCCATCCCTAAGGGAAACTATAGTGATAACACTAAGTCTCAGTGAATGTTCTCAGTATGAATAAACCAGAGTTCTGAATCATTTCCGAGGCTAGTGTAATTCAGGACCAGCTGTCAAATTTTTCAGACAAAAGGAATCGTAAAGGTCATATCAATACTTAGCAACATGGATTAAAGGGAAAAATATTTCTTTGTATTTTCACTTGGTTAACTCACACTTGAGAAGAGAGAAAATGAAATGGTTATAGAAGAGATGAATGAAAAGACTAAAGACCTAATTCTGCCACACTTATTCTTTGGGAGTAGTTGTCCTATTCATTTCAATGAGTGAAGAGCCTAAAAGTCTGAGTCTGATCTCACCAAACTACTGTTAACCAGGAATGCTTTGAAGCCCCTCTCGTGTATAACATGTAGGATAGCAGAATTACTATTATCCTAAGTGCATGGGTCAAATTCAACCCTGGTAAAACTCTATGAAAGTCACCTCAGGGATGAATCTGGCTTGTTGTCTGATCAGGGATCTAATGTAAAATGTCATTTTTCCTTTAATTTTGCTATTTGAGGTGACAGAATGAAAGGAAGAGGACAAATACATTCCCAAATAAAATTCATAACATCCTGCTTTTCCTCAGATATGATGTAGGACATAACATTTTTTTAAAATATGTATTTCTATTCCCTTTAGCTCTCCTCATTATGCTAAGGGTGTTCTAGTTTTTGTTGCTGCCCACATCATTCTGATATTCTGATTTTACTGTTGTCTCTCTTTGTGAGGAGTACTTTTCACTTAGAGACCCCTCTATATGAGCATCCTAATATGCTTTACAGATATGAATGAATTAAGGCTGACAACACTTCTGAGGGACAGGTAAGAGTTATTATTCCATTTTACAGATCGGTAAACTGAAGCACAGATGACCAGATCCTTCTCCCATTGAAATCAGTGACAAAACTACCACTGAAGGTGCATCTCCCAGGCCACATAGGAAGTGACAGAGCCAGGAAGGAATAGAGAACCCACGGGCAGATCATCAGCTAGTGTAAATTGTCCCAACTCCATAGGATGTGCCTCTGGATATCCCAGCTGCCCATCCCATGACTCAAGTAGAAGACTAAAAAATAGTACAAACTAAATCCCACAATGGAAGAGAAATGCAAAATACATGTAATTGGTTATGCGCAAAATGTGGTGGCTGGAGGACACTTTTTCTGAGTGATTCTATTTTGAGTTTTGAGATTTTTCTGAAAGTGAATGGATTGTTTTCTTGTCTAAGACTGATTTATAAGTCAACAGTCCCAGAAATATCTGGATTATATTCCAGTGAGAATGAATTAACAAATCCCTGTCACAAATGTAAATCAAATCAATTAATATCAAAATATGAAAGGAACAAAATAAGACACCAGAGGGTTGTGTCATTGTCAAGGTTCCTTCCCCACTCTGAACTCTAGGGTTCAGATGTGGGGACCTGCATGAAAGACCCCCTAAACTTATTCTTACCAGCTTAGGTTAAAAGCTTCCCCAAGGTACAAACTGTTTTACCTTTTGTCCTTGAACCTTTATACTGCCCCACCAAAGTGTCTAACAAAAATAACAGGGGAAGTGCCCACTTGGAACAGTAGCACCAGAATAGAGGGCAGCCAGCTCATGGGCTGGAGCAGTCAGCCACAGATAGGGAGGAGGCCCCAGTCCATGGAGCCAAGTGAGTATGCACGGGATATATAGGGGGTACAGACAGAATGGGGCACACAGGACTTCTGGGGGTCACATGGACTAGAGTTCAGATGGGCTAGTGGAGGGGCACAGGCTGGGGTGAGGGCTGAATGGGAGTTGGGTTGCAGGAACAGGGGGCAGGAGGATGCATGGGCACAGGGGAGGGGAGTGCAGGGACACATGGGGACAAGCAGATGTGCCTGACTGAATGGGAGAGGCTAGGGGTCAGCCAGGGTCTGCATGGGGGAGGCTCCTCAACTTCCTATCAATTCCCCCCCACCCCCCAAAAAAACCTATGTTCCATACTTTTCCCACCCACACCCAACAACCCTCCAGGTTCACTCCCAGGTTCTTTCCCAGCAATTACATTCCTCTCCCTTAGCTCCTCCATTACCCCTGACTCCCCCAAACCTTTGCACTGCTTCTGAGGGGTGTAGGAAATATGTTTTTGTATTGTGGTTTAAATGAATTATTACTCAAGTTCTGTATTAATATACCTAGTAAGGAATCTGTCAAAAAACATTTTCTGAATCTTTTTTGTTGTTTGTATTGTTACAGGCATACTTGCTGACAGGTATTTTGAAATAAATTACCAACATAATTAAAATTGGTGTGATTATATAGTGTTACTCTTATAAATAAAATATGCAGAATTTTGCAGAATTTTAAAATATTATGTGCATAATATTTTTTTGGTGCAGAATTTTAATTTTTTTGATACGGAACTCCACCAGGAGTACTAGAGAAGCCCTCCATAAGCAAAAAACTATTTGGTGAATTGTTCAGTAATATTTTGGGAAAAAAGAATATATTCATAAACAAGTCATGGTTTCTGCCAGTAAATCACTAATTAAAGAGTGGGCTAAATTTGTAGTGAATACTTAAGTCTACTCTCATAATTAAAACAGAGACTCAAAACAACTTGAGTTTTTCTGAATGCAGGTTTTCATTGAAGCTTAGCAGTCTATGAGACTATTTGGTCCATTTCAAAGTGGTAGAAAAAGGCAGGCATGTTGAAAATGGTGATGAACTAACCAAAATCTCTCCTATCTAAACCTCATCCCAAAGTCGAACTGAACCTGAGATGAGCATATTTTCAGGGTCCATGTTGAAGATTAATGTTTTGCTCTTTTTCGTGCACCTTTGTACTTCCTGGTTTAGCTTGCAAGTACCAGTACTAAATTTCCATGATAAAGCTTTTCTTGTAGTATTTCCAATCAATCCAGAATCAGGAATTGCCCAGACTCATGACAACTTCTCATGTGCTTTCTAGTCTGATATCGAGATGGAAGTGGTTTGGGGTATCTAAACTTAACACTGCTTATCAACACAAACCAAATTCCCAGAATTTAGAGGGTTGTCTACTATTAATCTTAGAATATATATAGAGTCACAGAACTACCAGGTTAGAAGGCACCACAAGGATCATCTAGTCAAACCCCCTGCCAAGATGCAATATTGTGTCTAAACCATCCAAAACCGATGTCTATTGTGGCAAAATGGCCAATGCTGGTATGGTGGGTCCTGTGCTTTTCTTGGTGGTGGTGGTGGCTCAGGCACCACCCCTTGCCCCTGCTCTTGGGGTGCCAAGGGCCCCATTAGTGACCCGGGACGGTGGTAGAGGAGGGAAGCAGGGAAGGGGTTTGGGTTTACTCCTCACTCTAAGTACCAGCCCCTCTCAACCCCTTACCCTCTTCCCCATTGGGTAGGGTTACCCTCGGTCCTTGTCGCCGGGGGAGGGAATCTCCCTGCCCTGCTGGGAAGGGTCTCCCTTCCTCCGGTTCTCTGGTCTTTCAATTGTCAGTAACACACCTCCAAACTCCACTCCTCTCTCCTTCCTCACTCCACCCTCTCTGCCTGAAGCAGTTTTTTTTTTTAGGTTCCTGACAGGGCCTTAATTGACTACAGGTGCTCCAATTAACCTGTAGCAACCCTCTCTAATCTACAGGGAACCACGTCTTAATTAGCCTAGGGCTTATATATCGCCCCTCTCCCACTCTCTCTGGGTCTGCTGTATCACACGATATAGCCTCTTTTTAAAAACCTCCAGTGAAGGAGATTCCATGACTTCCCTAGGCAGTTTGGCCCATTGTCCTACTTTTCTTACAGTTAGGAAGTTTTTGCTGAGATTCAATCTAATCTGTATTTTTAACCCATTGCCTCTTGTCCTGTCCAATTTGGCATGAGAGAACATTTTCTCCATTTTTTTATGGCAGCCTTTCAAGTATTTGAAGATTGCTGTCATGTCCCCTCCTTAATCTGCTCTTGTCCAAACAAAACATCTACAGTTTCTTCAGACTTTGCTCATATTGCTTGCATTCTATCCCTTCAATCATTTTTGTCGCTCACCTCTGGATCCTTCCCAGTTTCTCTACATTTTTGCTATATAGTGGTGATCAAAAGTCTTGAGATAGTTTTGCCTGTAAAAAAAGTGTCTGGTGAAGAGAATGGGGATTAGCAGTTAAAAGTAAGCAGAAGCATGAGACTCCAATGACTTACAACTATTTTATACAGATAACACCGATGGATGGGGAAGTACTATCCAAACTACGCTAACATTTTGGTAGCTGCTGGTTCCCCTGAAGGATGTAGAAGGTCTAGATTTGTGGATGTGATTAAATACAAGTTTTTTGTGAGCACTGCAAGAAGACCATAGTTTACTGTAGACATTATAGCTTCTGCCAACAGCATAAAGTATTGTATCTGTGTTTTTGATACCTGAAGACTTACCTTTACTTATTCCACATAATAAGGTCAGATTTTCTGCTTTGTTATTATGCAGGTCTCTGCAGTTCTTTTGTATTGTAAATGTAGCAATCTCTAAATAATTCATAGACAGCAGAAACACCAGCTGTCAGTGCCATAACCAGGTAAGTTTTAATTCATGAGTATTTTTTCTGAAGACCACAAGGGGTGGGATATATACCAACTATGCCAAAATGTAGTATATTGCGGGAAGTTTGTTTTTATTTCAGAGCAAATCTAGCTGATGAAGGCAAGAATAAAATACCTAGAGAAAGAATATTGATCAAAGAGAATTTTGCTCTTGATATAACTTGGAAAGTGAACCTTATTTGCTTAAATTAGCATCATATCTGACAGAAAATGTAATAGAGAAACTACTGACAATATATCTAAAAACAGGAGGAATGTACCTTTCCCAGGAGCAAGTTCTGGGATCTGAGTAATAGTGGAAATGGATGCAGCAGTATGGTAGGCTGACAGTCTATCAAAAATCCTGCTATTATTCATTATTTTGCAGCTAATGTGATATTAGCCAAACATTTGAGACAAAACCAAAAAGGAGTCCAGTAGCACCTTAAATAAATGTATTTGGGCATAAGCTTTCGTGGGTAAAAAATCCCACTTCTTCAGGTGCATGGTGTGAAAATTACAAATGATTGGAGCAAATGCAGTGGTATCTTAGGGCTTCGCTGTAGACAATGGATCGTGTGATGTGTCCTGGAGGAAGCTGGAGGCATGTAGGTAAGTATAGAGGTCAGTAGGTTTCCAGTATAGGGTAGTGTTTATGTGACCATCACTTATTTGCACTGTAGTGTCCGGGAAGTGGATCTCTTGTGTGGACTGGTCCAGGCTGAGGTTGATGGTGGAGTGGAAATTAACAAATCTGAAGAAGTGGGATTTTTCACCCACGAAAGCTTATGCCCAAATAAATCTGTTAGTCTTTAAGGTGCCACCGGACTCCTTGTTGTTTTTGTGGATACAGACAAACACAGCTACCCCTCTGATATTTGAGACAAACTGCACCTTATTCCCAAAGTTATGACAAGTTACCTTTCAAATACTTGTTAGTTAGTTTAATCTGTTGCCATTGTAAAAAGGGAGCATGGTCTACTGGCTTGGGCACTGCTCTAGGGGTGTGTCTGTGTAGATTTGTTTCCGTGCTTCCCTCTCTTGGTATTGACACCTCCTCATCAATTATTGGGAATGGGCCACATCCACCCTGACTGAATTGGCCTTGTCAACACTGATTCTCCACTTGTAAGGTAAACTCCCTTCTCTTCATGTGCCACTATATATATTTATGCCTGTATCTGTAATTTTCATTCCATGCATCTGAAGAAGTGGGGTTTTTACCCACAAAAGCTTATGCCCAAATAAATCTGTTAGTCTTTAAGGTGCCACCAGACTCCTCATTGCTCTAGACACCCCTGTATTAAAGACCTTACACACTACTGCCATGATTTTTGTACAAAATATGCCTTGTGAGGTATCATTTGAAAACTAATGGCACACTGGTCAATAATAACATTGTAAAATATATGTAGCAATTCTGCGTGTGAAATTATATATACTCATTAATATTACACTTTAAAGTCTGTGATTAAATGGTGTTTAAACCTGGCATGTCAGGGGGAATTGATAAACTGGTTTTCTCCAGAAAAAGGAAAGAGCGTTAATAGGTATGGCCCGAATTCAATGGGCTATTCATTTGTATCAGAATATATAATTTGCATAATAGCAGCAACCACCAACACGGGAGGAACCAGCAGAGAGCCTCATCTTCCAGACCTCATGGCTCCTTTACTCAGCATGAACAATGAACCTCACAGAAAATGTATTTCCTAGCAGAAATGTAGAGGGGTTCCTCACTAAATTAGCCTTTATGAAATTATGTCAAGTAGTGTTAACAACAGCTTTCCAGACATACAGTTAATGTGGAGAGAACGGAATTTAACAATACATTAGATACTTTGAATCTGACTTTTACTTAAAATTAATGGCCCATCTCTTCCTTCGATAATATTTTTAGTCATTTTGACCAGTTACTCAATAGAAATGCTATTATATAGAAGCAAAATTCTAACCAGAGTGAGATAAGCCCCCCTCCAATTTCCCATTCATTCCTATCATAGTACTGATTTCAGTTAAATGTCATCTAGTCAAGATTAAGAGAAAAAATAAAGCCAAATTCAGTTTACGTATTAATTAAAATGGGATTTGTAGTAACCAAGAAATATACCTTTTAGACGTACTATATATAAACCTTTAGCTAAGATTAATTTTTATTTGACTCAAAGATATTCATGGTTATTTCTAGTAGATATTTCTCCATGGGTATGTGTCTGAAATATACTAAACTTACAATAAAACTTTGGTGCATAAATCACTGAGTGCTCTGCTACAATCCCATCACTATAGTGATCTGACAGATTTAAAGTTAACATGGGTATGTGGAAAATATACTTTCAATATAGGCACTGGGAAAAATAATTTTGTGCTATATAATCATGAACTGTTGACAATCAAAGGAATAAAAGTAACCAATGCATCAAAAAGGTTTTTTAAAATTATCTAGTAGGTCTTTGGATGGCTTGGCAGTTATATAGATTAGAAAAACATCATAAATATTTATAGTAATTTTCAGAAGACAGATTTAATTAGCAGCAGAGTACAATTTGAACCCAAAATGAAATGGATTTCATATGAATACACCCCAAAACCAGATTCCCAATGACATCCTAGATATTTAATAATAGTTGTTATGCAATTTTACTTTAATCTAGAAGCCTCCTTTGATAAAAAACTATTTTCTGTCAGTTGTTGCAAATTATTTGATAAGCTTCATAAGCTATATGTGTTGAGCTATGATAACTCAGCTCATTTCTTGCATATCAATGAAATTTTTAAGCCTTCAAGATTTGCTAAACTGGTGAGGTTTTTTGCAAGTCACTCAATCCCCTTGAAAGAACTAATTTAGCAACCAAAGCAGATCACGTTACAAAGCATTAAAATCACAATCTATAGTAGCAAATGATAACATTAAAATATAACCCTGAATTTCCCACATGATTTGTTTAATCTTACAACCTCTGTGCAGCATTATTTTATTGGAAAGTCTTGCAAAAGTGTAGCTTTGCCGGAGTCTAGCATCCATGATTGCAGCCTGGTATACTATTCTATAGTCGATGATAGAGGGAAAAGGACACACTGTTCAATATTTTCATTAATGACTTGGATAATGGACTGGAGAGTATGCTTATAAAATTTGAGGATGACACCAAGTTGGGAGGGATTGCAACTACTTTGGAGGACAGGATTAGAATTCAAAGTGACCTTGATAAGTTGGGGAATTGGTCTGAAATCACCAAGATGAAATAAAATGTTAAGTACTACACTTAAGAAGGAAAATCAAATGTATAACTACAAAATGGGAAATAACTGTCTAGGTAGCAGTACTACTGCAAAGGATCAAGGGGTTATAGTGAATAACAGGTAGAATATGAGCCAACAAAATAATGTGGTTGCAAAAAAGCTAATATAATTCTGGGGTGTATTTATAGAAATGTCCTATGTAAGACACAGGAGGTCATTGTCCTGTTGTAGCTGACACTAGGGAGGCCTCAGATGGAGTATTGTATCGGTGCCATGCTTTAAAAAAGATGTGGGTAAATTGAAGAGAGAGTCCTGAGAACAACAAAAGTGATATGAGGTCTAGAAAACATGACCTGTGAGGAAAGGTTTAAAAACCCGGGTATGTTTAGCCTTGAAAAAAGAAGACTGAGGAGGGACCTGATAACAGTCTTCAAATATGTTAAGGACAGTTATAAAGAAGATGGTAATTGACTGTTTTCCATGTCCACTGAAGGTAGGACAATTAGTAATTGGCTTAATCTACAGAAATAGAGATTTGGGTTTGATATTAGAAAAACCTTTCTAAACCTTTCTAACCTTTTAAAGCTCTGGAATTTGCTTCCAAGAGAGGTTGTGGAATCCCCATTATTGATAGTTTTTAAGAACAAGTTGGACAAACACCTGTCAGGGATGGTCTAAGTATTCTTGGTTCTGTCTCACTGTGGGCAGATGGACTAGATGACCTCTTGGAATTCCTTCCAGCCCTACATTTCTATGATTATCACAGTCGGAATGCTGTGCTGTGCGGAGCACTCTGCTGACTATACATTCTCTTGTCAAGTAACTTGCTGCGAATCTTGGGTTTTGTCATACTTTTCACAGCTGGACTCCAATATGAGATTGAAAGAACAGTGACTATACAATGTGTTTACTGTAGTTTAGCTTTTTACTTCAGATGCTGCTGAACATAACAGTCCTGTGAATATAGAATGTTAAACATCACATTGATATCTAGAAAATAAATATTGACTTATGTTTCTGGCACATATGTATAAGCATACATAAACTTCTGGTTGCAGGGATATAGTTTATGATATTATTTTCTAGGATTTTAAAATATGGATAAGATGAGGTGAAAAGACTGGGAGGGAGATGGTTGGCGCAAATAGACAGTCATCCAAGGCAGAGAAAGCCCAGTCCATATTACAAGAAAGTCTGAAGGTCCCTGCTTTGGCTACTTCTGCAGCTGCTCTTAATGGGTGGAGTCTCTGGCTGGTGCATCATGGGAGATTTGTCAAACCAGAGAGTCTGACCTCAGGCATAGAATGAGAGCACGAGGCACCTGAACTATAATTCAGGTCATCATGGCAGCATCTCCAAATCAAAATATTTTGGGTTTGGGAATAAATATTTCAGGTTTTGATTTTTCATTAAAAGTTGACATTTTCCAGCCAGCTCTCCACAGGATTTTTTTAATATAAAAAGTATCCAAAATTATATTGAATGGTGCTGGAAGGATAAAGCTTGGTAGGAGACTGAGAAAATCTCCATAATGAGGGCATGATAAGGATTTTGTGGGTATGCTAATTAAGGTGTGTAATTGACCAGTTTTTTTTATTCTTGTATACTTTAAAAAGCTTGACAAATGTGCCCTGAACATTATTTTTTTCTGGTAGAGTAGTAAAAATCCACAACTAAAATATAGAGAAGCTCAGAGTAACAGCCACAAATCAGATGAAAAATGTATAATATATTCCCATTGGTGATTGTTGATCTGTTTAAAATACACGGAATGGGGAGTAGGGTCGGAGGTTTAGTAAATATCAAGAACATTCAGAAGTCAAAAATACATATTCAATATGCTGTACTGGAATGACAAATCAGTTGATTGCCTGTGTAAAGATCTTTTTTCAGAATAGTAGTTCTTAGTCAATAAAAAAAATTACTCAAATGTGGAGCCTATAAAGATAACCAAAATCAATCCTTATTTTGGCCAGTTTCTATTATCATACACTTTAGTCATTTTCAGCTTGATTTTCTGCAATTCAGAAATTAAAGGACTATTGGAATCTTATTAGATCTTAAATTACCCAAGACTCATTTCAGTCTTTTTGTCAATATTCTAGCACAAGATTTTAATCTTCATGTTTCACCCACTCAGGAGGCAGTGTGTGGGATTCCAACTGATGTTTATATTATCCACAATAAAATAAACATGTATATGTAACAAAAATGTGACTTGGATGAGAACCAGCACTTCTTGTACTTTGAAATTCAAAATTTTCATGACAAATCTGTGCCTTCTCATCTGAATTATATGAGGATGTGAGATTGTATTACTATGAAGATGAATTTACTTTCATTTCCACATCCCCAATTACCAGTTTCTACAGCATTTTGAAAATGCAGAGCACTCTATTTGTAAGTGCTAAGTATATTATTATCATGGACTCTATCTCTATCTGACATTCTAATAAAATAATAATTTGTGTTTCTCCTATGGCAGCTTCAGCTCTAACTTTGGAAAATGAGTTACTTTCTGTTTCTTTTTCTGTTATTCATTCCTTAAGTGGTTTTCATAAAGGCAATGAAGGCCCTAGTTAGTAATAGAGTTATTGGAAAATGCTCACTAAGGGGATTCAACTTTAACCTATGAGTCACAGAGCGTACATTTGCTACAGGCTCCTTACTTTGCTGTTTCCTCTGTTCCTAGCTGCACTGCCTCTTAGGGTATGTTTACATTGCAATTAGACACTGCCACTGGCCTGTGCCAGATGACTTGGGCTATGGGGCTGTTTAATTAGGGTGTAGACATTTGGGCTTGGGCTGCAGCCCAACCTCTAGAACCCTTCCACCTTGCAGGGTCCTAGAGCCTGGGCTCCAGCCTGAACCCAAACATCTACACTGCAATTAAACAGCCCCTTAGCACAAGCCCTGCAAGCCTGAATCCCGTGGCACGGCCCAGCCATGGGTGTCTAATTGCATTGTAGATGTTATTGTATTTTGTTGTACATTGATTAGTGGCTTGTGACCCATTGGTGGTGGGTTGTCATTTTCTTCAGAATGTAAGTTTTCAGTAGGAAAAACAAGTGTAGGGCAGGGTTTTTAAAAAGTTTAGATGCAAGACTGTGTGTGGAAAATGCATGCGTAATTATCACAATTTTGTAGTTAGCTCCACCCAAATGGCTTGGCTATCTGCATACATAATTACCCAATCTGCATGCATAAACATAGTAACTGCATATACAAGTTAATCAAACTATTATATGCCAAAATTTTTCAAAAGTTTGACTTTGTTTCTAGACTTTATAGCTATGAAGAAAACCTCCTGAATGTGGTGAGTCAATACAGTGTTGCTTTCTTGAGTCTGCAGAAGGAAAACAAACAAAATCATGCACCTCTAAGCCAAAAGGGTGGTGATGCATCAAGGCAAAAGCAGTGAAACACTTGGTACAAAAACAAAGACTTGGCCCCCCAAGGGCATGGTTCCTCTGGAGGTTGCAGGCCAGCACTCTATTGTAGCTATTGTACCTGTGGTGGTGAAGAAACAGGGCAATAGAAGAACTGAATCTGACTGGGAGTCAGGGAGGCATGGAGGGAAAGACACAGAAAAAGATTACTCTGAGCAATCAAAGCTGACAAAATGTGAAGAGTTGGAGAGGCACAATTTCTAAGGGGGGCTTCTTTGCCGACTCTGATCAAGAATGATTTGACTGGAAGTTCCCAAGGGCATTGGTTATGTTCCGAGACAGAGAGCAACAATCATACTCCTGCACACAACTGCTACCCTGAAGGACCAGAAAACCTTTCATGGAAGGGAGCATCAGCCATGGAATGAGAATCTTGCACTGAGTATGAAATATGTTAAGAACTAAGCAAAATGGATGTTAGGGTATTGGTAGAAGAGATAACCCCGCGATGGGAGTTTCTCTCTCTCTCTCTCTGGGCTTAAAATACTACATTGATGAGGGACATAAGTATCTAGATAGATATACTGGCCTATGGAATGAAAAAATTGTAGAATAATGTCTTTTTAGCCATTAGAGTCTCTTCTGTCAATGGCTTAGCTACTCCTTCTTGCTACCTTTCCTACATTACCATAGCACACTATGACAAACACCAAAATACCCAACATATGGTTCCCTCACACAAACAACATTTCCATGATGTACTAGCGAGGATGAATACTTTAATGCATAGCAGGCAAGCTATTGATCATTTGGGAAACTGGAGGAGTCTCAAAAAAAGCCTGGAGACTGTATCCAAGAAGGATTATTGTGGAGGAATGGGGAAATGGAGCCTCTTTCATAAGTGAAACAATGCTGTTCTTAATGCTGAAAGAATGTCTAAAACAATAATCCATTTTACAGAAATGTTGAAGTCCTTTTTTGTGTTTCAAGATATGACTCATCTACAGTTTGTTTTTTTAAAAATTTCTAACACTCAACGTATCTTTTTTACACTTAAATAAATTTGGAGAAAATAAAAAACCCAACCCTACTTGCATGCTCATGGGCCTATTCAACCACTGATCTTTGCATGGAGCTCCCACTGATCATTGCACAACGTCACAATATGTCCTAAAACCATTACACATTGATATTTTTAGAACATGCACATGCTCAAAAACCCAACATATCAATACCCCCAAATATGGTAAAATTTGGAACCAGAGATGAAGTCTTGGCTCGACTGAAGTCAATGGGAGTTTTGCCAATGACTTCAACAGGACTAAGATTTCACCCCAGATCTTTAGGGCTGACCACTATCTATATAAAAGGGTCAACCCATAATCTCTAATCTGGACACTCTCAAAATCTGGGGAACTTCAGATCTGAATTGGAATAGTAATTTTGAAGCACGGAAACAAACCACGAAACAAGTGGATTAAGTACTAGAAATGCTGACATAACCATAACTATAATGCATGGAACCAGTAATGCCATAGTACATCTCTCTCCTTCCTCTCTCTTTCTGATTAATCTACTGAAAATGCATGTTTTACTTCTTATATCTTCTCTTGTTACTCAAGATTATTTCCAAACTGACCAGTCTACCTAATGTTAAACCTTCCTTGAATATTTATGCTTGAAAGAGGTGGTAGGCAGATTCCATATTCACTTTACAATCTACTTTGAAAGGAATGTGTAAAATAAAAAGAAACCTGAGTCTAAATCAACATAAGCCATTTGAGTGCAAATGCCCTTGTCAGAAGGAGCTCACATTTTTCTTATATACTTGTGTTTACTCTAGAGTTAGTTCCTGTATGAATCCATTTTGTGATGATGGATTTCTATGTGACTTTTTGTATTCCCTTCCTCACCACCTGTGTTGGTCTAGCAGTGGCTTCTTCCTTGTCTCTTGCCACAATTCGGTGGTGCAAGACTAGGCCAACTGCAAAACAAGAATTTCATTCTGCATTAAAAGTCAAGATTATGACTCTTTTTTTGTTTCACATTGTTTTGGTTTTGTGTCAGTCCCTCCTCCCTGAAAGGGAGACACAAAGAGGTCAGAATAGCTAATAGTCCGGTGGTTAGGGCACTCACCTGGGATATGGGAGACCCAGACTCAAATCTTCGGAGCAAGAACTTGATGCTGGGTCTCCCAAATCCTGGGTGAGTGCCGTAACCACCAGGCTATTGGCTAGTCAAAGGCAGGGAGTGTGTTCTTTCTCATTTTGAAATTCTATCCATCTCAACAAACAATTTATCAAAGTGGACACATTTCTTCAAAATGTTTAAATTTCAATGCATTAATATTGTCCAACAAAAAATGTTGAAATATTCCCAACCCTATGCAAGACCTAAGACTTTTTTTTTTTATAGCTTATACCATGTGGAACAGCTTTTCCTACATCTCCTCTCATCAAATTTCCTCATTTCAAATCCCACTTGAAAACATCTTTTCTCCCTTGCCCATACTTCTCTTTCTCTGTCTCCATCCTACACTATTGGTTACGTCACTCTAAAGTGTTTTGGGATGCAAGCTGAATTATTGTAGGTGGGATGGAGATGATGCCTATAATTAGGGTTGCTCAACATTTTCCATTATGATATCTTGTTTTCAGTTGCTCATAATATGCTATATAACGTTAAGGCTCACACTTAAAAGATACATTCATAAATGTTAGAATATAGATATTCAGGCCTGTCTGCAAAGGCCTGTACTTTAAGAATTTAGGTGTATTCTTATCACTTGGCTAGTTCTAGAGGTATAAAAGAGAGAATCAAAATCACTGTCTGCTGGTGTAAGGGCCTTCTCTTACTGTGACAGTCTGAGGCCCTGTGCTTAGGCTAAGGCCTTTGGCTAAGCAGCAGAGGCAGCCATAAGCTAGGAAGCGACCGGTCACATCCTCACATTCCAAACTAGTCACTTTGAAAGAAGGTGCTATTGGACTGTTAGGAATACAATCCTGTCCTGATAATGCCTATCACCTCCAGAGAAAGGGAAGTGCATAGAAAATGTAAAAGGAAACAGCACCCTGTCTAGCAAGAACTCACTTATCAATACTGGGATGTGAAATCCTCAATTCTGTATTGTTTTGTCATTATAGTTCCTACTTTGCTATTGTTTGTCTGTATAATCTCTGTCTGGTTCTGTGATTGTTCCTGTCTGCTGTATAATTAATTTTGCTGGGTGTAAACTAATTAAGGTGGTGGGATATAATTGGTTACATAATCATGTTACAATAGGTTAGGATTGGTTAGTTAAATTTCAGGAAAATGATTGGTTAAGGTATAGCTGAGCAGAACTCAGGTTTTACTATATAATCTGTAGTCAATGAGGAAGTGAGGAGGTGTGGGTGGGTGGGGGTGGGTGTGTGGGAGGGAGAGATGGGAACAGGGAATGGGGGTGGAGAAATTGGAATCATGTTTTGCTAAAGGGGGAAAGGGGAACAGGGAATGGGAGTAAGGAAATTGGAATCATGTTTTGCTAAGGGCAGGAATGGGAACAGGGACACAGGTGTAAGGCTCTGTGGTGTCAGAGCTGGGAAGGAGGATACTAAGGAAGGAAACTGGAATCATGCTTGCTGGAAGTTCACCCCAATAAACATCGAATTGTTTGCACCTTTGGACTTCGGGTATTGTTGCTCTCTGTTCATGCGAGAAGGACCAGGGAAGTAAGTGGGTGAAGGAATAAGCCCCCTAACAATAAATATTTGCTAAATGGATAACAAATTATTAAAATATTCTAAACATGTAACAGACATGAGTAGTGTGTGTTATAGATTATTCTAAGCATAGCAGTAGACTGTATTAAAGATAAGTAGGTCTGGCTGAACATTTTTTATCAAAACTGGTTTTCAGTGGAAAATTGAGGGTTTGAGTTAAAAAAAAATGCAAAAAAAGTGTTTGCTTTTTGTGGAAAATTTAGACTTTTAGTTGAAAACCCGGGCACCCCAAATGCAAAAATCTTTCATTTTTTTTGGTCCCAACCCCCCAAATTTTCAATTAAGAGTCATCGCAGTGCCTTGTGGGAGTTGTAGTTCAGGTGCCTCATGCCTCCCATTCTCCTCTATGAGCTGGGCTCCCCATCAGATTACATCTCCCATGATGCATCTCAGTGGCTTAGCGAGAGTGGAGATTGTGGTGCAACATAGGAGGTGTAGTGCAGCTAGGGGTCCTCACCTAGGAAGATGGAGCAAGAGGTGTCTGTACTACAACTGCTGCGGCATTTCTGAATAAAAAGTTTCCAGATGAAAATTTTCAGTTTCCAGATAAAGGTTTTCAATTTTTGCGCAACAATTTTTGGTATTTGATTTTTCACCAAAAAGTCAAGATTTCTGACCAGTTCCAGATATAAGCCATGGTTGTAAGCAACTTGTTGATTTGTTAGATTCTGTAACAGTTAATCTTTTAATAGCATACCTCTTAGTCATTTATTCATAAGTGTACCCTTACACTTAAAATGTGGCCAAATAAATTTACAGAGCATTTTATGAAGTATTAGAGGGTTCATTTTTTCCAGATGATATCGCCAAGTTTGTAACATTTTCCTTAAAGATTCCTATTTTGAAAGCTTGTTTTTAGACTCTCATTCATCATGTTAGGGCATCAATTCCTACCTAGAAATGGATAATCTCTTCCCCCGCCCATATAAGTCTTATTTATTTCTTCTCCCAGCAATGTATTGAATCAGAAGAATGATATATCAGAGAATGTCCAAACACACACCACAGTAACTATTTCAATGTCAGAAGACATTCAACAGTTGACAGAAGGAGACAGAAGAACACAGTTTAGATCAGAGTTATACTAAAGAATGCAAATCTTCCAAAAATGGGTAGCTCTAGTACGTCTTGGTCATATCTTCGAACAATGGCAACAAAAAGTACAAAAGCTGTAAAGGAAGGAAAGAAAAGTATAGGCTAACAGCTGCAATGAAGAAGCACATTTCAGTGGCAGTTTAGAGCTAGTCTGATCAGTGAAATTCCATGGGTGAAATCTTGGCTGCAATGAAAGCCATCTAAATTTTGCCACTGCCTTCAATGGAGCCAGGTTTTCATCCCTGAGGTTTAATGGTTAAATGACGTCCACCCTCCAGGGCTTGGGGATGTTAGGTGGTTTTGACACCAACTCACTTAGCAGTGCTGTTAGTGGAGAAAAAAGAACGTGGAGAGTTGAAATATTCTTTGGGGGTGTGAGAAAGGGAGATAGCCCTGAAGGAAATAAAAGGAAAAAAGAAAAGAGAAGATGGAGGAGGAAAAATTAGCTCAGAAGCAAGGTTTTCTGCAGAAAAATAGAAGCAGTAGGAGATCTATAGAAGTATTCAGCTTTATTGGTAAGAGCACAGTCCATCTTCTTGCTAAGGGCAGCACAAGGAGATCAAAACTTCTCCTGGATTTTCCCCTCCTTTAAAAAAAAAAGGATTGAAAAAAGATAGTGTTCTTACTCAGGTTTCTAAATATAACACTGTAAAACAAGATGGTGATTAGAGGCACATTTCTGATATAATCCATTCTTCTGAAATTGCCACCTCTTCCCAAATGATAGGTTATGTTCTTTTCAGCCTGCATAGAAAGAGGCATGGAGCACTAGTTTTACTAATTCGCCATGTCCTCTAGACTTTTAAGCCTGAGACATAACATTATTAAATGATAAAAAGAAACAAAAAAGTAGTTATATGAAAAAAATTGCACTACAATGAATTCCTTCAATTAAACCAGCAGGTCTGGCTACTGTGGTTTATTGTATTACATTTTGGATCCATCTATTTTTGAATAGCTATCTTAAGTGGGCCTAATTCTGATATTGCACTGGTATAAATTAATTGATTTCAGTGGAGTTTCTACAGATTTATCCTGACATAAATGAGATCAGAATCAGGCCCTGTATACAGTATCAGAACAACTGTTAAAGCCTTCAGAGAATAACAAAATGATCCATTATGTTTTGGCAACTGCAGCCTCATTTCCTACCTGCTGTTCACTTTGTGGTAGCTATGAACCAATTATTTTAGATAATGTGGAAAGCAGGACACTTGTGAGAATCCATTAAGTAATCATTATTGCGCTACTAGAAACAACGTGGCCTTTTTTTAGATCATTGTAGGGTATAGAGTCAGAATCTTTTATATGCTTTATTCAATCTCTCCCCTTCACCCCTCCCCCGCACAGAGTAGAAATGTAACTGTTTCTCCATGAATATCATTACCACTGGCTTTAGAAATGGGTTTGAAAATCAGAAATGTCGATGATCCCTAAGAGATGATTACTAAACCAGGCTGGGATTTCCAAAGGGAGGTAGTCACCCAAACCCCATTGGATTGCAATGGGATCTGCGTGCTTCACTCCCTTATAATCCTTTGAAAATCCTAGCCCGAAGGTGTAATTCAGATATATCCTCCTCAGCTCTAGTATGGCTGCCTGGACCATTTACACAACTGAGTTACTTTCTCCTGTGTGGCAAATTGCCGGTACGATTATGATGGGTCCCGCGCTTCCTCTTCTTGGGGGCGGGGGATTCAGGGCAAAGTTTTCTGCCCCTGAACTAGGGTATCTACTGTCCCACTAGTAACCCAGAGAAGGGTAGTGGAGAGGGAGGGACCCGGGCCCGCTCTCTACTCCGGGTCCCAGCCCAGGGGCTGTAGGGACAGTGGTAAACCACTTGAACTAGTGCTTCCTTCCCCCGGGCTACTTCCCTCTCCTGTTCTTCAGCTTTTGGGGCTTCCTGCCCTCTCTCTCTGCACAAGCTGGGTGTCTCTTTACTTAGGGTCTTGGTCTTCTAGCCAGCCATGGCACTTCTCCAAAGTCTCCTCTACTTCAACTCCTTCAAACTGCTCTCTGCTCCAACTCCAAACCACTCTGCTCCAACTCCTTCAAACTGCTCTCTGCTCCAACTCCTTTCCCTGGCTGATTGAAGCAGGTGGTTTTTATCAGGTGACTAGCTTTAGGTGCTCTAATTGGCTTCAGGTGCTTTTAATTGATCTATGGAAACCTTTCTTCCCTCTACAGGTAATAAGGATTCTCCTCATCCTGGGACTTACATATCTCCTTGTCAAGGTTCCTTCCCCACTCTGAACTCTAGGGTAAAGATGTGGGTACCTGCATGAAAGACCCCCTAAGCTTATTCTTACCAGCTTGGGTTAAAAACTTCCCCAAGATACAAACTTTGCCTTGTCCTTGAACCGTATGGTGCCACCATCAAGTGTGTTAACAAAGAACAGGGAAAGAGACCACTTGGAGATGTCTTCCCCCAAAATATTCCCCCAAGCCCTACACCCCCTTTCCTGGGGAAGGCCTGATAAAAATCCTCACCAATTGGTACAGGTGAACACAGACCCAAACCACTGGATCTTGAGAACAATGAAAAATCAATCAGGTTCTTAAAAGAAGAATTTTAATTAAAGAAAAGGTAAAAGAATCACCTCTGTAAAATCAGGATGGTAAATAACATACAGGGTAATCAGATTCAAAACATAGAGAATCCCTCTAGGCAAAACCGTAAGTTACAAAAAGACACAAAAACAGGAATATACATTCCATCCAGCACAGCTTATTTTACCAGCCATTAAACAAAAGGAAATCTAATGCATTTCTAGCTAGATTACTTATTAACTACTTTTTACAGGAGTTCTGAGCTGCATTCCTGATCTGTTCCTGGAAAAAGCATCACACAGCCAGACGAACCCTTTGTTTCCCCTCTCTCCAGATTTGAAAGTATCTTGTCTCCTCATTGGTCATTTTGGTCAGGTGCCAGCGAGGTTACCTTAGCTTCTTAAGCCTTTACAGGTTAAAGGGTTTTGCCTCTGGCCAGGGGGGATTTTATAGTACTGTATACAGAAAGGTGGTTACCCTTCCCTTTATATTTATGACACTCTCCTATATCACTCTTCTTCTGCCTTCTGGACATGCTGTATCACATATCCTCCACCCCTGCTCACACCATGGGGTTGGGCTACTTGGGACAAGAGGCAATGCTTTTGTGACAAGCCATCTGCATTACCTTGTTGGCTTCCAGCCCTATGCTGTACTCAGAAATGAAAGGGTTGTAGAGATAGGAACCATCTAGTCACTCTTGCATTCTTCTCCTTGCTTCTGTGCATCCACTGGAGCGGGGCATGGACTGTCACCAGGGTAAATCGCCACCCTAGTGGGTAATAGCAGAGAGTTTCCATGGGCCATTTTATCACCAGGCATTCCTTTTCAACAATGGCATACTTTTGTTCCCTGGGGAGAAGCTTCTGGCTGAGGTACAGGATCGGGTGTTCCTCCTCCCCTACCATCTGCAAAAGGACGGCTCCTAGCCCTACTTCTGAGGCATCTGTCTGTAGGACAAATTCTTTCTTGAAATCTGGGGCTATGAGTACTGGATGGCAGCAAAGGGCTGTCCTTAAATCTGCAAATTTTCCTTCTGCTGCATCAGACCATTTTACTATCTCGGAGCCCCAAGCCTTAATCAGGTTCATCAATGGCCCTGCTCTTGTGGCGAAATGAGGGATGAATCTCTGATAGTACCCTATTAACCTGAGAAATGCTCTGACCTGCTTTTTACGGACTGGCCGAGGCCAATCTTGTATTGCCTCCACTTTGTTCCATTGTGGTTTTACCAAGCCTCTCCCTACTACATACCAGAGGTATCTGGCCTCAGCTAGTCCTATCACGCACTTGACGGGCTTGGCAGTGAGGCCGGCCTTCCACAGAGCATCTAGTACTGCTTCTACTTTCCCTAGGTGCGTTTCCCAGTCAGGGCTATGGATGACTATATCATCTAAATAGGTGGTGGCATACTTGGCATGGGGTGCAAGCAATTTATCCATAAGTCATTGGAATGTTGCAGGGGCCCCATGGAGTCTGAAAGGGAGGACAGTGTATTGGAACAGGCCATCAGGTGTAGAGAAAGCAGTCTTCTCCTTGGCATTCTTGGCCAGGGGAATTTGCCAATATCCTTTGGTCAGGTCCAGAGAGGTTAGGTATTGGGCCTTGCCTAACTGATCAACTAGCTCGTTGACACGTGGTATCAGATAGGCATCGAATTGGGATACTTCATTCAACTTCCAGAAGTCGTTGCAAAACCTCAGGGTGCCGTCAGGCTTGGGTACTAGGACTATAGGGCTGGACCACTGGCTGTGGGATTCTTCAATAACTCCAAGTTCCAACATATTCTTCACTTCTGTCCTAATTTCCTCTCTTTTAGCTTCTGGTATCCGGAACGGTCTTATCGTCACCCTTATTCTGGGCCTGGTGATGATATGATGTTGGACCAGTGTCATACGGCCCAGCTGTGTACAGAACACATCTTGGTTCTGTTGGATCATATTGATGACCTCTGTTCGTTGTTCCGGGGCTAACTCGGGGGATATCCTCACCTGCTCCTGTGGGTCGTCCATCTGAGTTGGAGCTCTCCGAATGACCAGGCACGTCTCTCGGTCATGCCAGGGTTTCAGTAAGATTACATGGTAGATCTGCTCTGGTCTTTGGTGGTCTGGTTGTCTGACCTTATAGTCCACTTCCCCAATGGCTTCCACCATCTCATATGGCCCATGCCAGCTGGCCAGGAGTTTGCTTTCCGCTGTCAGCACTAGCACCATCACCCGTTCTCCCAGCTGAAATTTCCGTACTTTTGCCCCGTGGTTGTAATATTTCCGCTGGGTCTCTTGTGCTTTTTCCAAATGTTCTCATACTATAGGGGTTACTCGAGCTATTCGCTCTCTCATCTGTGTCACGTGCTCAATGACATTCTTTTCTGGGTTGGGTTGTTCTTCCCAGTCCTCCTTGGTAATATCTAATATTCCACCTGGGTGGCGTCCATATAGTAGCTCAAAGGGATAGAAACCAGTGGACACATGGGGGACTTCCTGTATTGCAAACATTAGGTATGGTAGAAGGGTATCCCAGTCTTTTCCATCCTGTGCTACCATCTTCTGGATCATACCTTTAAGGGTGCAGTTAAACCGCTCAACCAGTCCATCTGTTTGTGGATGGTAGACTGAGGTCCGTATGGCATGGATGCGGAGCAGGGTACATAAGTCCTTCATTAATTTTGACATGAAAGGGGTTCCTTGGTCAGTCAGGATCTCCTTAGGGATGCCCACTCTGGCAAAAACCTGAAGTAGTTCTTTTGGTCTTGCCTTGGATGTGGGGTTTCTTAAAGGAATGGCTTCTGGATACTGTGTGGCGAAGTCAAGGATGACTAATACGTTTCAGTGACCCTATGCTGATCTTTCCAGCGGGCCCACTAGGTCCATGGCTATCCTTTCAAAAGGGACTTCAATAATAGGCAAAGGTACTAATGGGGCCCGCAAGTGAGGTCGGGGGCTACGCAACTGGCATTCCGGGCAGGAGGTACAATAGTGTTGGACCTCCGCGCTTATTCCTGGCCAATAAAATCTTCTTAGGACTCTAACAAGTGTCTTGTCTACTCCTAGATGTCCCCCAAATAAATGACTGTGAACTAACTCTAGTATTGCCCTGTGTGTTTTCATGGGACTAAGAGCTGCTCTACTTCTTCCCCTCAAATTTGCACTATTTGGTACAACAGATCACGTTTGAGCACATAATACGGCCTTGGGCCTTTGGTCTTTCCTTCCACGGGTATGCCATTTACTTCCACTACCTCCTCCCTCACATTCGCATATAGCGGGTCATTGACTTGGTCCTGCCCGAATTCTCACGTGCGGTACCGATTTGACCTAACTCCATGGGACCTATTTCTTCTTCACTCCTTGGGTTGCCCCTACTTGGGTTAGGAACCGCCTCTGAGTCCTCACTGGCCTGAATTGTCTCCTGGCCTCCTGAATGGGTTTGCTTACCAACAAGGGAGGCTTTCTGGTTCTCTGCTTGAATCCTGGTCCCTAGCCTTTTATCTGCCCTCTTTTCCTGCCTAGACTTTTGGGGTTTCCCGGGGGATGAAAATAGCTCTGGGGCAAATTCGGCAAAAATTGGGGTGAGGCTATCTGTAAGTGCCTCCGTCTCAGCCTGGGGGTTGCTACCTTCCCCTGGCTCTACTGGGAGGAGTAAGTTCTCAAACCCGGGGAAGTCCCTACCAATTAAGACTGGGTAGGGGAACCTAGGGACCACTCCTGCAGTTACCCTGGTAGTGTTTCCCTGGACCTCAATCCGTACTGGGATTGTGGGGTAGAAATTTATGGTGCCATGAACATACATTACCCCTGTGGTTTTGGCCCGGGTTAGTTGGTCTTGCCCCACCAACTTCCCTGAGACCAGTGTGACAGCACTCCCGGAATCTACTAATGCTATGGTCACAATACCATTCATCTTTACTGACCTTGTATACCCATGTGAGGTCATTGCAACCCCTACCAGGACGATTAGGCCACATTGTTCCCCAGGATCCCACAGATTGCACTGCGTAGGCTCTTCCCTGTTGGGGCATTGGGCTGCTATACCGACTCCTTACCCTGGTTGCTGCCCTCTACCTGGGGCTATTTGGTCAGCCCCCAAGCCCTCTCTTCCCAACACCCCAGGTCCCTTCTTGGCCTCAGACCATTCCTCAGTGTCTTTCCTCCCAGTTATGGTTCTTCTGTAGTTCTCGACAATCCAGGGCCTTGGGTTTGGGGCTGTCTTCCTGGTTTATCTCACCCACTGGGGTCTGGAACAGTTTATGGGCTGCCAGCTGTCTTTCCACGAGGGAGACCAACTCATCATAGGTAGAGGGGTCATTCTGGCCAACCCAAGGCCGGAGGCCTGGTGGTAGCCCCCTCATATACCAGTCCAGTACCAGGAGCTCCATCATTTTTTCAGAGCTGAGGGCCTCAGGGCACAGCCATTTCCGGGTCAGGTGGATCAGGTCAAACAATTGCGATTGGGGTGTCTTGTCCTCTGTATACTGGCATTCATGAAACCTCTGGGCTCGCAACGCCGTGGTTACTCCGGATCTGGCCAGGATCTCTGCCTTCAGCTGGGGGTAATCCTTCGCAGTCTCTGCAGCCATATCGTAGTAGACCTTCTGGGCCCCTCCACACAGGAACGGGGTGAGGATACCAGACCACTGATCTTGGGGCCAGGCTTCCCGCAGGGCTGTTCTCTCAAATGCCAGGAGGTACGCCTCTACATCATCCTCCCGTGTCATTTTTTGTATGCAGTGGCTGGCCCATATAGTCCGGGTTCCATCACAATTGTGTTTCCACTCCATAAGGGCCTTCATCTGGTTTGCCAGCTCTTGTAGCAGAGCTCGGTCCTGGGCAGCCTGATTCATCAACAGCCAATTAGTCTCCTGCTGCACCAGAGTCGCCTCCTGTTGGGCAGTTGCTTGGATTCGGGTAGCCTCCTGCTGGGCCACAGTGGTTTGTATTAGAGCCTTGACCAAGTTGTCCATCTTGGGGATGGGATGGTTTTGGTTAACCCTGGTTTAAGTCCCTAGCACAGAGATCCCACAGCTGACACCATGTGTGGCAAATTGCCAGTACGATTGTGATGGGTCCCGTGCTTCCTTTTCTTGTGGGGGGAGGGTTCAGGGCACAGTTTCCTGCCCCTAAACTAGGGTACCCACTGTCCCACTAGTAACCCAGAGAAGGGTAGTGGAGAGGGAGGGACCTGGGCCCGCTCTCTACTCCGGGTCCCAGCCCAGGGGCCATAGGGACAGTGCTTCCTTCCCCGGACTACTTCCCCCCACCCCACTCTCCTGCTGGTAATAGCTTATCTAAAGTGGTCACTCTCCTTACAATGTGTATGATAATCAAGTTGGGCCATTTCCAGCACAAATCCAGGTTTTCTCACCCCCCACCACAAACCCACTCTCCTGTTGGTAATAGCTTATCTAAAGTGATCACTCTCCTTACAATGTGTATGATAATCAAGGTGGGCCATTTCCAGCACAAATCCAGGGTTTAACAAGAACATCTGAGGTGGGGGGGGGGGTAGGAAAAAACAAGGGGAAATAGGTTACCTTGCATAATGACTTAGCCACTCCCAGTCTCTATTCAAGCCTAAGTTAATTGTATCCAATTTGCAAATGAATTCCAATTCAACAGTCTCTCACTGGAGTCTTGATTTGAAGTTTTTCTGTTGTAATATCGCAACTTTCATGTCTGTAATCGCGTGACCAGAGAAATTGAAGTGTTCTCCGACTGGTTTATGAATGTTATAATTCTTGACATCTGATTTGTGTCCATTTATTCTTTTACGTAGAGACTGTCCAGTTTGACCAATGTACATGGCAGAGGGGCATTGCTGGCACATGATGGCATATATCACATTGGTGGATGTGCAGGTGAACGAGCCTCTGATAGTGTGGCTGATGTGATTAGGCCCTGTGATGGTGTCCCCTGAATAGATATGTGGGCACGGTTGGCAACGGGCTTTGTTGCAAGGATAGGTTCCTGGGTTAGTGGTTCTGTTGTGTGGTATGTGGTTGCTGGTGAGTATTTGCTTCAGGTTGGGGGGCTGTCTGTAGGCAAGGACTGGCCTGTCTCTCAAGATTTGTGAGAGTGTTGGGTCATCCTTCAGGATAGGTTGTAGATCCTTAATAATGCGTTGGAGGGGTTTTAATTGGGGGCTGAAGGTGACGGCTAGTGGCATTCTGTTATTTTCTTTGTTAATCGCCTTTAAGGCAAGGCAAAACATAGAGAAACCTGAGGCCAAATTGAGAAGATATATGTAAGTTATTCTCCCAATAGAGTAAGTTACACTCCCTTACATGTAGGTCTTGTCTATGCTACAAATGCTTTGCTGGTCAGGGCCTCTTCATGTAGATGCATTGTATGCTGACAGAAGAAGGAGTTCAGTCGCTATAGTAACACCATAGCCCCAAATCACATTAGCTATACCAACAAAAGCACTCATACGTTGGCATACACTGGGATTTTTGTCAGCATAGCAATGTTGGCTGGGTGTGAGTGTTTTTTTCACAGCCCTGACTGACATAGCTATGCTGACAAAACTCTGTAGTGTAGATCTGGCCTTAGAAAGACTCCCTTCCCCTCACTTAGGGCTACACTGTGATCTGAACAGGGGCGGTAGGTTCCCCCCTCTAGGAAACCCTGTGACTCAGACATACTTGAGAATCATTCCTCCTTGCTCCTGGGTTGCTGCTGGTTTTTATCAGGAATAAATTACTATTCCACCTATCCTCGGCATTAGATCAACTACTCTGGCTAGTGAGTAGGGGGCTGGAGCCAAGGCTTTTTTGGAAAAAAAATAAGGCTTTTCAACTAAATGCAAATGTTCACCACAAAAATTGATTTCAATTGAAATGTTCCTTTTTTGTCAAAAAACTGAAAAGAAAAAAACATTTTTTCATTTTTTATGAGAACCCAAAATATTTTGAAGAAAATGTTTATGAAAATGGAAACTTCATAAGAAGAAAAAAAGTTTCCCCAATCAGCTCATAGTGAGCTTGTTTGTGCCTGAAATTTGAGGCCCCCAAAAGAAGATAATCTCTGCCCTGAAGAGTTTACAACCTGCTAGACATGGAGAGGACGTGACACTCTGCAAAGCCCAGAGGAAAGAGATGGCTTGTAAAGTACTGATTTTTCAGTTTACTTATTTACATTACACTCACTCCTGATGGAGATTAGAGAAGGAACAAAGTTCTAGGAGTGATACTTTGCAGTCCTTTGAGATGAAAGGAGCTGTCTAGGTGTAATGTTAATATTAACATCGGTATTTGTTAGAGAGCAAGGTAATTACACTAAAGGAAAGTGAAGAAAGAGAGCAAAAACACCATGACAGCTAGTGACAATCTCATAGAAACTCAGCTGGGCTCCATAGCTCTGGCCATGATCTGCAGCAGGAATGCACCAATAGCACCATTCTGCCCTTTGTTTATTACATTTGGCTTCAGGAGTATCACAGTGACATTTCACAAGTCCTCCCTTTAAGAATAAAGGCCCTAATCCTACAGTCAGATCTGTGAGGATAGGCCATTTTGGACTCTTGTTGACTTTAATGGGACTCTGCATACACAAAAGGGTCCACCCACAAGGATTGATTGCGGGATTGGGGCCTAATTTTGTATAGTCCATTGCAGGAATTTGCACTGATGAGTTCAAGAATTGGATATGATCAACATATAAAATTAAATGATGCACATTTTTGAACTGTAGAATCAATATATTCTCTGTTGTAGTTAAACAACTTAGCACCTTATCACTCATATATCATCAAAAAGGAATCATTTTAAATTGTGAATCTTTCTCAAAATGTCATTTGAGAGTGTATTATCTAAAAAAAGAATTGGTATTTATCTTTCTGTATGATATTTAAAAAAAGTGCCATGACCTTCAGTTTTTCTCAAAGCTTCTTTTTGCAAGAAGCATTTGCTTTCATTAAGACCTTATTGCTAGGATCCACTGTTTCTAGAAAGCCATGACTCCTACTGACTTTACTGCTTCAGTCTGATTGATTTTTTAAAATCAAAAAGTCTTACAGTTAATGTGGTGGTTAACGACAAAGTGGATACCTAATAATTTGTTAGCAGAATGCCCCACATGAATAGAGTGGGCAATCAAAAAATGTGGTAATGGAGCTAGGTGCTGTTATAATCCATAAAAAAGTGTTAGATGTGTTCTTAAACTACTGTAATAATGAAGTGAATAGTGGAAAAATAGAAAAATCTTGTCTCAGAATAAAAGTGGGCTTTGAAAAGAAGCACAAGGTACAACAATAATGCTACATAGATAAAAGTTTGTGGTCACAAAGAAATATTATTCAGTAGTTAGCTGCTCCTACAGAATGCTAAATTAAGGACACAGTAAGATCAGGCCAAATGTCTTCATTCTTGTTTTTATTGAAGTAGCTGCTAGAGGCCTCAGCCAGGTGGTGGCCCCATGGTGTTAATCACCATACAAACATAGATTAGTGTTTCTCTCCAGGGAGCTTACAGTCTAAAGTCCCAATCCTACAAAAACAAAACAAAACTTATGCATCCACTTAACTTTACATATGCGAGTAGTCCCATTGAAATCAACACAACTACCCATAATGTATGAAATTAAGCACTCATGTAAGTGCTAAGTCCGTTACTGGACTGGTGTCAAAATCATTGAAGCCAATATTTACACCCATATTTAACTAGCATGAGGAAGATCAGAATCCGCCCTCTACTCTCCTAGGTTTTAATGTGAAACCATAAACATTCTGAATAGTTTAACAAACACTGAGGAAGCGTCCTTTATTTTTAAACAAGGTTTATTACCCTAATAGGCCTGATCCCTCATGCCCTTCTCATGGAGCTTCCGCTGAAGTCAATGGCAGTTTGACACACAGAGGGTTTACAGGATCGAGCCCAGTATAGTTTCTAAGTTAAGTGTCATCTCACTGTAGTGAATAATTAGTGGGCTATATCAGACTTCAAAAGCACTTTTTTGCTACCTTGGTATGGAAATTGCTGTAGCAATGGGCTTCATCGCTAATGTATGCAGTGGCACAACCAGAGTGAATTATTGCATACGTCTCTGTAACGTTTTATCTGATACGATGCTTCAATTAGTACATAATAGCACAATTAAACACTTGCTGATATTAAATCAAGTCAGTGCGTCAACTCAGTCATCCATTCTGTCTGTATTTACCTGCCAGTTTATTGATTTTTAGGCTAAAGCTTCTTAGGCTACTCCTTCTTACCTCTGTTGTTTCCATACCCCAGTGAGTTTGCTGCACCATCTGACTCTTGTCAAAGGGAAGCACAGAAGTAGATACTTGGATTGTATGGAACATAAGTTACAGCCGAACAAAGTGTTGCATCTGAAGACCACAGGATTTAATGTTAAATGAGCTTAATTAGGGATCCTCCATGTGTTAATTTAAATCCTTAATTAAGGTGTCTGCAGTGTAAAGGAAAAAGGTATTTGAATATTAAGAAAGTCAAGTGATCGTACTGTTGCAACATCTTGAGATTCTGGTTTTTAAAGGCACCATCCCTCTGAATACAGAATCATGGAGGACAAGGTGAGTCAGGAGATTATTTATTTGGATCACCCCACAGTGTTCACAGGTTTAACTCCATTGAGTTTAGTTTTGCAAATAGCGATTTACATCATGTAGGTGCGATTGCAATTAGCCACTGGCCAAGTGAAATCTGTATTGTGTTGCTAGTTTCAGTTTGGCCTAGGTTAGTTGTTGTTATTTTATGGATGTCCATTCCCGCATGTTATATGAGTAAGGAGACAAATATTCATAAATGAAACATCATATTTGCTGGAGTTCAGAGCAGAGAGGCCAAGGATTTACAAGGCCTGGACAATAAGCCACCATCTTGCTGCCACTGGTGATCCTTCTAGATCATGTTTGATGCCTCCTGGAAAAATTGTGTAGGGCAGCATGCAGTGTTGTAAAGCATCAGAATTGGTCCTAAAGACCCATTCTCAGTTAACATCCTGATTCCCCTTGTTTCCCCAGAGATCTGTGTTCAGAAGGATGTCCGGTGCTGTACTTGTTATGCACCTAGAGAGAAGACTTCAGCTCTGAGAAATGTCAGGTCAACAACTTTTGTAAGCAACCTCCCAAAATGTTTAAAAATTAAATAGGCATTTATTTTTTCACATTATAATTAGAGTCATTAGTGTTTCTTTAGATTCAGGCACTGGACTGCGTCTGAGGAGATCTAAGGGAAAATGCCCAGCTCTGCCAGGGGCTTTCTGAGTGACCTCGGGAAGTCACTCTATGCCTTAGTTTCCCATCTGTAAAATGGAGATTATTCTTCCCTTCTCCCAGCCTCTTGTGTATGTGGAGGATAACTTTTTGAGGCAGAGACTGTCTCTTGCCAGGAATATGTACATTGAAAAGCACAGAGGAGCTCCAATCTTAGTTGGGGGTCCGTAGGCATTAATGTAATACAGATAATAGCATTTGGAACCTAATTTTGACATGCAGTATATTAGGTTACCCTGAAAGATGCATTAATTAACTCCTGTACATATAAAATATTTAAAAGCTCAACACATACAGATTTTAAATTAGCAATATCTACACATTGAGGCATTGGAATTCAGAGTAACATTTCATATAGGCAGATGTCTCCAAAACACAATATAATCTTTTATTTTCTTTGTGCTTTCATGGAAAACCTGATCTCTCCAGCACCTCCATACCACATGGAGTGTGTTATAAAAGCATGTACTTGTGTCTGCTTTGGAAGATGAGACTAGTCACATATCACTATAGACTGCTACACATATAGAAAAGGAGTACTAGTGGCACCTTAGAGACTAACCAATTTATTTGAGCATAAGCTTTCGTATGCATCTGATGAAGTGAGCTGTAGCTCATGAAAGCTTATGCTCAAATAAATTGGTTAGTCTCTAAGGTGCCACTAGTACTCCTTTTCTTTTTGCGAATACAGACTAACACAGCTGCTACTCTGAAACCTGCTACACATATGATACCTAATACTATACATTTGTTCCAGTGATGACACCATCCAAAATGAGTGCATTGCTGCTCAATGTTACATATAATTTAAAAAATCTAAAAAGTCCTACCCAAAAAGGCAGCATTGAGGACAGCCTAGGCTAAGTGTGTTAACACCTCAGATTTCCTCCTATTGCCCTGCCATTAAATTCATAGAATCATAGAATCATAGAATATCAGGGTTGGAAGGGACCTCAGGAGGTCATCTAGTCCAACCTCCTGCTCAAAGCAGGACCAATCCCCAATTAAATCCTCCCAGCCAGGGCTTTGTCAAGCCTGACCTTAATTGTTCATTTAAATTATGTGAACTAAAGTTAATATTTAAAACATGATTCTTTGAAGGAGCAAATATAACTAACTGCCTGTGTATAATGAGAGAGTAATATGTGGAGCCAATTGACACTGTTTCTTCAATCACAAGTCTGGAATTTTACATTTTTGAGGGTCACTATTGAGTCAAAAACTTTTTGGGGGTCTCCCAGCTCAGCATATGACTCCCATATTTGAATACTCTATAGGGAGCCTGAATCAAGATACCACTGATGACCCAGGGACTATGACTAATTAAAATAAAATAGTAAACAAGTGAAAACTGGCAACACCTAACCATTCTGCTTATGGCACCACTCAACACTATGGGTGAAATCCTGCCCCCATTGAAAGCAATAGGAATTTTGTCATTGACTTCAGTGAAGCCAGGATTTCCCACCGTATAACAATGGAGATCCATCAACAACGACCAGCTTTCCAAGAAAGATAATACACTGAACAATACCACCAGGAGAAATAAATAAATAAATAGTTTGAGAACTTACCCATAGTCAAACAAGAAGCAAAGCTGCACTATTTGAGAAAGATCAATGCATAGAAGCCACCCAGGAGAGAGGAGGCTCAATAACTGGTATGTAGCTAATAGTCACCAAGGAGGAAGAGATTCTGTATGCTTTTGTTAAGAAATAAACAACTCTTTGGAGACCAGAATTTGACACCTAGGAGCAAAATAAAGTAGATTTATCCAAGTACAAAGGTCTGACAAAAATGTGCTCACACGAAATCGAAATGTATGATGCTGAGTGGAAAAACTGTATCTTCACAATGGGTGGTGGAGTGAAACACTGGCAGTGATGTAGCCAAAATGTATGGGTGAAATATACTGACAGGCTAGTGAAAGCAGAACAAGTATCAGGTTTTGATTACCATCTGGCTCTCTGTCCTGTGTTCTCACTGTAGTTTTACCAAGTGTTTTATTTTTTAAAAATTGAATAGTATTTAGCAAACTGATTACTTTTCATTCTGCCACTTCCCTATTCCCTCTCTACCCATAAAAACAAAGGAGTTAGAGTAAAATTCACCCCTGTGCACAAGGGCCACACTAGGTCTGTGAACAGTTAAGTCCAATTTAAACTCTGAAAACTATGCTTAAGTCAGACTTCAGTGATGGATTGTGCTGGCCTCCTCAAGGGGTGAATTTCACCTTTCTGCCTTGTCTACACACAAACATTAAACTGCTTTAACTGTACTACAGCAACTATACAAAAGTGGTTATACCAGAAAAGCTTATTCCTGTACAGGAAGAGAAATAAACACCACCAGTATAAGGTACCTTTATACCAGTGTAACTGTGTCCATAGTAGAGGTTGTTCTGTTACAAAAAATTCTGGTAAAAAAATTCACACTCCTAACCAAAGGAGATCAGGCCTCAGTTTATTCTGCAGTTACTGCTCATGCTCTGCTCTCCAAGCCTCACTGAAACCCATACAAACTAACCAAGCTCAGAAGCAGCTTCTTTTTAAATTTAACTTCTTATCTACGGTTCTTAATGTGCTAAGATTTCCATAAGCTCTGAATACTCTCATCCATCAAGCCAGCCTTACACTTTCTTGTCAGTAACAAGGCCAGTCTTCAAATACAGATTCAGCTCCTCTTTATATTTCTGTTTTCTTTATATTTTAAATTTGTCACACTCTGCCTCGTGCCTCCTTCACCCTTATCAAAGACTACTTGCTTTATTGTCCCACTAAGCTCTCAGAAAGGCATGCACGTTCCCTTTTCATTTACACCTCTCAGCATCTGCTTTCTCATTATGTTTTTCTCAGTAAAGTTTCTCAAACTTGAATTTAACTAAAATAGCAATTTTCATCTGTGAAAGCTGCAGTTTTGGTTTATGAAGCCATTGCCTCTGGTACTAGTTCTTGAGCCTTAAATAGTCCATAAGAGCAGCCATATTGTGATCCTTTGCTGAGTATACAAATAGGACAGGAGTGGGGAAGGCTCCTTACATGTCAACAGCAAAACTCTCCAGGGTGCAGAATTGAACTCCAATAGACCTATAGATTCACAGATTATGAAACCAGAAGAGCCCTTTATGGGGATCTAGTTTGACCTTCTGCATAACACAGGCCACAGAACCTCACCTAATAATTTCTGCATCAAGCCCATAAAACAACTCCTGTCAAGGTTCCTCCCCCACTCTGAACTCTAGGGTACAGATGTGGAGACCTGCATGAAAACCTCCTAAACTTACTTTCACCAGCTTAGGTTAAAACTTCCCCAAGGTACAAATTAATTTTATCCTTTGTCCCTGGATCTCCACTGCCACCACCAAACTGTAACTGGGTTTACTGGGAAACGTAGTTTGGACACGTCTTTCCCCCCAGAATCCTCCCAACCCTTGCACCCCACTTCCTGGGAAAGGTTTGGTAAAAATCCTCACCAATTTGCATAGATGACCACAGACCCAAACCCTTGGATCTTAGAACATTGAAAAAGCATTCAGTTTTCTTACAAGAAGACTTTTAATAGAAGTAAAGTAAAATCTGTAAAATCAGGATGGTAGATACCTTACAGGGTAATTAAATTCAAAACATAGAGAATCCCTTTAGGCAAAACCTTAAGTTACGAAAAAGACACACAGACAGGAATAGTCATTCTATTCAGCACAGTTCCTTTCTCAGCCATTTAAAGAAATCATAATCTAACACATACCTAGCTAGATTACTTACTAAAACTTCTAAGACTCCATTCCTGTTCTATCCCCGGCAAAAGCAGCACACAGACAGACACAGACCCTTTGTTTCTGTCCCTCCTCCCAGCTTTTGAAAGTATCTTGTCTCCTCATTGGTCATTTTGGTCAGGTGCCAGCGAGGTTACCTTTAGCTTCTTAACCCTTTACAGGGGAGAGGATTTTTCCTCTGGCCAGGAAGGATTTTAAAGGGATTTACCCTTCCCTTTATATTTATGACAACTCCCATGATGCTTAACTCCTTTTATTGTCATCCTATGTCTGCAGTTAAGACCCAGTGGGAAAACAAACAGCCAGGTGGCTAAATGTTTGGCCTGGCCTTCACTGGGATTGTATTTTTGCAAATTACTTTTGGAAATCTGTTCCTTAAGTAATATTAATGAAAAATATTCATTAAACAGTATGATTTGGACACAACTCTGGTACCACGGACCTTGTTGGAGCAGCAACGAGGACTTTTTACACCTATTAAACCAAGATGTTCACAGAGCTACATGCATTTTCCTTAGGTAATTCAATGGGATAAAGTTGGAAAATGTACTAATGGGTATCACAGGGTAGCTAGCTGGCAATATGCATTGAATGGCAGAACGTCACACCGTACAAGGAAAAAATTTTCTCTCAATATTTTGAAAAGAGCAACAGACCAGTGTCCCCCTTGTAATTACTGTTTGACAAAGAACATTGTGTTTGTCAATTTAATGACTTTCAGCTTTTCAGGCAGATGTAAACAGATCATATCACTCCCAAATTGCACCTGGAATAAAAATATTATCAACTCAACCTTTGGAAGAACAAAACCCATCCTGCTGTATTGCAACAAAACAATCCAGGTTTTCATCTCTCTACCCTCCTCTGTCGTCTGATAACACATTTCAATCTATAAACTTGGAAACACCTAATACCCATAACACTAATTTCCTACAATTTTTTGCCTGGTTCTAGGTAAAGACTGTTGAAGTATAATTGCATGTGATCACTGTATACAGCCAGTTCACAGATAAAACTTGTTTGCCTCACAAGGCACAGACAGCCCTAAGAGACACCAATAAGCTCTGATTTTTTGCTGACTTCAAACTTGAACAGTTTGCTGGAGTGGCCTTTGGGCTAAAACTCTGGATATTGCAATGATAGTTTAGACCATTTTCTTTGTCTGCTTTGGGCTATGTCTCTATAGATAACGACAAAAGCCACAACCCAACGCAAGGTTTGCACATGTGATTTATTGAAGAGGCACTCTCAGCAAGGTGCATTTGGAAACCTTTGTGAGGACTCTTCTGTGTGAGAGAACATGTTGCTGTTGTTTACGCAGAACCCCAAATGTGCTAGGGATGGCATTTGACTTAAATGTCTCAAGTCAGTGGGAGCTTCAGGTTTTCGGCATCTCTGAAAGTCAGGCTGCTTTTATTTAGGTGCCCAAATATAAATTTGAGTCCTTAAACTTAGGCATCTTTGTCCTTATGACTCTCAAGACATAAATTAAAGACAAGTGCATGCACTGAAGAATCTACTGCAGGCTATACTCCTTCTTGGATCTCTTTCCTCCCCTACTTGGCTGCCACATAACCATGCATCCGTTATATGAATTAACATAAGTGACTGAAGTAGTTGCTGCTCAATAATCTCCTCTTACTTCTGTTAGCACAGATTGAGACAGCCTTGTCTACATCCTTCCAGAGATCTCTATGTCATTTTAATTATCCAGTCAGCTCCAATGCACTTAAGGCCTGATACATAGACCATTGAATTCAGTGGACTTTGGATCAGGCCCATATACAGATCTCTCCAATAGTGCAGGGATTTATGGATAAGGCTGTCAGGATCACCACAGCAATCCTTTCAGGAATTATATTCCAAAGGCCATTACCACTTTGAAAATTGCATACACTCATTTTGAGTTTGTCCAAAATAGTCTGTGTTATTAGTAAATAGTAAATAGTCTCAACCTATTAGATTGACCTGAACTAGGACTCTGACATCCACCTTCCTGGCAGAAGGGCAGCAGCCTGTCCCAAAGATAATTCAAACGCTCAGCTATTAATTAGCATTGCTCAAATCTTCTTGTAATCTTTAGGCTGAGAGAACCCAGCTGTGTGCACCACAGCCCAGCTCCCTGGCCATTCCTGCACCCACCACTACATTTCTCGTGTCACCACCACTGTCAGAACATCTCACAATAAAAATCACACACTGTAATTAATACAAAGGCAACAGTTCCCAACAGCTGCACAGACCTTCTTTACTGCCGGGACTTATAATCATCAAGAGATCTGCAATCCAAATATAGCACTCTGAATGGAAGGGAAGAATCTGTAGGCCCAGAAACATACATGAAAGACAGAACTTTACTGCAGTAAGATTGAAAGCATCACTTATGATAACACCTCCTGGTGATTCTTTCCCTTCCCTGGACAGGGCAGTACTTTCTATACAGAGCTTTTCCCAGTCTTAATTTGATTTGAACTCCTTTGGATTGGACTCTGTAACCATCCAACAACTGTCATCTTCTACATCCGATTCCCTCCCGTACTGTCTAGAGTGCCACTGGCTGGTCAAGACCACAATGAACAACTCCCCCTAACAGTCCCACTTAAGCTTTCATGTTGAACAATCTTCCTAGTTTAACATGGATTTAAATTTGATTCTAGGATACAAATATTCTTATAGAGTTGAGATTTTCAAAAATGTCTAGCAGGAGTTAGTACCCCTGCCCTATTGTTCAGTGGGAGATGAATGCTTAACACCTTGTGTTTTAGAAAATCTTCTCCAAAAAGTATCATCAGTACAAGAAATATGGGCTCATCCATCCACAACCCTACATAAAAGAGCCTCCTTAATACAGTAACTCTCAGTACACTCTAGTAGCACATATACTTCCAAGGAAACTTGCAACTTTTTTGCTCATGTTTCTCTGTAGTAAAATATCTCTTTTAGCAGAAGTAATAGACAAACAGCTGCAGCGGCACAGGAGCCAGCAAACAGAGCTGTAAACAGGGGAGTTTGAGTGGGAGTTCTGTTGGAGGAGAAGGTTTTTGTATTTACTAACAGGACCTAGGTGAGAAGGCTATGACAGATACAGAGGTAGCAGTGGTAGTGACCAATGTAGTGGAAGACACAATGAAGATAACCGGATGTAGAAGCTGCAGTGTGTACACGATCCTGGAGGGGATACCTGAAAAGAATTTCATCTGCATGAAGAGTTGCTGATAGAGCTGATGGAAGAGAAGATCCTAGGATTGGAGATGCAGGTGGAGACTCAGGTTGAGTTTAGAAGGGGGTCCGAGTGGATGATGGAGCAAAGACCTGAGGAGGCTGAAGGGAAAAGCTCAGACTTGAAGATGGAAGCAGGACTGAAGAACTCTGAGGGGATACTGCTGGGTGAGGAAAGTGGACAGTGGAAGCATGTGACTAAGAGAACCAGGCAGAGGAAAAGACGGGGCCATGAAGGAGAAATACAGCTCAGGAACAGGTTTGTGGAGTTGGAAAATGAAGAAGGGGCACAGCAGGTGGTCACTGAAGTTGAGAGGGCAAGGAAAAAAAGAAGAGCGGGTAGTCCTATTGGAAGAGGGCAAGAGTCAATGGAGATAACAACACCAAATATGAGACACAGGAGGATATGGGATGGGTTGCAGAGGATTGCAAGGGACAATAGGAACTGAGAGGACTTGTGGCCAGATGGAACAGGGGATAGACTGGAGAATCTCACCATCACCAGGAAAAGGCAGGTCTACGTGACTGGGGACTCATTGCTGAGAAAAATAGACAGGCCTGTAACAAGAGCTGATCCAGAGAACAGAAGGGTGTGCTGTCTGCCGGGTGCTAAGATACGGGATGGAAACCTGAGGCTGAAGAGGATCCTAATGGGAGCGGGAAAGAATCCATTGATTATCCTTCATGTGGGAACAAATGATATGGCTAGATTATCGCTGGAACATATCAAGGGAGACTATGCCAGGGTGGGAAAGATGCTAAAGGAAATCAAGGCTCAGGTGATCTTCAGTGGGATTTTGCCTGTTCCTAGAGAAGGGCAACAAAAGTGTGACAAGATTATGTTGCTCAACAGATGGCTCAGGCAGTGGTGCTATAAGGAGGGCTTTGGGATGTATGGCCGCTGGGAAGTGTTCATGGACAGAGGACTGTTCTCTCGGGATGGATTTCACCTGAGTAAGGAGGGAAATAGACTTCTAGGATGGAGGATGGCACAACTGATCAAGAGAACTTTAAACTAGGAATTTTGGGGAGATGGTTGGGAGATGTCCAGGTAATCTCCACCCCAGTTATTCTCTTTGAGAGGGAAGAAAATAAAGTAAGAAAGGATACAGCCGTGGGTAGGAGAATGGATATAAGGTGGAAGGGCAGTGTACATACCAATCTAATAGGTAATATTGGCTGTAGAATATCTGTGCCCAGTCAGGTAAAGAATGTGAGCGAAGCCAAATGGCAAAAATTAAGATGTTTGTACACTAATGTGAGGAGCCTAGGTAACAAAATGAAGGAACTAGAGCTACTGGTGCAGGAAGTGAAACCAGATATTACAGGGATAACAGAAACATGGTGGAATAGTAGTCATGACTGGAGTATGGGTATTGAAGGGTATGTGCTGTTTAGGAAAGACAGAAATAAAGGCAAAGGTGGTGGAGTAGCATTGTATATCAATGATGAGGTAGACTGTAAAGAAATAAGAAGTGATGGAATGGATAAGACAGAGCTGTCTGGGCAAAAATCACACTGGGGAAGAAAGCTACTAGAGCCTGCCCTGGGATAGTGCTTGGGGTGTGCTATAGACCGCCAGGATCCAATGTGGATATCGATAGAGACCTTTTTAATGTTTTTAAAGAAGTAAATACTAATGGGAATTGTGTGATCATGGGAGACTTTAACTTCCCAGATATAGACTGGAGGACAAGTGCTAGTAATAATAATAGGGCTCAGATTTTCCTGGATACAATAGCTGATGGATTCCTTCACCAAGTAAAAAGAAAAGGAGTACTTGTGGCACCTTAGAGACTAACCAATTTATTTGAGCATAAGCTGTCGTGAGCTACACGGCTGTTACTCTGAAACCTTCACTAAGTAGTTGCTGAACTGACAAGAGAGGATGCCATTTTAGATTTGGTTTTGGTGAGCAGTGAGGACCTCATAGAAGAAATGGTTGTAGGGGACAACCTTGGTTCGAGTGATCATGAGCTAATTCAGTTCAAACTAAATGGAAGGATAAACAAAAATAGATCTGTGACTAGGGTTTTTGATTTCAAAAAGGCTAACTTTAAAAAATTAAGGAAATTAGTTAGGGAAGTGGATTGGATTGAAAAACTTGTGGATCTAAAGGTGGAGGAGGCCTGGAATTACTTTAGGTCAAAGTTGCAGAAACTATCAGAAGCCTGCATCCCAAGAAAGGGGAACAATTCATAGGCAGGAGTTGTAGACCAAGCTGGATGAGCAAGCATCTCAGAGAGGTGATTAATAAAAGGAAAACGCCTACAAGGAGTGGAAGATGGGAGGAATTAGCAAGGAAAGCTACCTTACTGAGGTCGAAACATGTAGGGATAAAGTGAGAAAGGCCAAAAGCCTTGTAGAGTTGGATCTTGCAAAGGGAATTAAAAGTAATAGTAAAAGGTTTTATAGCCATATAAATAAGACGAAAACAAAGAAAGAAGAAGTGGACCGCTTAACACTGAGGATGGAGTGGAGGTTAAGGATAATCTAGGCATGGCCCAATATCTAAACAAATATTTTGCCTCCGTCTTTAACGAGGCTAATGAGGAGCTTAGGGATAATGGTAGGACAACAACTGGAAATGAGGATATGGAGGTAGATATTACCACATCCGAGGTATAAGCCAAACTCAGACAGTTTAATGGGACTAAATCGGGGGGCCCGGATAATCTTCATCCAAGAATATTAAAGGAACTGGCACATGAAATTGCAAGCCTGTTAGCAAGAATTTTTAATCAATCTGTAAACTCAGGGGTTGTACCGTATGACTGAAGAATTGCTAACATAGTTCCTATTTTTAAGAAAGGTAAAAAAAGCGATCCAGATAACTACAGACCTGTTAGTTTGACATCTGTAGTATGCAAGGTCTTGGGAAAAAATTTGAAGGAGAAAGTAGTTAAGGACATGGGGGTCAATAGTAATTGGGACAAAATACAACATGGCTTTACAAAAGGTAGATCGTGTCAAACCAACCTGATCTCCTTCTTTGAGAAGGTAACAGATTTTTTATACAAAGGGAATGCAGTGGATCTAATTTACCTCGATTTCAGTAAGGCATTTGATACAGTTCCACATGGAGAATTATTAGCTAAATTGGAAAAGATGGGGGTCAATATGAAAATTGAAAGGTGGATAAGGAACTGGTTAAAGGGGAGACTACAGCGGGTCACACTGAAAGGTGAACTGTCAGACTGGAAGGAGGTTACTAGTGGAGTTCCTTAGGGATCAGTTTTGGATCAATCTTATTTAATCTTTTTATTACTGACCTCGGCACAAAAAGTGGGAATGTGCTAATAAAGTTTGCGGATGACACAAAGCTGGGAGGTATTGCCAATACAAAGAAGGACCAGGATATCATAAAGGAAGATCTGGATGACCTTGTAAAATGGAGTAATAGTAATAGGATGAAATTTAATAGTGAAAAGTGCAAGGTCATGCATTTAGGGATTAATAACAAGAATTTTAGTTATAAGCTAGGGACACATTACTTGGAAGTAACAGAGGAGGAGAAGGACCTTGGAGTATTGGTTGATCACAGGATGAGCTGCCAATGTGATATGGCTGTGAAAAAAAACTATTGTGGTCTTGGGATGCATCAGACAAGGTATTTCCAGTAAAGATAAGGAGGTATTAGTACCATTATACAAGGCACTGGTGAGACCTCATCTGGAATATTGTGCGCAGTTCTCATCTCCCATGTTTAAGAAGGATGAATTCAAACTGGAATAGGTACAGAGAAGGGCGACTAGGATGATCCGAGGAATGGAAAACCTGTCTTATGAAAGGAGTCTCAAGGAGCTTGGCTTGTTTAGCCTAACTAAAAGAAGGCTGAGAGGAGATATGATTGCTATCTATAAATATATCAGAGGGATAAATACCGGAGAGGGAGAAGAATTATTTAAGCTCAGTACCAATGTGGACACAAGAACAAATGGATATAAACTGGCCATCAGGAAGTTTAGACTTGAAATTAGATGAAGGTTTCTAACCATCAGAGGAGTGAAGTTCTGGAATAGCCTTCGAAGGAAAGCAGTGGGGGCAAAAGACTTATCTGGCTTCAAGACAAAGCTTGATAAGTTTATGGAGGAGAGGATATGATGGGATAGCCTAATTTTGGCAATTAATTGACCTTCTACTGCTAGTAGTAGATATGCCCAATGGCCTGTGATGGGATGTTAGATGGGGTGGGATCTGAGTTACTACAGAGAATTCTTTCCTGGGTGTCAGGCTGGTGAGTCTTGCCCACATGCTCAGGGTTTAGCTGATCACCATATTTGGGGTCGGGAAGGAATTTTCCCTCAGGGCAGATTGGCAGAGGTCCTGGGGGTTTTCGCTTTCTTCTGCAGCGTGGGGCATGGGTCACTTGCTGGAGGATTCTCTGCACTTTGAAGCCTTGAAACCACGATTTGAGGACTTCAATAGCTCAGACATAGGTTAGGGGTTTGTTACAGGAGTGGGTGGATGAGCTTACATGCCCTGCGTTGAGCAGGAGGTCAGACTAGACAATCATAATGGTCCCTTCTGACCTTAAAGTCTATGATTCTAAGTATTTTAGTGCACATAGTGTTCTCTTTTTACCATGTTTTGTCCAAGTATGCCTTATGTCTTTCTTTGTAGTGACTCTTTTATCAGACTGTTAAAAATAAATATGTAACATGGCCTATATACACGTTCCAGGCAAAAAATTTCTAGGGTGAAATCCTGCCTCTATTGAAAAGTGTGGGCATTTTGCCATTGAGTTCAGTGGGGCCAGGATTTCACCCCTGGGTTGTTACAGTTACAGGATGCTCTGTAGTTCAAATGGCTTCCGGGGATTCCTTTCTAAGTTAATGATTGCAAACTCCTTTTCGAAACTCACTTCGAGCAGCTCCCCGTTTTATTCAGAGAAAAATAAATTAAACCCAGGGCTGCTGCATGCGAGGCTAGTGCTTTAGTGCCTCTTCTCTAGTGCAGAGCCTTGCAGAGTAACATAGACTTTCCTACTCCCAGACTCTCTTAGCCCTGCTTATACCCACTCACAAGAAAGGGAGTCTTAGCGCGTATAAGTTACACTCCAAGGAGTTGAAAGGCATATGTTAAGGTAGTTCTGATTCTACTCTAACTTACACCTTCTTCTGGCTCCTCAGCTAGTAAGTTTCACCCATTTAAACCCATGCTGCACATTGGTAAGTGGATAATAATAGGTCTAGCTAAGGGAGACTAAGGGCAGAAAAAAAATCCCCCTTTGCAAAGTCTACATAAGGGCCAGTTTGTGTGCTATGGGGACGGAAGGGGCTGCTCCATCCATGCACCCCTCCAGGATCCACAGTGTCACCAAAGGGTGGGCATGAGGTGAGGCCAACACAGTATGTTGCAGACTGCACAACAGGAAGCTCTGTGTGGTGCAAACTACCTAAATTATCCCATGGTGCTGTTGCTCTCAGCACCTCCCCTAGCACAGGGCTATGCCTCAAATGCATAATATAGTCCTAAGTGGGGGGAGGGGTTTCTAATTTACACACCGCCTCTGAATTTGGCCCTCTGCATCTGGAATTTACACGAGAATGTCTTTTTATTTCAGGGAGAATGTGCCAGATGAAGGCAGTTCTACCCCAAAGGACACATGGAAAACACAATATTATCTCAATTAAACAAAAGTGTTTTTCTGAAGATCTATCATGCCACATGGAACAGAACGACACCCTGCTCAATGTACATCCCATAATTCAGAATACGTATTCAAAAATGTTCACTCTTGATTAAATACTTCTCTCCTCCAGCGAGTGTCCTTTTCAATACATCATAGGGGGAAATAAGGGGATTGTCATTAATTAATACTGATTAGTCTACCACGTTCTATTTTCTTGTTTATCTTGCACTAACAATGTGGGGGTATCTGATACAAACACACACTGGAGTGCTATAGAGAATTTTGCAGTTTTGATAAAAGTGATTTCTTTCCCTCCATCAGCAAGTCATTGTATTGCTAACGTGGGAGCAAGGAAAGTATAAACATATAAAATGTGATCATGCTGAGCACAGATGGCTGGATAGGTCTCAGCTCACATTTTAAACCACTGTGCTATTTTAACGTGTCATTATAGTAATAGGAGATTTATGCTAGCAATTCTTGCTGTGTTTTTGTAATAGTACAAATAAGCTGCAATGAGGCTATTGATTTAGTGTCTGTCTCACGAAGGTACAATAGAGAAGCTACAGAACAGAAACCCAGGGAGTGTCATTGTGATGTTCTTAGTGAGTCACATGTGGAATTATACTGGAAATGATCAAAATGCCTTTCCCATCAAGAATAAGACATGTCTCACTGCATAAAAATCATTCTTCCTGTGTTTCCAAGTTGTATTTTTATTATTTGCACAGTACTTACATATGTCCTTCATGAAGTAGGGCTAGTATCATTTACAGCATTTCAGACAGTCTGGTACTGCTCTGCATTCATCATATATCACACACTGAATGTTCTCAAAACAAAGACCTGAGCTACGCGAAGGTGAAGATCTCTTTTGCAGGGTTCCACTGAAAGGAACAACGCAGCAGTCCTTGTGCAGGCAAACGGTTGAAATCAAAGTGAGTTCTACTTTTGTGTGAGATGTAGTTTCAGACATTTAAAAGGGTATTTTGAGACCTGGTTGGAAAATTGGGATATTTTAAGTGCTGTCAAATAATCATTTGAAAATTTGACATTTCATCAAAAAATAAAAACCAAAAAATGTCCAGCTGAAAATAGCCAATTCTCTTCCTGCCCAAAATTCAGCCCAGCCCCTCAAAAATCTGCCAGAAAGAAAAAAAATCAGTCTTCAGACACAAATTCCTGGTTTCCAGGGTTTTAGTTTTCCAATGAAAACCCGAAGTGTTTTGATAAAAACAAACACTTTCTGCAACATTTTTTCATTGAAATCACTATTTTCCTTTGTCAAAGAAATTTGACAGAAAATTTTGAACCATCCCTAAATATTACATCACTCCAGTTCAACAACATACAGAGCAACTTCGAAGTTTTCTCGGTGCAATTTATTTTCAAGTGATCTGCCAAAGAGACAATCTTAGATGTAAATTTACTTGTGTCCTTTATGCCATGTTGGGCTGAACGTGATTCTTATTGTACATATCTCCCTTTTCTTCTACTGTATTCACACATGATACAGCTCCAGAAATTAATAGAACAAAAATTATAAAGAAAGAGGTTGTGCAAAGTATTTCAGAAGAAAGATGGATAGCTCCAATACTATGCCCAGCATCCAATGTGTGTACATTGTGGCATACAGTGCCAATTACCTACACAAAAAGGTTTCAGAGAGACATAAAGAAGACACAAAAATATTGCCTCAAGTCTTAGCTTGCATAATGTAGGAATCTCCCCTCTCATGAAAATTCAGAGATGTGGCAATCATTATATTTTGTCATATCAGATCAAATTGGATGACAAGAGGCAACACAATAACAATGAAAGAATGTTTGGGATTTTCATTTTATAAATTGGCAAACAAGTAGAATCAAATAAAAATGCCCATTGAAGCTACACAGATGAAGGATGGTCTAAGGAGAGGGAGTATGCTCTAGTGGGCAGGACACTGAATTTGGACTAAGGAAAAATGGGCTCATTTCCTAGGTCAGCCATAGACTTACTGCATGATGTTTGGCAAGACACTGACTCTACCCTGTGCCTCTGTTCCCTAACTGTAAAATGGGGATGTTACTTCTGCACCTAACAGCAGTGTATGAAGGTAAAATTCATTAATGACTGGGAGATACTCATACTCTGGTGAGGAGAGGTCACTATATGTCCTGAGATACTTAGATCCCTGCTCTATGCTTTGCAGAGCTAGCCAACAAATGCTATATATTTTCCATTGAAAAAAATTAAAATTAAATGAAAATGTCTGCATGGACAGGCTTGTGGAGCTGGCTACACACAGAGAGGAACACAGAAACCACCCATTCCAAGGCAGGCCCTCTCCCCAAACAGGCTTACTGCCATAAGGTTAAAAAGAAGTGAGGACACACTGCTGGTAGGTGGACAGTCTGACTAAAAAGGCAACTGATTGGGATAGGGGAGCATTTAATGCCGATGATGAAAGCTACCTATGGCTGATTTTCTGCTGTGAACAATTTAGTGTAGCACAGCGCTTACTGGCTTGGATGCATGAGGATCTCTTGTGCCTCATATAGCACACTTGTTCTCTTTGGGTCTACGAAGTCCCCAGCTGAACGTTTGGTTGCTATGCAGGAGACATACACAGCAAGTCCAGCCACCACATAGGGACTCTGCTAACCCGTTATATCCCTGTGACCATCTGCTGACAAACACAACAGTCTGCAAACCGATGGATCATATCCTCTACTGGTGTAAATCAGCATAGCACCATTGAAGTAAACAGAGCTATGTCACTCACACCAGCTGGCCCACTGGCCCTATATGCTATTTTCGCATTTGAAAAAACAGAGTCTGACATTCACCAAGCTGCCTAAAAGCAGTTTTGATATTTTTGTCCTCTCTGACCCTCTAAGCTTGTGAAAAGATGGAGTTGGTTCAGACATTAGAAAAAGTTGGTTCAGACATTTAGACTTGGTCTAAATTCACCCATCCCTCAAAGGGGATCAGCTTTTCCCGTTCTGTTATGCGTTTGCCTCTGCATTTCACCATCTTTAGTCAGAGATGGTCCCAGACCAAAATCCCAGAACCAAACAATCTTAAACTTTGGGATTTTGGTTCCAACTCTGGTTTAGAATTTTCAAAACCAAAACCAAAACCCTGGATCTGAACTTTGGAGAAGTGTGGAATAAGGATCACACCCACCTTCACATTTTAAAAAAAACATTGGCACAGGATGCAACAAAAGCATTGCCATTAAGGAACGGTTATGCTTTTTTAACTTGTTTAATCTGACAGACATGTTTTATTTAGGGGACACAGGACACTGTGGTATTTGCTTCCAAGGAAAACAACTTACATTTCTGTATTTAGCTGTTCTGTGTTATTTGAAAAAGAAATCTAGAGGAATGATCCCCTGGAAATTGCTGTATGACTCATGCTCAAACAATGGAGAATACTGAAACTACAATTCCCTGTAGAAGCTGCACTGAATCAAACACAATTTTTTATTTTTTCTCTTAAGAATTGTATAAGAAATTCTATAGCTTGTTCCCTAGTCTGTAGAAAAATCTAAAAGCACTCTGGAAGTGTTGTGTGGGAAAGAAGTGCAGAAATTACAAGGGAAAAGTGTACTATGGAAAAATAATCCTAGAGCACAGATATTGTGGTAATGAGCAAGATTTCAAAGCATATGATTGTGCAAAATTCCACTCTCAGATCTGCACTCTGAATTATTGAATCTTCTATTTTAAGTAAAGTGAATCAAAATTACTGACTTGGTTTGGGTTATGGATTCATGACCCTATCCTTCTGCCAATGCCACACAGCTGTTATTGACTGGTGATATTAGACTTTTCAAGGACATGATTTTGAGACTGAAACCAGTGGGACACTCCCTGCTGAGTTCAATGGGTGTGGTGTTGTCAGTGAATGATTTTATCATAAGTCTCATAATAAACTTTGTTCCTCATAGAGCACCAGCTCCTAGAATCATAGGATTACACAAGAATTTAACCTTTTCTTGAAAAAAAAATGTCTACAGCACACATGGCTGTACAGCAAAGCTTGAAACCATGAGCCCTAAAGGCTCAAAAATCAGGAGGCAAATAAAAAATAATCCCAGTCTTTATTAATTTATAAAATCTCATATTTTTTGATGCCTGACTCATTATTTGTGAATGCTTGTGGTTGGCAGTACTGGGGGTGTAGGATCAGGGCCTAATCCAAGAAGCTGCTCAGAACCTGGGACACCACAGAAGAGATTTTCTTATGTCTCAAATATTTGAGGCATAAAAAGGACATTTTTGCAGTCAAAAGACTCATTTGTAGACCAGCCCTCAGTCAAATACTATAATTTGATCTATTTCTATTATCAAAGTTAGAACTGGGAAGGAAAATAACAACATACTAGGAGAACATTGAACCCACCTCACACCAACACTGACAGGAGGAAAATATTATCATTCTAAGCTTATTGGTCAGGCTTTAACTAATGCTATTAACCCAAAGTAATAGGATGGTTGCTGTGTCTTCACTTCTATTTTTAACATGAATTAGAAGAAGATTTCTAACCATCAGGGTTGTAAAGTTCTGGAGTAGCCTCCCAACAGAAGCTGCAGGGGCAAACAACTCAATGAATTTTAAGAGAGAGCTGGACAAATTTATAAGTGTAATTCTAGGATGAGACTACTTGTGCCATCTGAGGTTGTTTAACATAAGAATCCTCACCTTTCTCGTTAAATTTGAGCCTGAAAGATATTTGAGATCTTTTCTGTTCTGGATTTTCAAATGTTTAAAAATTATGCTTTAAAGTTTGAGGGTCACAAATTAAAACCTGGATCTGAGCACCGCTGAAATTTTGGATCCACTTCCCCATCTGAACTTCATGACCTGGCCCTATATCCATAATGGGCAAGAGGTAAGAACTCCTCAACTTTGAGACATTTTTCACGTGACTCTGGACTGGTTCTGAATGTCACAGCTCCAGCCTGTCTCTAGATGCAGCCAAAAAGGTTTCTACACAGTTTGTCCAGCAAGTAAGGATGGGACCAAACCACTTAAGACCAATGTTTAAAAACTGCATTTTAAAGTCCCTTGTTCTTACACAGTTTGGTCTCATGCACACTAGGTTGCGCAAACCAAGTTAAAACCCAGTTAATAGTTTAGTAGATTTTAAAGGCCTGAAGGGAACTTTATAATCATCTAGTTTGACATGTCTCATACCACAAACTATAGAATTGTACCCAGAGACCATAGAATTTTGCTGCAACTAAGATCAAATATTTCTTTAAAAACATGACTGAAAAAAACACTGTAGATGAGGCTTTGAGACCTTCAGAGGAAAGAGGCCCTTATGGTTAAGGCACTAAACTAGAACTCAGGACATCGGGGTTCAGTCCCTCATTTCCTTTGGCAGGTCACTGAAGCGCTACATCTCAGCACCCCACCTGTAAAAGTGGAGTTAATAATACTTTTGTCTGTCATGCCTATTAGGACTGTAAACTTTTTGTAGCGGGGCTGTCTTTCACTGTGTGATCTGCCTAGCCTCAGTTGGGGCCTCTCAATATTGTTGTTAATAATTACACTTCATGTGGCAAAACACTACAAACAACAATCTCTGCTTTTAAGTAGATTGCTGTTTAAGACACAAGACATGCTGAGAAACCTTCCCCAGGAGAAAAAACTGAGTGGAAGGTAGAGATAAAATCGCATCTGTGTTACTAAAAATAGATTCCTAAAAAAGCTCCTGGGTAAGACAGCAAGCAAAACTATAGGCCTTTGGGTCTTGGATTTATTTGCCTTTATTGATTGCATTTAATAGTTGAATGATTCATAAAGTTTACAAGATGTGTACCCAGGATAATATCCTAAAATGAGGAACAGCCTCATTCCACTCCCATTGAAGTCAATGACAAAAAGCCTCACCCCCAAATGCAGGCCCTTATCTTATCAGGTGGAAGAATGGTCTTGCGGTTAAGGCACTAGACTGGAAGTCAGTCTGTTTAGATTCAATTCAGAGCTCAGGCAAAGGCTTTCTCCATCTGTAAAACAGGGATTATAATCTTTCCTTCGGCTATTTTCACTGTTTTAATTGCACATTTTCTGACCAGGAAATCTTTCTTACTACATGTCTGTATCTAGCCCCATGGAACCCAAGTTTCCATTGAGGCCTCTATAGATGCTATAGTATATGTTATACATAATGTCACAACTTGGCTTTTAAGGTTTATTTTCACAGACTCCAGGCTGGATCTCTATGTCTGGAAGGATGCAGGAATACTAGAAGATGCATCAGTTCAATCAACCCTCCAAAATCAGCTGGAAAATTATGGAGCTTCATAGAGGGAAAATGGATGAGCTTTGTGTCAGGGCTGCGTAGTTGTTTTAATTGGTTACCATTTATGATTGTTTAATACTCCTGGTGAGCTGAATGTATTTCTCTCTTTATGATTATAATGCTGGCAGGTGGTCATTATTTTGTTACTCGTCAAGGCACCTAGAGCTTTTGGTACAGACTTAAAAAAAATCTACTGCTTAATATAAATAAATCAACAGCTGTGCTTATATATTTCAGCACACTCCTATGAAAATTTTACCAAATGATTTTGGAAAGCTGCCTATGTTTAATATTATATTTGTGAGCATATATTAAAATCCTTCTCAAAGGACTAATTAGCATCAAAAGGAAATAATTCCTGACATTGATCACCTGGTGAATCTAGGCTACTAAGGCAGAGATGGGCTGCTAATATGTTAACAAAGGGCTCCCATAGAATCTTTCCCTCTTGGGTCCATGGTACACAGACTTTGAAAGAATAGCGAATCTACTTATTAAAAAATGCTTTTCTCCAAACCATAAAGAAGAAAGCAGGCAGCCCCCTAAGAAACCAACTTAGCAGAGGATTTTGTTCCTGAGAAAAAAAGGATATTATGTAGATTGATAGTATAACATAGCATTCAATTTGTATAGTGCAGAATGGTGACAGGGAATGGTGTGTAAAGCTGTGAGACAAATGGATTTTTTGTTTTGTTGGAAATTTTTAAAAAATCAGGAAAAAAATCATTTTGGGTTAACCCCAAAGTTCCTTGACTTGAAACAAAACATTTCATTTTGTGGCAGCTCCTCCCTCCCTTTTTAAAGATATTTTAAAATAAAATTAAAGGTTGTTTTGAAACAAAAAGTCAAAATGCTTAGACTTCTTTTGATTTATTTCATTTCATTTTATTTTTTTATACTAGGACAATTTGCCAGAATAGACACACATTTTCAACTCTGAATATTTTGTCGGGAAAAGTTTTGGTCAAAAAATTACCCACAGCTCTGTGGGTGTGTATAAGCAGCTGGGGCCTGATCCATTGTTGCCCTGCACTTTGTTTCATTTACATCAGTGCAAAATTAGTGTAAAATGCTTCTAAATCTTAGTGGTAGTGCAAAGGTGACTAGGGTTATTTGTGCCAGGGAGCAGTTCACACACATCGACCCTGAGAATTTTAAAAGACAATAATTTTGCTCTTCAGGAGTGTAGTGAAGGCCCCCAGAAGTTGAGAATTTACTCTCAAATTTCCCCGTAATTCGGTCATTTTAATACAAGTTTTCTATAACCTCCTGTTAGCTTCCTCTAATATCTCTCTAGTACAGGGAGAAGCTTTTCTAGAAATATTGGAATGCATCCCAAAATAGATCCTGAAAATCTCAACACTGATGGCTGATCACAAAAAATAAAAAGATTGAGTGTACTGTTTGCAGAGAAAGCAGAAACAGCTTTGTCTGTTGACAGGAATAAAATGTTACTTGTCACCAGAGTTGATATCTTGTATTAATGGCCCTTTTTGTGATACATGGATACCATGGTGCTGGCTATTATAAATATTGATGTGATCACTGCATTCATGTGCTGCCTTTGGAAATTTGTGATGGATGCACCTTTTTAGAGGGGGTGTTTAATTGTCTTTGGTGCTTCTCTGAGTTGAAAACTAAATAGCCCCTTCTAATTGGATGTCACTACTTTCACAGCAGGCTAGAACTCTAGCCGCCGATGCCATAGAGACAGCAGAGAAATATATATATACCTACATCTGGTATTCAGAGCTGCCAACATCTGAAAAATAAAAATCCAGGGACCAACCTCCAAATGGGCTGGAATCTAGGACCGGCTAGACCCTTTGCTGCAAGTGGGCTTCATATATGTTCTGGTGAATTTTAGGTTAGGTTGTATGTGAGTCTCTTAATCATACATTTATACCCACAACTCAGATAACTGTTCTGCTATTTGCTCCCACAAGTAACTTAGTGTGCTAAGTGATAACCTCCAAAAACCGTGAGCAGAAAATGAGACCTTTTGAACATGTGTCCCTTTATTCTTGCTCAGGATAGTTAGCTCTGTATTACTCACAGCCACACCCACCCCAGAGTCTAGCTAATTCTGATCTGCTACCTTCTTGAGGGGAAGCCTGGAGGTAATATTTAGCCAAAGGAAGTGTCTGGCAGAACCACTCTTTTTGTTCTCATCATCAGTAGGGGCAGCCTGAGAAATCTCCCAATCCAAATCCCTGAGTCATCTGAGTGAGATCACTAGTAAAACAGGCACCTCCCACCCCTTCAGAGCCCCTTAAAAAGAGTCTCACACTTTCTATGGGGCAAGTATAAATAAAAAGGTCACAATCCCTTTTGTTTTTTTGGTCAGGTCTTCCTTAACACCCAGGCTGATCGCCTTATGCTACCAGTTCAGATGCCCTCCAAATTGCTGCATCAACCTCCAGCAATATGATGTTGGTTCCATTCCACTGCACACGCTTGGGTGAGAAGGAAAAAGGACACACTGAAATATTACATGCCAACAGAAGGAAAATCAATTTAAATCCTGAGAAGACAGAACGAATGATGCAGGGAATGTCACCAAACAGGTGCTTTTGCTGGAGTGCTGAAATAAATAAACAAATAAAAAGATTGATATTAGGCTAGGGCGTAGGGACCCAAACTCAGAGTAAAGTTGAATTGTGCTCAGCCCTGTACTGAGACATAACCAGAGACAGTCCCTGCCCTGAAGACCTTACAGTCTGAGTGCCTGATCCTTCAAGCACTTATTCAGATCAACAACTCTGCTCATGACAGTAGCCTCGTTGAAGTCAATGGAACTAATTCATATGAGTAAAGTTGCTCAGTCTCATAAGTGTTTCCAGGTCTGAGGCCTAAATAGACAAAACAGTCAAAGGGTGGAAGGAAGGAAGTATTACACACACTTTGTAGAGGAAGAACTGGGACACAAAGACGAACATAAATGGACTGCCTTTCTGTTTATAGGATTCCTGTTATTCTCTTGTGTTCAACATGTCCTGGAATACAATAAAGTGGAGTAATGGGGAACGGAAATGTACAGTAACCCCAAAGCAAGATTTTCATTATGGTAGTGATGACAAAATGTTTTTCCAATAAAACAAAAATGAACAGGCAGCTCTGTATACCTAATGCTTAGGAGAAGTTTCTTCTTTGTATTGTATTCCATTGTTCAAGAAGATTTCTGGTACCACGTTGAAAAAAAAATAACCAAAACCAGTCACAGTGAAATTACTGTTCATATGAAATTCCACAAAACAAATTTGCACTTTTGATCTGGGCCACTATACAGCCAAAGTTATGATTATTTCTATTTATTATTTGTATTATGGTAGCTCACAGCCAAAACTTATTTTGAAAAAAAGATATGAAGCTGAAGAAAGGGGGTGGGTGATTGCAGCTGTTGCCACCCATTGGTTTAAGGAAAGATAAAAGGGGCAGTATAATTCAGAGCGAATTATGTACCAGAGAGCAAAGATAACATGGTGAACAGATTACACAGTCTGATCAGACTTGGTGTGGAAAATAGATTTCACAGATGAAAGGGAGAATTGCACAAGATCAGTGACTGAAAGCACTTGGCAGCGGCAAAAGAAGGGGGCGCTGAGTGTGAAAGGTTTTGGATATTTGGTATTCAGGTTTATTCTAAGTGACAAGAATGTGTACAAGCTACATATCTGATATTTCTTTATTATTTAAATATTATGTATGATTTAAATATCATGTAATTAATGTTTCAACTGCATTAATAATTTAAAGGTGGAGAATTTCTTCTATGGGAAGCGGACATGAACTTCCCTACTCTGTAAATGTGGACAGGGCTGTTTTCAAAATAGATTGCAAGGACTCAGGGCCCAAGCATTCAGCTGGAGTCATGCTTGAGTTAGGAACGCAGAATTTGGGCTCTTTTCCTGCAAGTGACTCCACCAAGTAAAATCCTGCACCTGCAAGATCTGTTAACTTTAATGGGGCTCCATGTAAGTGCATGGACTCACTTGCAGGATTGATACCTGGGTTTGCATTTATTACAGAGTTGGGCACAATCCACACCCATTCCCCCCTTCCTACTCCCTCAAAAGCCTGGACACTGCCATATTTTGAGGGAATTGATATGTTGGTCTGTGCTCTGCTGTTTAGACCCTTTCAAAGGACCAGATACAATTCCTGTAGGAACGTTTCCATTGACTGCAGTAGGAATTGTATGAGGACCTAGTTTATTTATCTTCAACCCCCAAAACTGGAAATATCCATTTGTTTGAGAGAATCTTTGTTAAGAAGATTAAATATTTTCAGGCATTTATTGAGCTGAGCATGAGCACACAAAGTTTTCTTAAACTCATTAAAGCCTTAACAAGGACCATTGTTGATACTTGATAGGGAAGAAAAATATTATACATTGCTTCACTCCATGCCAAATAACAATGAACTTCATTTTGAATTCCTCCCTTTGAGAGCAGAGTGGTCAGGCAGTTCATCATCAATTGAGTCTTAAAAAATCAGAGGTATTGATGTTGATGGAAAGGATGCAACCTTTTGTGCACGATTGTGTCATCCGACAGGCTAATCTTTTGAACCTTTTCACTGAGGCAGGTCTGGCAATCATTTGGCAGCAATGCCTTATTCTTTGATGCAGTGTTTCCTTATAGGAAAAACGTGATCAGTTCTCTTCTTTGGATGTATTGCACTGAAAATATCTCAGAGCTGGACAAGGCCAGATGAGGAACAAGTTAAGAATGAATCTATCAGTCAGTAGTGAAGGTCAAAGTACATTGCTTTGCTTTCTCTTATTTCTTCCAAATTAGAATCTCTCTCTCTCTCTCTCTTTCTCCTGCCCTGAAAACATGAGTAACATTTACATTTGAGAATAGTCCCAGTGAAATCAATGAGAGTTCTTGCATAACTCAGGACTATGAAATTATGAGTAATAGTTTGAGAGATCAGGCTCCATGTAGTTCTGATTTTACTAATTTCTGTAGCACATAATTACCTATTAGGAAAACATATTTAGAATAATTAGAAGGCAAAATTCATGACTGGTATAACTTCAGGGAAATCAAGTTATTTTGTACATGAACCATGCAGATGTTGACAAAATTTTACCTTCACCAGAGTGGATGAAGTTTTTTATATGAAGTTGAAGTCAGGGGATTTCTGCCAGGGATATATTTGGAACACTGCGTGCAAGACTCTTCCATTGGTGGTAAGTTGCTTTACTATAACTTTACATATTGCTTTACTATAACTTGGAAAAAAACCCAGCATGTAAACTGCCATTCTGTACAGAACAAAGGTCCAGAAGGAATCGGAGTCTTTAGCAATTGTTCATTTAAGATCCAAATAGTAAAAGTTGTGTGTGCAGCACTGAATCCCTATTCCACACATGCTTGTTGGTTTTACACATGAACACAAATATGTGCACACTTGTGTGATGTTGCTCCCCATAATGCTTTGTAGAAATATGCTTATGTGTATAAATATGACATAACTGGGATATGTTTTATGCTAGATATGCCATGTAACATATCTTTGCAAAGGTTATGTTCTACTGCATGTATTCATCCTATTTGTATGCATGTATCATTGTTGTATCTGAAGTTATAAGCGTTGGCTCTATGCTTGTATTTAAAGTGTTTGCTGTAGAAAGCACCTAAGGCAGATTTGGTCAACATAGTGTGAAGGGATTATTCAAGTAATTGGGAGTACTTGGCTAACAATGGACCTATATAGATCCCAATTCACATCTGAGCTTTCTTGGGAATTTTCAGCCTTAAATGTGGGCAATGGTGTTGGCCTGTAGAGAACTGAGTCATGCATGGACGTGTGACTTGCTCATGTGACTCCAAAACTCCATCTTGTAGCTGTGATTCTACACAGGGGGAGAGAAGGGTTTCTACCCACAAGAGAGAGACTATATAAGCTCCTGGAAACCCCTCCATGTGGTCTTCAGCTGGCTCTAGAGATAGCCTCTCCACCTCAAAGGATGCCTGAAAGAAACTGGAACAAAGGACAGTAACTACAGGGCTGTGAGTGATTGCTGGACCCAGACAAGGAGGAAGTCTAGTCTGTAAAAGAAGCTTATTGGAACAACTCTGAGGGTGAGATTTACCTGCATTTAGCTTCTCACTGTATTAGGCTTAGACTTGCGTGTTTTTGTTTTATTTTGCTTGGTAATTTACTTTGTTCTGTCTGTTACTACCTGGAACCACTTAAATCCTACTTTTTATATTTAATAAAATCACTTTTAACTTATTAATTAACCCAGAGCAAGTATTAATACCTGGTGGTGCAAACAGCTGTGCATATCTCTCTATCAGTGTTACAGAGGGAGAACAATTTATGAGTTTACCGTGCATAAGCTTTATACACAGTAAAACGGATTTATTTGGGGTTTGGATCCCATTGGGAACTGGGTATCTGGGTGTTGGAGACAGGAGCACTTCTTAAGCTGTTTTCAGTTAAGCCTGCAGCTTTTGGGGGATGTGGTTCAGACCGGGTCTGTGTTTGTAACAGGCTAGCTTGTCTGGCACAACCAGACAAGGTGCTGAAGTCCCAAGTTGCCAGGGAAAACGAGCTCAGAGGTAGTCCCAGCACATCAGATGGCAGTCCAAAGAGGGTTTCTGTGACCCAACCCATCACAACTTGTACCAGGGGACTGAGTTCCTAATTAGTTGACACACATCTAAAATTGTGTGATTTGCTATACAGAGTTAGCAGACTAATACTAAAAGAGAAAAGGATATAGAGTCACATCTGAAGCCCATTATAAGTAAAAGGAAAGATGCCCATTGATTTGAAATGGGCTTTGGATCAGGCCAAAATTAGAGAACTTCTGTAAGGGTGGTTGTACAGTCCAGTGTGTCCCATTTGACTCATCTCCCCTGATGACAGCAGATTACAATGTTTGAAATATGCTGATAGGCATGAGAACTTGTTTGGTTTTGCCTCTGATCGTTTGGACATGCATACTAAATCCTGGAAACATGGGATTGTTCATTTGTACAGTACTAAAATAACTCACACAAGTCACAAACCACGTGTTTATTGGGCTGCTACAGATTAATTAATAGGACCCAAAGATAAATACATAAAAAATAGCCCTTGACCTTAATTGTCCAGTGTAGATACAAAGGAAAACAAACTGATACATTTAGTACTGCATCGGCCTGCTTAGGACCATGGCACTAAGGCAGCTAGACAGGGATAATCACATCTTCATTCTTTGGATTTGCTTTGACATAGATTGAAATAGCACCCAGGCTTCACAGTGAACTTTACTAGGCCTGAGAGTTCATGGTTTTGTTTTTTCAGCATCCATTGGTGGGGTTTCATGATGAGGGAAGAACAATCTTTCAGAATGGGCCAGTGGTAGAAGTCTACTCAGCTTTCTTTGCAATGACAATGAGTAGATATTTGATGCCCAAATGTACACGTCCATGGGTTTAGTAATTTTGGGACAGGTTAATCACACTTACTTAGGGCCTGACCCTGGAAACACTTATTACAAAACATACAGCTCAGTCCTGCAAGGTGCTGAGCACTCTTGGCCTAGTCCATCAAAACACCTAAGCCCAATATTCAGTGAGCATTCGAATAGAATAACTGACTTCAGATGGCTCTATTCACATGCAGAAAGTTAAGCACATACCTTAGGAACTCCATAGGATCAGGGCCAGAGTACTCAACTGCTTGCAGGATTGAGCAGTTAGCCCTGATCCAGCCAAGCACATGCCTAACTTTAAGCACAACACTAGTCTCACTGAAGTAAATGAGAATACTCACATGCTTAAGGTCAGGCTTTGCTGGATTGGGATCATAATGGTGAATGTCATAAGGAATCCCTTTGAAACTCTCAGTGGGTTTTTTTTATGGTACTAAGCATTATGCCTGGCAGTAAGTATTTGGAGGCTTGGCTAACCCCAAAAGACTCTCTATTCAGCTGAAACACATATTTGAATTACACAAAGAATTCCCTTTTTGTAACAAGAAAACGGAGGGAGCAGGTGTGTAGGTGAGCATCTGAAAGGTGCATAAAAGACAACTACAGCACTTGCTAGTGTCGGCCTCTTCAGCTGTTAATTTATGGCTACAGATCTCATAAAAATCCTGGTGGCTGTGAATCTCCAAATTTCTTGTTCAACTCTGATTTCTAGATGGACTAAATCCAAGGAAAACAGAACTGTAAAAAGAACATGTAGAATAATTTATGGCTTCAGTTCAGGTTAGAGTTTTTACTAGTTATTTACTTTATTCTTAAAATCAAGATTTGTGAGTAGGCAATTATCCAAGGCAGCATGTGCTGACAGCTGGAGTTCAACCTATTAGCCGCCTTAGAAAGTACTGACTCTGAGATACTAAAGACTGCAGTTAAATATATAGGACAGAATCTACATCCAAAATATTAAAAAAGGGAAAACAAATAATAATCCATTGTGAAGTATATCTTCTCAACATTCAAACCCCAAAGAGTAGAAGATTAACGTACAGTTATCTAACTCTAGGGCCAGAACATCAGGCCATGTAAATCAATGTAGCTCCATTGAAATCATGCTGATTTACATCAACAGAGATCCACCGCTAATGCTCTCATTAAACCATATCTCAAGAACAACTTGCTCTGAGACCTGTACATTTGCTCATTTGTGTGATTCGTTACTCTGGAAGCAAGCTGACACTTGGGGTTATAAAACTGGGTGCAAAATGTTGGAGTTATTGGTGTAGTTATTTCTTTCACATTTGAATGTGCAGGTCCCTGCAGAGCTGACAAATTCTGCCAAATGTCTGCTGGAGATGGAAGCTAACACAGCTTATCTACCCCCCTCCCCCCTCCGCTCTGCACTGGGGAGCAAAATATAAGATGGGAATATCTCCTCCAAGCACCACCGGATATAGAGAAGGAGACTAAGAAAATTAGAAGTATATCCAGCTCTGCTGCCTGGAGATGGTGATGAAGAGGCTCTCCACTTCCGTGACACTTGGTCCATGGTACTACTGAGCTTTCTCTTCCTCCCAGAAGCAGCAGCATCTCAATAACCCAGCCATAGGCAGGGAGGAGCAGACTGTGCTGCTCCTCCAGTGGAAGACTCTTCAAGCCAATGCAGTGGGGAGAAAGTGGGGTGGTAGTATTTTCACACATCACAGCATGGAGGACATGGGTGGCATTATGCTCCTTACCACCTCCTCTAAAGGAGAGATAGGTGGGAAAATCTTCACTTTCACAATCTCAGGAGTGGGAAGCAGTAGTCAAATTCATTCTCTCTCTCTCTCTCTCTCTCTCTCTCTCTCTCTCTCTCTCTCTCTCTCTCTCACACACACACACACACACACACACACACACACACACACACCCTCTGCAGAAGGGACATTTGGTAGCATACTCCTTTTGGATGATGACATTTCTTTGACCTCTGTTCCAAAGCTGTGCCTTCAGCCCCATACCCTTGGGGAGGTTAGCATCACTGGTGATATTTATTTATTGCAGCTTCTGTGCTACCATTCCTGATTCTCTCCTCGTGTAGCCACCTTGGGCTAGGCAGTGATGGCTGGCCCTAAGTAACTTCTTCCAAAGGTTATGCTGAGTTAATGACAGCCAGGATGGGAACTCAGGATTCCTGACTCCCAGTCACCTGCCCTAACTACTAGAATATAAAGTCACTCTTAAAAGGGATTCTGGCTGAAGTAGTATTTATCCAAACCAAATCATATATTGTAGACTAGATCCTCAGTTAGTGGCTTTAAATCAGCAGTTTGTGGTTACCCTGGCTTAGGGAAATCTCTAGGTGTCATGAAGGCACCACATCACCAACTCCTGGCCCAACCCAGCAGTGGTGGGTGTTCAGGGGCAGGGGTGTGGCCAGAGAACGCTGTTCTCCAGCCATCTATCCTAGGCTGTTGGAACGGCTCCAGGACACATGTACTGATGTAACTTAGAGGATCCCTGTAAATCAAGTCCCCAGAATTGAAAGAGCACAGAGGTGGCTAAAAGCCCCAGTTCTCAGCCCTTAAGTCTCACTGAACAGAGCTCTGTGGCTCTTGAGAACATAACTGCATTTTAGTTTCTGGTAGTGCTAGGTGAATAATCTGATGAATTTTACTTCAATTTCAATTTACAAGATATCAGGGAACCAATTGCAATTCCTTATTGGAAGTTATTCCCTGATTAATTCCTGCAAAAAAGATTCTTAGACTGTAGCCTCATTGAGAGCAGTTCAAATGTGAGTATTCAAAAATCATAAATGTGAGTGGTTTTGATCTGACACAGCAGTCACATGGTATGATTCCACTATGACTGAATGAGCACAACTCTTAGAATTACAATTTGCTTCTTGGCACATGTTCCTGATCATGAATTAGAATGCACTGCCTGCAAATAATCTGCAATACGGAAACAACTGCTAAGTTAGGACCTGATGAACAGCCCACTGAAGGCAGTGGAAAGACTTCCACTAATGTCAGGGCTTTGGATCAGGACCTAATGAACATTTTTGCCAGCGGATTCTTTCATTACAACATTTCCAGAAAGTTAACACAAAAGGGATGTTCACGATTTAAAACGGGCAGAGTATTTTGTGCAGTAATTGCTCAGTCCTAATTGCTCATGTTTCTCCTTTTCTCTTTGCAAGTGTCTCCTTTTACTTTCTGTAGCTATTCCTTTAGCCTTCCCTTCCCCTATAAGGATTGGCAGCCTAACATTCTTTCTGTTGTCACTACAGTTTATTGTGTCAGCATCTCCCAGCTGCCTGAAAGGTAAAAGGAAAATGAAAGCATGGAATTCTTCAGATCGCTGATCAGGCAGCACATGGCTGAAGACATTACAATTCCCAGAAGTGTTATTCTGAAATTAGCTTTCATTATGTAGAGGCTAATCATCACGACATCATATGTTTGCTGAGTAGGCAATCATTTTGGTTGGAATGTTAGAGTTTTATCCTTATGTATATGTGTTAAACAGGCACAGCTAAGGTTTGTAAACAACCTCCCCCGGGTAGGCCTGATTTTGCATCCCTCATTAAAATGCTGATAAACAGACATTTCTACAGACATGGTCTGAGCCCAGAGTTGAATCATAGAAATGTAGAGCTAGCAGGACCTCAAGAGGTTATCTAGTCCAGCTGCCTGCCCAGAGACAGGACCAAGTAAACCTAGACCATCCCTGACAAATGTTTGTCCAAACTGTTCTAAAAAAAAATTCAGTGATGGGGAATGCCATAACCTCTCTTGGCTGCTGATTTCAGTGCTGATCTACCCTTATAGTTAGAAAGCTTTTCCTAATATCTAACCTAAATCTCCTTTGCTAGAGATTAGGCCCATTCCTTCTTGTCTTACCTTCTGTGGACGTGGAGAACAGTTGATCACAGGTCTCTATATAACTGCCCTTAACGTAGTTGAAGACTGGAATCAGGTTCCTCCTCAAGTCTTCTTTTCTCAAGACTAAACATGCACAATTTGTTTTAAGCTCCTAGATCAGGTTTTCTAAACCTTTTGTTGTTCTCCTCTGGACTCTCTCAAAATTGTCCATATCTTTCCTAAAGTGTTACACACAGAATTGGACACAGTACTCCAACTGAGCTCTCAACAGTGCCAGCTAGAACAGGACAATTATCTCCTGTCTTAGGCCAGGTCTGCACTACACTGTATAACTATGTTATTCAGGGTTGCAAAAAATCCACACCCCTGGGTGACGCAGTGTAGACAGTGTTGTAGACACTGTGTAGACAGCACTGTGTCAATGAGAATTCTCCTGTCGACATAGCTACAGCTTCTCAGGGCAGGTGGATTAACTATTCCAAAGGGAGAAGCTCTCCCATCAACGTAAGAGTATCTTCACTTAAGTGCTACAGCGGTGCAGCTGTGCTGATGCAGTGTTTTAAGTGTAGATCTGCCCTTACATACAACTCTCCTGTTTATATGACCCAGAATGATATTAGCCTTTTTCACAATTGCATCACATTTTTGACTCTCATTCATTGTTGTTTCACTGTAACCCCCAGATCCTTTTCAACAGTACACCACCGAGACAGTTATTCCCTGTTCTGATGTTGGGTGTCTGATTTTTTTCCTTCCTGAGCATAGTTGTTCAGGGTTATCTGTATTTAATTTCATCTTATTGATTACAGACTAATTCTCTAATTTTTCAAGGTTGTTTTGAATTATAATCCTGCCTCCAAAGTGTTTGCAACTCCTCCCAGCTTGGTGTCATCTGAAAATTTAATAAGCATGCTCTCCACTCCATTATATAAGTCATTAAAGAAAATATTGAATAGTATCAGACACAGGACTGACTCCTGCACAACCCTACTAGGTATGCCCACCCATCTTGACAGCGAGCCACTGGTACTTACTGAGTATGGTATTTCAACCAGTTTTGTGCACCCACCTTATACTAAATTCATCCAGACTGCATTTCCCTAGTTTGCTTATGAGACTGTCATGTGGGACTGTGTCTAAATCCTTACTAAAATAAAGATATATCACATCTACTGCTTTCCCTCTCTCCACTAAACTAGTAGCCCTGTCACAGAAGGAAATTAGGTTCTTATAGCATAATTTATTCCAGAGAAATCCATGCTGACTATTCCTTATAATCCTATTATCCTTTAGGTGCTGACAAAATTGATGATCTAATAATGATTTAATAATAATTTTAATAACACTTTGGCCAAGTTTGAAGAAAGTCTCTTTGAGACATTGGAAAATGAAAAGTTATGGGTGCATCAAGTGTGGATTATTACAGTGCATTTTGCTTATTGCAATGCTTAGTCCACTCTGTTAGGCCACTGAGTTCGATCTTGAAACTTCAGTTTGGGTTTACACAAGAGATGTTGTCATAAATATAAAGGAAAGGTTAATCACCTTTCTGTATACAGTGCTATAAAATCCCTCCTGGCCAGAGGCAAAATCCTTTCACCTGTAAAGGGTTAAGAAGCTAAGGTAACCCCACACTGACACCTGACCCAAAATGACTAATGAGGGGACAAGATACTTTCAAATCCGAAGGAGGTGGGGGGGAACAAAGGGTTCTGTCTGTCTGTGTGATGCTTTTGCTGGGAACAGATCAGGAATGAAAGCCTTACAACTCCTGTAAAGTTAGTACATAATCTAGCTAGAAAATGAGTTAGATTTTCTTTTGTTTAATGGCTTGTAAAATAAGCTGTGCTGGAGGGAATGTGTATTCCTGTTTTTGTGTCTTTTTGTAACTTAAGGTTTTGCCTAGAGGGGTTCTCTATGTTTTGAATCTGATTACCCTGTAAGGTATTTACCATCTGGATTTTACAGAGGTGATTCTTTTACCTTTTCTTTAATTAAAATTCTTCTTTTAAGAACCTAATTGATTTTGCATTGTTCTTAAGATCTAAGGTTTGGGTCTGTGTTCACCTGTACCAATTGGTGAGGATTATTACCAAGCCTTCCCTAGGAAAGGGGGTGTAGGGCTTGGAGGGGGAATATTTTGGGGGAAGACGTCTCCAAGTGGTCTCTTTCACTGTTCTTTGTCTAAAACGCTTGGTGGTGGCAGCATACTGTACAAGGACAAGTCAAAGTTTGTACCTTGGGGAAGTTTTTAACCTAAGCTGGTAAGAATAAGCTTAGTGAATCATAGAATCATAGAATATCAGGGTTGGAAGGGACCTCAGAAGGTCATCTAGTCCAACCCCCTGCTCGAAGCAGGACCAAGTCCCAGTTAAATCATCCCAGCCAGGGCTTTGTCAAGCCTGACCTTAAAAACCTCTAAGGAAGGAGATTCTACCACCTCCCTAGGTAACTCATTCCAGTGTTTCACCACCCTCTTAGTGAAAAAGTTTTTCCTAATATCTAATCTAAACCTCCCCCACTGCAACTTGAGACCATTACTCCTCGTTCTGTCATCTGCTACCATTGAGAACAGTCTAGACCCATCCTCTTTGGAACCCCCTTTCAGGTAGTTGAAAGCAGCTATCAAATCCCCCCTCATTCTTCTCTTCTGTAGACTAAACAATCCCAGCTCCCTCAGCCTCTCCTCATAAGTCATGTGTTCTAGACCCCTAATCATTTTTGTTGCCCTTCGCTGGACTCTCTCCAATTTATCCACATCCTTCTTGTAGTGTGGGGCCCAAAACTGGACACAGTACTCCAGATGAGGCCTCACCAATGTCGGATAGAGGGGAACGATCACGTCCCTCGATCTGCTCGCTATGCCCCTACTTATACATCCCAAAATGCCATTGGCCTTTTTGGCAACAAGGGCACACTGCTGACTCATATCCAGCTTGTCGTCCACTGTCACCCCTAGGTCCTTTTCCGCAGAACTGCTGCCTAGCCATTCGGTCCCTAGTCTGTAGCAGTGCATTGGATTCTTCCGTCCTAAGTGCAGGACCCTGCACTTATCCTTATTGAACCTCATCAGATTTCTTTTGGCCCAATCCTCCAATTTGTCTAGGTCCTTCTGTATCCTATCCCTCCCCTCCAGCGTATCTACCACTCCTCCCAGTTTAGTATCATCCGCAAATTTGCTGAGAGTGCAATCCACACCATCCTCCAGATCATTTATGAAGATATTGAACAAAACCGGCCCCAGGACCGACCCCTGGGGCACTCCACTTGACGCCGGCTGCCAACTAGACATGGAGCCATTGATCACTACCCGTTGAGCCCAACAATCTAGCCAACTTTCTACCCACCTTATAGTGCATTCATCCAGCCCATACTTCCTTAACTTGCTGACAAGAATACTGTGGGAGACCGTGTCAAAAGCTTTGCTAAAGTCAAGAAACAATACATCCACTGCTTTCCCTTCATCCACAGAACCAGTAATCTCATTATAAAAGGCAATTAGATTAGTCAGGCATGACCTTCCCTTGGTGAATCCATGCTGGATGTTCCTGATCACTTTCCTCTCATGCAAGTGCTTCAGGATTGATTCTTTGAGGACCTGCTCCATGATTTTTCCAGGGACTGAGGTGAGGCTGACTGGCCTGTAGTTCCCAGGATCCTCCTTCTTCCCTTTTTTAAAGATTGGCACTACATTAGCCTTTTTCCAGTCATCTGGGACTTCCCCCGTTCGCCACGAGTTTTCAAAGATAATGGCCAATGGCTCTGCAATCACAGCCGCCAATTCTTTCAGCACTCTCGGATGCAACTCGTCCGGCCCCATGGACTTGTGCACGTCCAGCTTTTCTAAATAGTCCCTAACCACCTCTATCTCCACAGAGGGCTGGCCATCTACTCCCCATTTTGTGATGCCCAGCGCAGCAGTCTGGGAGCTGACCTTGTTCGTGAAGACAGAGGCAAAAAAAGCATTGAGTACATTAGCTTTTTCCACATCCTCTGTCACTAGGTTGCCTCTCTCATTCAGTAAGGGGCCCACACTTTCCTTGGCTTTCTTCTTGTTGCCAACATACCTGAAGAAACCCTTCTTGTTACTCTTGACATCTCTTGCTAGCTGCAGCTCCAGGTGCGATTTGGCCCTCCTGATATCATTCCTACATGCCCGAGCAATATTTTTATACTCTTCCCTGGTCATATGTCCAACCTTCCACTTCTTGTAAGCTTCTTTTTTATGTTTAAGATCCGCTAGGATTTCATCGTTAAGCCAAGCTGGTCGCCTGCCATATTTACTATTCTTTCAACTCATCGGGATGGTTTGTCCCTGTAACCTCAACAGGGATTCCTTGAAATACAGCCAGCTCTCCTGGACTCCCTTCCCCTTCATGTTAGTCCCCCAGGGGATCCTACCCATCTGTTCCCTGAGGGAGTCGAAGTCTGCTTTCCTGAAGTCCAGGGTCCGTATCCTGCTGCTTACCTTTCTTCCCTGCGTCAGGATCCTGAACTCAACCAACTCATGGTCACTGCCTCCCAGATTCCCATCCACTTTTGCTTCCCCCACTAATTCTACCCGGTTTGTGAGCAGCAGGTCAAGAAAAGCGCCCCCCTAGTTGGCTCGTCTAGCACTTGCGCCAGGAAATTGTCCCCTACGCTTTCCAAAAACTTCCTGGATTGTCTATGCACCGCTGTATTGCTCTCCCAGCAGATATCAGGAAAATTAAAGTCACCCATGAGAATCAGGGCGTGCGATCTAGTAGCTTCCGTGAGCTGCCGGAAGAAAGCCTCATCTACCTCATCCCCCTGGTCCGGTGGTCTATAGCAGACTCCCACCACTACATCACTCTTGTTGCACACACTTCTAAACTTAATCCAGAGACACTCAGGTTTTTCTACAGTTTCGTACCGGAGCTCTGAGCAGTCATACTGCTCCCTTACATACAGTGCTACTCCCCCACCTTTTCTGCCCTGCCTGTCCTTCCTGAACAGTTTATAACCATCCATGACAGTACTCCAGTCATGTGAGTTATCCCACCAAGTCTCTGTTATTCCGATCATGTCATAGTTCCTTGACATCACCAGGACCTCCAGTTCTACCTGCTTGTTTCCAAGGCTTTGTGCATTCGTATATAAGCACTTGAGATAACCTGTTGATCGCCCCTCATTCCCAGAATGAGGCAGGAGCCCTCCCCTCACAGACATTCCTGCCTGTGCTTCCTCCCGGTATCCCGCTTTCCCACTTACCTCAGGGCTTTGGTCTCCTTCCCCCGGTTAACCTAGTTTAAAGCCCTCCTCACTAGGTTAGCCAGCCTGCTGGCAAAGATGCTCTTCCCTCTCTTCGTAAGGTGGAGCCCGTCTCTGCCCAGCACTCCTCCTTCATGGAACACCATCCCATGGTCAAAGAATCCAAAGCCTTCTCTCCGACACCACCTGCGTAGTGGGTCTTTCATGCAGGTTCCCACATCGGTATCCTAGAGTTCAGAGTGGGGAAGGAACCTTGATGGATGTGGAGGAGGGTCTAGCACCTATTACAATTTTTTGGAAAGGGAGAATCCATATTTCTGAAGCTATTCAATTGTGAATTATGAACAAGAAAGTATTCTGGCTCCTGAATACATAATAAAGTTCACCAGAGGTCTAACAGACCTTGTAAAGACTGTGAAAAATATTGAGGACCTGGGTGTGCTAAGGGGGAAACTTGGAAAAGCCTCAAAAGTTCTGGCAGACTTTAACTGTGCTGGAAGCCCTGAAACCAGGGGAAAAACTTCATCCTCTCTTGGACACATACAACAGATCCATCATCACACAACCACCTACTAAACACACAACTTCACCACTCACACTCAAGCCTCACACCAACACTGGTGTTCTCAATCTTGTCTATTCTGAGAGTCTTGTCTAGCTGGGGGACACCTCCAATTTATCAGTATGGGAAGGGCAGGATAGACATGGTCCCTGGCACCATTCATGAGCCCCAGGTTGAGAACCCATAAAAGAACCCACAAACACAAATGGCTTGTATAGCTGGATAATGGTATGTATCAGCTTTCCCTCAGCTCCCTCACATCCACTTTCCCTTGTGACACACTCGCATTGCATTCCTACCTTCCACTCTTTCCTTTGTGACTCTTTTCTATTCTCCTATACTCTGTGCACAGAGGAGCTAGAGGAAAATGTACTCAGTCTTTACAGATAGAGCCCGAGATTATAACCGTTTTAAATGAAAATAGAAACTTAACATACCCTTCATTAAGTGTTTAACTGAACTCAAATATTTTTCAGTCCTTCTGGGTGTATGTGTTAATGGTGCAGGTCATCATGGTAATTTTTAGATCAATAATAGCTTTTCATACACTGCGCCTACAAATTGAATGGAAGTGTCAGACATATAATGTTTTGTAGACACCCACGAATCTAAAAAGCAATTATTATAATACAAAACATATAGAAGATAATACGGCCTTGAGATAGATGAGACTGTCTTCAAGGAGAAAGCCTGCTTCTATGCACTGCATTCCCCTTCTGTGGAGAAAAATATTTACATTTCCTGTACTACAAAGTTTATAATATAGTGTGACAAAGATGGCTGCACTTTGTAATGATTACCTGTGTCAAGGTTCCTTCCCCACTCTGAACTCTAGGGTACAGATGTGGAGACCTGCATGAAAGACCCCCTAAGCTTATTCTTACCAGCTTAGGTTAAAAACTTCCCCAAGGTACAAACTTTGACTTGTCCTTGAACAGTATGCTGCCACCACCAAGCATTTTAAACAAAGAACAGGGAAAGAGACCACTTGGAGATGTCTTCCCCCAAAATATTCCCCCTCCAAGCCCTACACCCCCTTTCCTGGGGAAGGCTTGATAATAATCCTTACCAATTGGTACAGGTGAACACAGACCCAAACCTTAGATCTAAAGAACAATGAAAAATCAATCAGGTTCTTAAAAGAAGAATTTTATTTAAAGAAAAGGTAAAAGAATCACCTCTGTAAAATCCAGATGGTAAATACCTTACAGGGTAATCAGATTCAAAACATAGAGAATCCCTCTAGGCAAAACCTTAAGTTACAAAAAGACACAAAAACAGGAATACACATTCCCTCCAGCACAGCTTATTTTACAAGCCATTAAACAAAAGAAAATCTAACTCATTTTCTAGCTAGATTATGCACTAACTTTACAGGAGTTGTAAGGCTTTCATTCCTGATCTGTTCCCAGCAAAAGCATCACACAGACAGACAGAACCCTTTGTTCCCCCGCACCTCCTTCAGATTTGAAAGTATCTTGTCCCCTCATTGGTCATTTTGGGTCAGGTGTCAGTGTGGGGTTACCTTAGCTTCTTAACCCTTTACAGGTGAAAGGATTTTGCCTCTGGCCAGGAGGGATTTTATAGCACTGTATACAGAAAGGTGGTTACCCTTCCCTTTATATATATGACAACCTGTTTACTAAAACTGACAGTAACAGCACTGAAACTTCCTATGCTCTGCTGTAATAGAAATAATAGGCAGATAAACACTGAACACCTATAAGAACCACAGTTCATCAGTTAAAATCTTTATGTTAGTTAATAAGATAACTTTTTATTGTATTGCATGAAAGTCCAAACATTTTGACTCTGGAAAGTCTGATTTCCAACCTTTACCAACAACCTGCCTCCACCTGTTCATGTATCTTTTAGGTAACGATGTTTAAATAGGACTGACGGTAGTAGTTAAGACAATGAAATGCATGTCCAGGCTGCACATTGGGATGACTAAACTGGTACCATTCCTGTCATCCCAGCCAAATTCAGCACTGTTCACTCTGGACTCTGTCTTGAAGACACAGGTCCACATTGTGAGAGGGGCAGAGTTACCCTACCCCAAGCACAGATTGTGTCTTTGCAATGCCCCAGGGTACTGAGAGGAAGTGCCGGCTGTACCATCCCTTTGCATGGTACAGCATACTCTTCTCTTTGCACCCAGCTTTGCTGGCTGGTTTGGAAGGAGGTAGGGGCATAAACCACCTTTTCCACCACCTACATGGGGGGTTTTGTGTCCAAACGTTGATTATGTACAGCTAAAAATTAAGGGTATTTCAGATTCCAGTTTGACTAAATTATCAAAATGTGTGGTATTTCGATATACAATCCTGGTCCCCGACAGCTGAATTATAGTTTTAGAATTCGCAAAAAGAAAAGGAGTACTTGTGGCACCTTAGAGACTAACCAATTTATTTGAGCATAAGCTTTCGTGAGCTACAGCTCACTTCATCAAAAGCTTATGCTCGAATAAATTGGTTAGTCTCTAGGGTGCCACAAGTACTCCTTTTCTTTTTGCGAATACAGACTAACATGGCTGTTACTCTGAAACCAGTTTTAGAATTGGAATTTTGAAGTGATGTACTTAGATACTGTTGACTTGTTACAAAAGTAATTAACGACTTCACTGTTCAACACACTCCAGATACTATGTTTTGGGGTGGGGTGTGGTTAAGAGGATAATGGAGAACAGATGTAGAAGAATCAAAAAAGGCAGTCATGGGTATTTAAATGTACACTTTGATTTCCAAATTTTCTAAGTATTTTTTTAAAGCTAAGCCCAGCCTAGCAGAATGCCTCAGGGTAAAAAGCAATGTGACATTGCCTATTAAAATACCCTAATTTGCATATGCAATCAAGAACAAGTTTCAGCTTCTCTTTCAATAATAAGAACAAGGTTTAACCTGTCTATTCTTAATCCTTAAACTGAACAATCAACCAAACTATTTACTCTGCCTGCTCTCAAATGACATTCAGTCATGGACTCAGTAGATAGAAAAACAAAACTATGTAATATTCTAAAGCAGAAAACCACTTGATTAATTTTGTTTTCTATACTGGAACCAGCTTAGGTGCATGGCACAAGAAATTTTGTCTGCATGTTAGTGCACTAATAATGAACATGTTCAAGGTTGGTTACTTACCGAAAGCCTTTTTAATCAACCCAAAGGCAAAGGCTTTCCACTAAAAGTTGAAAACTCCAAGCAATATCTGTATTATTTAATAGATTTTAATCCAATTTACCAACCTGCTAAATTCTGTGCAACCCTGGGAAGAGGCTCAAAGAGGCCTGTAAAACTGTTCCCATCCACAGCAGCCTGAAGAAGCAGCCCAGGACTGCATAAAATGAAAGCAAAGATTATGATGCAAATCTATAATTTGAAGTAGATATTCTATTTCCACTCCTACAGCATCTCAGAAAGTCAGCAGGAGGCTACTGTATAGATTTTAAATTTAAATATCAATAAGAAGCTGGTTCAAGTGGGCAACTTGAAGTTATTTGTTTCATATTTAAGGCCAACATATGAAGAATTGTATCAAAGATTTAGGGCCAAGTTATAGCTGACCTCTGAGCCAATGTGCAAGTAGGATAGGGAGGTTGCAAGTCCACTGGCAAGTGCAGTAAGAGGCTCCAAACACCTAAAGAAAGGAGTGTGGAGGAAGTGGGGCCATCACTTTTTTCTCTTAAAGTGATATAGACCTTTTCTCTGCTTATGGAATGGAGGATCTGTGGCCCTTTAATTCCACCAAACCTAAACAAGCTTTCTTAAACTGGTTCAGCGCAGTCCAGAGTCATTTATTTGTAGTTTAAATTTACCAGCAAGTCAAAGGTAGAGGCCTGGTCATGCCTATTCACACATAGTATCATTGGTGTAATAATGTTCAGCCAGAAAAACACAACATTAGCAGTGGGTTATTTCTCCGCCTCTGACGCTAGTCTTCAGTGCAGTTTTTGAAGTTCTTTGTTTCTAAATGGTCATTCCCTTAAAATGAAAAGCGATTGTCAGTCAAAAGGAGGAGGATGGATATTTTGGCATTTGGACTTTAACACGCCTTTTGGAAGAGACAAGGAACATAATAGAAGAGGACAGATGGCTAAGAGAAAGAGAAGGAACAGCTGAAGGGAGAAATGAGTTTTACATGGCAGTGACTGCATTTATCCAGTTCCCTTAAAGGTTTGTTTACTACCACTGCAACCTAAAAGGTCTGCAATATTTCTTTCGGGTTGAACTGACATTACATTTATTCCAAATTTCAAAGATCTCCACATAGTACAGCAAGATCAGAGCCCATCCAATATAAAAGAAAACCAGAGAAGTGTATTACTTTTTCTTCTTAATATATTTTCTGTGACCGTGGTAAAAGTCATGGCAGCCAAATTCAAGCAACACCATAAGTCAAAGAGGGGTATATTTCTGGCCATTGCATTTTAAATGCCATTATTTTTAACAGTGACTTATGCATCAAACGTACCCAAGAATTTAGGGATTCTGTCTCTCCCCCTATTGTTGGTGGCAGTAGGCGTCACAGTTCAGGGCAACTGCACTTGTATTCCCCCCCATGGTCCGGCAAGAGCACCCACTTTAGAATCCAGGCTCCTCAGCTGTCACTTGTCTTGGGTGGAGGGACATCTTCTGCCTCTTGACCCTGGTATTTCCAGGCTGCACAGTCCCCTGACTATACTTTGATATCCCCGGCAAAAGACAGACTGCCTCAGCAGTCTTGCTTTGCTTTTCTCCTCCTGAGAGACAGTACACAATGTAATAAGCACAGTTATAAATTAGCGCACAGCTATTTCTAAGCAAGCACTTTTATTCTTACGGTAAAAACATTACAGAGAAAATATATTGAAACCTATACTCCTGTTAATTAGCTTATCAGAGATCACCCCCTAACTTCAACAAGGTCTCTGGTTGTTGATTAATCCTGCAAACTCCAGAGTGGGTTTTTTCCTGTAGTCACCAGTTCACAACAGTTTTCACTCAGAACAAGCTCCCCCATGAGTTAGACAATCCCTTCTCTATCCAGTTTGGGCTTTTGAAGACATTGTTAAGCTGCAGTTAGTCAGACAATGGGGTTCTGTTCAAGACACAGGTTTAAAAGGATGGTTCCACAGGTGAGTAACTGGCATTCCCCTCTTCCCAAGTATTTCCGAGAAACGCCACTCAACTGAAAATTTAATTTTGTCTAGTCCATTGTTTTAAAAAAGTCCTTTGAAGCACATAACATTTCCCATTCTTTGCATTAGTCCTCTCTCCCCCTTGGAAGAAGTTACATACCACCCCAAGATAATACAAAAATGTTTGCATTTTTAATACAATGCCATCCTAAGACACTTTAACTTAATTCAATAAGGTTTGTCCAGGATATTGTCATATCTGTCACAGCATGTTCTTCATAAGAGGCCATGTATTCCTCTCCCACAGTGTTAGGTACCTTTTGGAAAATGGGAGACTGGTCATTTTCCCTGTTCTGGTGTTCTTTCTGCTAGGACCTGCTGGCGCAGATTCAAACTTGCTGGTGTCCTGGGCCTTTCTTGGTACTTGTAACCAGAGTAACTTCTCCTTTTAAAACTAGTCTTCCTGCAGGCACAGGGGTCTGTGGTGCTCTCCTGGTCACAGATACTGAGAATCCCCCAAACAGTCCCCAAAACAGTCATTTGCTGCAACAGGGATGGTAGAGGGCTACCAGGACCTGGTACCTTGCTGCTGTTTCTGGTGGGGTGGAGGGAGAAAGAAGGTCAGTGGTCCCTTTCTCTTCTGAAGAGGAACTACTGAGAAGAAGGAGGAGAAAAAGCTGTACAGCCCGTCTTTGAAGTGGAGCTGGCACTGGAAATACGAGAAAGCCATTTACCTTCAACCATCAATACACACCACCAAACATGGGCTCAAGATGTCCTGCTACCATATGCAACTGAGAAGGCAGCAACACCACCTTAACATTTACTTACTGACCTTTAGAAGTGGTTGAGGTTTGGTTTTGAAGATGGATGAATATTCAGGCTGTCTTATTTTCCTGGAAGGATTCCTCCATCCCTTAGACAAAACCCAATGTAATGCTTTGAAAATATGCAGGATTAAAGGAAATGTCAATATCAGTACCTTGGACAGGGGTTACAGGTGCCAGCTACTTCTACTCTATCTCAAGCATTCAGTTGAAAAACAAAACAAAACAAAAAACATACTCAAAACCTAGGCCACCCCCTGATCATAGGCTTTGAAAGGGACCAAACTGCCATAAACATATAGGATATGTTAAGTAGCGTGAAGTAACTGACTCCTATTTTCGACACTCTATGGTTATGTTCTGTTGCTCCCGAAGGTTAATAATTAATCAACACACATATTGACATTATCACAATGAAGTAAACCTGATAATGGAATATTTATATAACAAGAAATGTACTTGGCCAGTACTTTGCTTTGTTGGCTTTTATGCAACTGAGAATGTGTTATCTTCCTCATTGATTACACCAGTTTAAGATCTAGCCCATAAATGCTAATTTATTTATTAAGGGTGAACTTCATTATAAAATGCCAAGGACCACATAAAGGTCCCATCCACCATTTAAACTCCACATTAGTGGCTCAAGATGGTCTTAAACAATTTTTTTTGCGGGTGGGGGGGCCTTTATGTATGAGCTCTGCACTGTTGTGAACTTCCTTTTGAAAATGCTTCTAGCAGTTCAAGCTTTGGTATGATCGATTTCTGCTCATAATCAGCAAAGTTCAGCTGTCTCCGTGTGGTATCCTGTGATCATTTTGGATATTTTGTTTTGATTATCATTACCTTTATCATAAATTCTATTTCTCTTCAGAATTTCAACTGCTTTTCAAATATTCATGATATAATAAATGCAATATTGTCAGTGCATAGAAGTAGTGATTTTGTGCTACTGCAGCATGATAGGCTTTTGAATTCCACTTGGGAGAACATTACTAAGCAGTAGAGAAAAATCATACACTTTTCACACAAGAGAGATTTTGCAGAGGATATACACAGCCAGTTTTTAGTTTTTCACACATATTATTTTTTCAGAATGGCTTAGTGTGTTACTTAACTTTGCAATTATTCTCCGTGATATTGTATTCAAACTTTAGCTGTGACCTCTGGAGTGTTTTCCAATAGGAAATAGAGTACAAGGTTGGAAGGTTTTTATAAAAACTGCAATTCCTATTAGTTTAGTATTTAAACATTAAGCATACAACATAAATAACACCAGTTAATATCACTTCATTACAAAAATAATTACTGATCTATCACAAACAACAGGAGGGGGAGAAATATAAAATGTTTCTTTAAATGCATGCAACTCCTGCCTAACACCTGATTTATCATTTTTGTATTGTGCAGAGCTGAGCAAATAATGTGGTGGAGGAGGGATAGTTCAGTGGTTTGAGCATTGGCCTGCTAAACCCAAGGTTGTGAGTTCAATCCTTGAGGGAGCCATTTAGGAAACAGAGCAAAAATTGGGGATTGGTCCTGCTTTGAGCAGGGGGTTGGACAAGATGATCTCTTGAGGTCCCTTCCAACCCTGATATTCTATGGGTTGTGAATAATTTAAGGAATATAGGACACCAAGGTGCTGAGGTATCTTTTATTGGACCAGCTTTTTCAAGCCAGACCTGCCGAAAAGCTCTGTGTAGCTTGAAAGCTTGTCTCTTTCATTAAAAGAAGTTGGTTCAGTAAAAGATATTAGCTCACCCACCTTGTCACTCTAATACTGTGGGACCAACATGGCTACAATAGTTGCAATACACTGCAAACATTAGTTAATATAGATATTTCTTCACACCAGATCTGACTGTCAGAAGTTTCATTTCTTCAAATACATGGTTCATGCACTATTTGGGAGCAGTTCATTGTGTATTGGATATTTTAAATTTGGTTACTTTCAATTAGGCACACCTTATAAATGATATTGTTTCTGTTCCTTATTTTTCTGAGTGCAACAATTAGAATCTGGAATCTAACTTTCCAATCGATTATCTATCTAATCTAGGCTATCTAATTATTCCCATGATCTGAAATTGGGTCATATCCTCCAACACACAGCATTTTCCTTTTGTCTAATTAATTCCATGGTATAGACTTGGTTCAGATCAATATGAGTCAAGACTGGGTTATCTAATCAGAACAGGCAACCTAAAGTCCTATGGCTCAATTTAAAATTGCAGACCTAGTATATGGCTAGATTTTGCTTGGCTCCTGCAATGGATGGGAACACATGAGGCCTCCCATCTCTTTGTACTCCCCATGGAAGAAAAAAGAGTTGCAGGCCCTAGACTCTACTGAATGCAGGGACTACTGCTTTTTAGAGCTATATGGGGCTTTAGGTACTCCAGGGGTGCAGGGAAGGGTTCAGCTGTCATTCTCCATACCATCCACACCCGCAGGTAGCAGAGCTAGCTGGCCATAGTGAAAGAACTGATGGGATGAACAGAATTAGGCCCACTTCCCCAAATCCCAGGCAGCTTGACATTATGTGTGATATGGTCCAGTGACTATCAGGTACAATCTGGCCGAATAAACTGTAAAATCATAACCGTGTTGTGATCCTTTGACATGATAAGCACTTTGTAAATGTAACACTATCATCATTAAGATTATTGAAACACAGGAAGGCTACACCTGGAACTTGAGGATTCTGATACACATAGAGGGAATGCCCAAGGATCCAGTCTTTCTGGAACTCAGTGAAAACATACTGTAACAACATTTTAAGCCAGAAATCACTGGGAACATAAACTACCTTTTCTAAGAATCAGCCCACTGCTGGGACATGTTTCATTTGCATCACACAAACCATTTGCTGCAGGGTGGTGCTATTCTCCTGTGTCAATCTGCCACTGATGGTTTGCTAAAACCTGGGATATCTTGGTAATAGAGTTTTAAAAAGTGATTATTCTCCATATTTGAGCACTTGGCTTCTTATTGTATATGCAACAAATACGGACACTGCTGGGAAAACCTGAGCATTTTCTTCATTTTCATCAAATCAAGAGGATCGAAATGATCACTTACCATTACTGCCTGCCTTCTCTCAACTGAATCTCCCTGTGGCACTGGGAAGTGTAAACCACAACAAGAATGTTTTATTTTTAAAAATAAAGATGATCTAAAGTTTGGTTCCCAAATCCCTATCTAAATATCTGCAGCCTGATTTCCAACAGCACTGATCATCTGTTGCTAGGTGCTCCACATCTCTAGCTGTATGATTTTTTTTTTAAATCTTAGCCATAATTTAAACCTCTCTGACCCATCCTGAGTGAATAAGGCCCTCAGTCTCCCTGAGATTAAGGGATACACTGAGCTATACTATGCTAAAGTGAAACCCCCCCCTTTTTTTGTTTTTTTCCTATGTGCTCCCTCAGAACAAATTGTGCTAACACATAGAAAAGGCCCTGAGAATTTAGAGTGGGATTGTGTTGAAAGTGTTCAGCATTTGCCTAACTCTTCTCTCTTTGAAGTTCATGGGAGTTTTATCTTTGGCTTCAATGGGAGAGTTAGACCAATACTAAACTAAAGGTTTTTGAAAATTCCACCTGTAATCCATCATCTGTACAAATCCAGAATGGTTTGCACCCTTCCTTATTAAGTCTCTGTGAAAGGTTCCCACTATGCATTAAAAAACATGAGGCCCAAACCCCCAAAAACATACATCAAAAAAGGTGAGATTGACATTAAAAAAATCGTAAAGATTTTAAAAAATAGTAGGTTTTGGTCTTTATTTGACTTCTGGATTTCAATCCTTTAGGGTTCATATTTTCAAGCTTTCCTTCCTGCAAGAGCTAGGAACTTTTTTTTTTAAAACAAAAGGTGACAGTATCATGTAACTGTTGTTGTAATTAGCAACAATGAATGTGTTCTCTTTTATGCATCCAGCACCAAATCTAAACAGAAACTCTCACTTCCTCATGTGACTCAGGATAAGGCTCATGACTGAAGCATGAGAAGGATGGTGGCCTGTTTACTTCTCATTCATTGGGTAGATAATTTGCTGCAGAGTAATTTACCTGGAAAAGAAACAATGTCCAAAAACCTGCAACACATTTAAGATTTTGGGACGAGATCTAACTCAATTTCAAACTACAAAGGGTCAAATTTACAAAAGGTATTTAAGTGCCTAAGAATCAATATGAGCTTTTGTAATCCCTACTAGGCAGCTAACTCTCATTGGGCTCCTAAATATGTTTGTATGTCTGTCCTAAAGTCTCTAGGGCAGCTCCTCAGTGACTGTAAACCAGCATAGTTCCATTCAAGTCAATTGAGCTTTCCTAGCTAACATCGGACAAGGACCTGGCATCAACTGTTCCACCAAGTTGCTACTTTGTACAGTAGTCTGTGCAGCTTTCTCTATCAGGGACAGTACTATCATCCAGACTGACTTGACTGAATGCTGGTTAAAAAGACTGCAAGATAATAGGAAACTTCTCAGCTCTATCTTTCTTCTTTAATCAATAAATGTACTATATAATATATAAACATTCTTTCCCTAATACCATGGAAATTTAATTCCTCAAAGATTAGAGAGGGTTCAGTCATGGGTCAAGGAGGATCTATTAGATGTAGCATCAGAAGAGGAAAGACAAAATAATTTACCATGTTTCAAGCCCAGATTCTCTTATGATTAGTATTCAGGAAACATGTAGTTGAATACCTGGAAGATTAGAACTAGTAATAAGTGATGCTTTTTAGAAGAAGAGAAATATTCAGCCACATTATGAATGTATGTTGCATGGAGACCTTGCTAAACTCCAAGCGTGAATTTTAGGCTAATGCCATTTTGGCATAACTAGGCAGTAGTCAGCCAGCTGCACATTGGGATAAATCTACCCTGGTTTGGTTTTTTTTTTGATTAAATTATAGTCACTATTAAATGGCAAAATAGCTTAAACTTTGAAGTACGTATAGTACATCTCCAGCAGAGATAGCTGCAAAGAGAAAAAAGTGTGTAATTTTTGTTGTTCTTTGTTAGTGAAGTTCAGTGCTGTTTAATTCTGTGGTCTAAGAGTTAGTGTTTGATGTACAAACTTACAGCTTTAGGAAGTAGGACTATATGGTCTAAGGAAACGGTACTGGGATATGGAACTTTCCACCTCTAGGTTCAAATTCTGTCCAAGTCAGCAATGATGGAAAGTTATTCAAACTGATGATGGCTTCATGAGTCACAAGAAAGAGTTAGGGGTCTAAGAGCCCAGATTTTAGCAAACAGGCATCCATGTCAAAATATACTCTATTGTTGGTAGCCTCCACTACCGAACGGGCATGGAAACTAATCCAACTACTGACCTACAGTAGGCTAAAACTAAGGCCAATTACTGAATGGGCATGCACAAAACTATTGTGTGTAGAGATAGTCCTTCAGTGCCAAAGTGAAGGCCCTTTGATGGGCAGCATAGCTTAGCGTGCATTGCCACTGCCTAAACTGTGGACAGAGGACTTAATTTTCTTGGTCTGGGCATCTAGTGATTTTCATGAGTGATACATTCACGTAAAGAGAGATCTTACCAAACAAAATTACTGGGCTGGAGTCTTTTACTTATGAGAATCAGGAGCAATTCCACTGAAGTCACTGAAGTTACACATTGTGAGTCAGGAGCAAGTCCAGTGAAGTCACTAGAGTTACATCACTGTAAAACTAGTGTAAAGGAGGAGAATCAGGCTTATATTTTTCAAAGTGAAACCTCTTAAAAAGAAACTCTGTGGTAATAGAAAGTTAAAGAGGATCATGCCCCATTATCAACTGCTGAAAACATGACATGTGTAGATTAATAGAAAATCATGTTTAGCTGACATTGTACAATTATTGTTTTGCTCTATTTATTGACTTAAACTTTAGTGCATTATAGTGCATTAGTACACCAACTGTTTCTTAACCACTGTAAGTTTGTTATTGTTTCCAGTGATGTGTGAAATTAAAGTCTAACTGAAATTCTCTTCAGTACTTCTGCATTGTTGAAAGATCAAAATATTGACAGTCTCATTTTATAATTGTAGCTCAGTCTTATTTCATGACCATCCGCTGTCATTTAAATTTTGCTTTGGGATTATGTTATACTGCTTGTTGCTTTTTTTCAGTGATAGAATGATTAAAGTTGCCTTTGAACCCTGTTCATTAAAATTGGCTGAAAGTGTTCCAGTGGAATTTCTCAATGACATGTGAGCTTTTTCCTGGGAATGTGTCAATTTGAAAAAAGTTGAAACAAAGTATTTTGTTAAGATCAAAATTGAACATTTCATCCTTATTAGAATGGAATGTTTCAATTTTGGCTAGAAAGTTGGCTAGATTGTCGGGCTCAACGGGTAGTGATCAATGGCTCCATGTCTAGTTGGCAGCCGGTATCTAGCGGAGTGCCCCAAGGGTCGGTCCTGGGGCCGGTTTTGTTCAATATCTTCATTAATGATCTGGAGGATGGTTTGGATTGCACCCTCAGCAAGTTTGTGGATGACACTAAACTGGGAGGAGTGGTAGATACGCTGGAGGGTAGGAATAGGATACAGAGGGACCTGGACAAATTGGAGGATTGGGCCAAAAGAAATCTGATGAGGTTCAACAAGGACAAGTGCAGAGTCCTGCACTTAGGACGGAAGAATCCAATGCACCGCTACAGACTAGGGACTGAATGGCTAGGCAGCAGTTCTGCAGAGAAGGACCTAGGGGTGACAGTGGAAGAGAAACTGGATATGAGTCAACAGTGTGCACTTGTTGCCAAGAAGGCCAATGGCGTTTTGGGCTGTATAAGTAGGGGCATTGCCAGCAGATCGAGGGACGTGATCGTTCCCCTCTATCCGACATTGGTGAGGCCTCATCTGGAGTACTGTGTCCAGTTTTGGGCCCCACACTACAAGAAGGATGTGGATAAATTGGAGAGAGTCCAGCGAAGGGCAACAAAAATGATTAGGGGTCTGGAACACATGACTTGAGGAGAGGCTGAGGGAACTGGGATTGTTTAGTCTACGGAAGAGAAGAATGAGGGGGGATTTGATAGCTGCTTTTAACTACCTGAAAGGTGGATCCAAAGAGGATGGATCTAGACTATTCTCAGTGATAGCAGATGACAGGACAAGGAGTAATGGTCTCAAGTTGCAGTGGGGGAGATTTAGGTTGGATATTAGGAAAAACTTTTTCACTAGGAGGGTGGTGAAACACTGGAATGTGTTACCTAGGGAGGTGGTGGAATCTCCTTCCTTAGAAGTTTTTAAGGTCAGGCTTGATAAAGCCCTGGCTGGGAGGATTTAGTTGGGATTGGTCCTGCTCTGGGCAGGGGGTTGGACTATATGGCATCCAGAGGTCCCTTCCAACTCTGTTATTCTATGATTCATATGAAAATTTTAATTATCGCTTATATTATAATAAAATAAGAGTCAAATTTGGAATGAAATGTTTAAATTGACCCAGAATTACATTTTTTTAAAAAATGTTGTTTTGCAGGAAATTTCAACTTTGTTCTTGAAATTGACATTTCTGGGGTTTGGAAAAATTTGATTAATTTTTTGGGAAAAAAGTATGGTTGGGATTTTCAAAAGTTCATCAAGGATTGGCAGCAGAAGACCTCAGAGAATGACTGCTCTTGTGATGGTTATAGAAACATAGAATATTAGGGTTGGAAGAGACCTCAAAAGGTCATCTAGTCCAATCCCCTGCTCAAAGCAGGACCAACACCAACTAAATCATCCCAGCCAGGGCTTTGTCAAGCGGGGCCATAAAAACCTGTAAGGATGGAGATTCCACCACCTCCCTAGGTAACCCATTCCAGTGCTTCACCACTCTCCTAGTGAAATAGTGTTTCCTAATATCCAACCTAGCCTGCAACTTGAGACCATTGCTTCTTGTTCTGTCATCTGCCACCACTGAGAACAGCTGAGCTTCATCCTCTTTGGAACCCCCTTTCAGGTAGTTGAAGGCTGCTATCAAATCCCCCCTCACTCTTTTCTTCTGAAGACTAAATAACCCCAGTTCCCTCAGCTTCTCCTCATAAGTCATGTGCCCCAGCTCCCTAATCATTTTTGTTGCCCTCTGCTGGACTCTCTCCAATATGTCCACATCCCTTCTGTAGTGGGAGGACCAAAACTGGATGCAATACTCCAGGAGTGGCCTCACCAGTGCTGAATAGAGGAGAATAATCACTTCCCTCGATCTACTAGCAATGCTCCTACTAATAAAGCCCAATATGCCATTGGCCTTCTCGGCAACAAGGGCACACTGCTGACTCATATCCAGCTGCTCAT